>NC_136590.1:24298291-24563291 GCF_910589615.1 Taurulus bubalis | reverse complement strand
CAAACACCGTGATCCCCAAAGTCTACACTGCAGTCATGGTTGAACTTGATCATTACAGCAAAATCCTTCTTCTTTGAGGGAAGAAGTGGGATGTGACCTTGGCCTGTAATCCACTGCAGAAACCTTGCACGTGTGATGATGGACTGTCGGCCATCTTGGTCCTCTGCATACTCCTGATCTTCAGCTATGAAGTAAATAGAGGACCAAGTGTTCTGTGATAGTTATTTTTCTTTTGTTTTCCATAACAGCGGATACAAAAGGTTTGAATGCAGGACATTTCCATGAAACAAAGTATTTGTATTTATTTTTTACACTGGTATTGCTACTTTACTTAAGTCAAAGATTACTGTAGAAAAATTGTCAGGGAGAATACATTTGTTCAATACCAGTGTAACTACAGGTGGTAGCTGGCTATTTTTATTTATGACTACAACCACTTCAATCTTTCGTCATAAACATTCAATAAATAATAATAAAATAAAATAAAGACGCAAATTTCATACACACTTTAATCATGAAATTCCATTGCAAGTAAGTGTTCGTAATATTAAATTGTGACTTGTTTTACTCACTTTTACATCTTCCCCAGGAACAAACAGGGGCTGGCAGATATTGGGTACTTCCTGATTCGCAAAAGAAGGTCATACAGCTGCAGGCCTTCCCATAGTTGTTCTAACATAGGCTGCAATCTCAGGGCTGTGTGGAGTATGATGGCACTACAAAAGTAGAAAGGAAAACATTTCCAACAAAACCTTACTCCTATTATACTTTCCTAAACCGAAACACGTGTCCTAGCATACAGAACAATGGATTCCTTGTTTTGAACCAAGATAGCTCCAGTATATCCGCAATTAAGGATTTCATTTGATAGGCCATCAATTGAATCCTCAGTCGACAACTCAACCTGAAATTTTTTCTAGAGAACATATTTTATGTCAACAAATGACAAGAATTTTTGACAAGGAATGTTTTTTTTTCATTACCCAGCATTCCCATCATATAGAGGTCATACCTGGTCAATTAACCCACGCAACTGGACATCTGCCACTGCATCCCTGTTGAGAACCATCGAGTTTATCTGCTTACTACAGAGGTAACTGTAAGTCCATGGGCTGAAAAAGGCAGGGGCCGGGCCACCTTGTGCCAAACTAATAGCCAAAGTCTCTCCAACAGTCCTATTTACGAAAATTGAGCAGGAATGTATTACATGTTATAATCACATTTAACAAAAGGGAACAGTTTTTCCTTACTTGCATAAAACAAACACACCTGTAGAGGCCACTATCATAGTCAGTCAGAGAGAATCGTGGGCTCTTCTGATGTTGTGGTCCCTCAAAGAAACGACTCTCAATCCCTGCCACCATTTCTATACACAAAAGTACAAACAGCATTTCCTGTGGTCATCATCCTGATTGTTTTAGTGGGGATTGTCTTATTTGGGTTGTTGTAAAACTACTGTAAATTAATGGGGTTATATTCAATTTCTATGTACATTATAGTATTTAACAAAACACGATTAACAGCATAACATACAACTCAAGGATAGATACCCTTCAATACATACGATATATACATACAATTTAAAAATGTCTACATAAATCACCTGTGTCCACTCCTGCCTCCCCAAAGAAAGTCACATTTAGAGTAGCAGTGGGTGAACTCATTTTTTTCCGTTGCCATTGCAGGAGGCCTCTCTCCAGAATGTTAGTTCTCGATATTTGTATAATTGCTTCTCTCCATCAACTCTTTGCTGAATGGATTCCAATACATCATCAGCACTACCAAACACAACTCAAAGTTAACAGATGTTAACTAACAATGTTGAATACAAAAACTCTGTATGATGAAGAAGTTGATTTATTGAGACAACACAGTATTTACCTTTTGATCGGCTCTTCCCCATTGTCCAGACTTGTTTCAGTCTCAGCCATCATATGGTCTTCCGTTTCTCTAAAAACAAAAGTACAAGGGAGAAATGTATAAGTAATAATAGAAAAAAAACAAGTACTGTAAGTAACAGATACATAAAAAATGTACATAAACATCCAACATCTCAAATACCTTTCTCCACACATGCTGGCATGGATCTCAAGAAACTGTGGTGAGAATCTTGAGAAACAGATAGGACACGGAACCTTCTGATGAAGACAGAACAGTTTGAATATTAGCAACTGCCTCAAACAAAAAAGTAAATTTAGGCATTTTACAATGCAACATTAAGTACTGTACCTCTTCAACAGTTGTCTGTGTATCACAGTGTACAGGGGAAGGGGATGTAACATGCTGTGTTATAAATCACTGGACAGCAATCAAAACGTATAATTAGTTGGACTTACTTGCAACATCACATACTTTCATAGCTACATTTACCTCAATATCCACTGCTGCCAACTCAGAATCTATGCACTCCTGAACGTGCAGTGCCAAAATCTACAGAGGAAAACAAAATTTGCACGTTTGGCATTGTGCTTTTGGCATGTTCTGAAATTCAATGGCATCTGTAGGTAAGGGATTTAAATCAAATGTATATTGCAAAGGCACAATATATAGGGTGTTTTTCCCTGCCACTGTAACACTCTGAATTAGGGTCGCAGTGTAGCCATCCGAATCAGGAGGAATCATAGTCAGTCTCCTTTTACCCTGACCACCTGTAAATGCAACAGTGTTTAGATAATTTCATTTGTTTGGGCGAGTTATTTGAATGGCAATGTATTACAATGGAAGTTATAACACAAGTTTTCTCCACCTGTAGCCTTATAGAGAAGCCATCCTCCGGTCAGCCTCTGCATCTTCGGATAAACATTTTGAAGTAGCCCGAAGAATTAAAAGAATAATAACAAAAGGGACTAAGTAAGTAAGTAAGTAAGTAAGTAAGTAAAATGTATTTGTACACCGTCTTTCGTAGACCAGGGTCACAAGGCGCTTCATAATTACAACAAAACAATACACAGATTAAGAAGTACATACACATTTAACTTAAAAAAGACCAAGACAACTCAATGACGATCATAACAGTGATGTCTACATGCTTGAAGAAAAGCCTAACACTAGGATAAAGTGGCATGTTTAAATATAACACATCTTTATGCAATACCTCTTCCTGGTCCATATCCTTGGACATGTTGAGATTCCTTTTTCCAAGTCCTGCCTGGGCCAGTTCAAATTCTTCAGAAGGACTTGGGGTTGTTTCTGAATTACAGTTTAATAGGAATGAGTAGAAACTAAAAGGCCTCCAGATTTTGGTTGATGAGGTGCCACAGGTCTTTAGACTCGGCATCTTTCGTTTTCCAAGGAAACTTTTCCTTGTGAAAAACCCAGGGAAAGATCTACATGATTAAAAAAAATTAAAAAAGATTAGTTTAAAACATGATCGTAAATGTACATATGAACTAATCAAACTACCTTTAAATCAGGGGTGTCAAACTCAGCTTCACCCCGGGTCACATCAGCATTATGGTCGCCCTCAAAGGGCCGGTTGCAACTGTAAAACTGTATAAACTACTCCCTAACATAGTTAAATAACAGTCATTGCATTTGATTATTGTTTATTCAAGAGTAAAAATATGTCAGTAATGTTCCCCATTATTATAACATAAATGCATTGAATTTATAGTTAAGAAACCCACATTACTCTATCAAAAATCAAACAAAGAAAAAGCCCATGATATTACATTAACTTTGTTGAGAAGGACATAACTCTGGTCCAACAAATCATTGTGAGCCGCTAAGAACAGATGTGACAGATGTGGTCTGTGGCTCACTTGCTCACATAGCTACCTGTAGTATGCGCTGTAGGAAGCTCAGGTGATTTCTTCAGCAACAATTAAGTAAGCTTTCACAGCAGCATAATGTTGGGCCATAGCGTTTGAGAATATATTCTGCTGTGATAGCAGTCTACCTTTTGATTCTTGGACAATTTTCTGTTTTTCTTGGAGGCTAAATTTAGCGACTTGTCAAAACGCTGACGTGAATTGTAGTCCATCACCGACATTGACTTACTTGAGTTTTTCTCCTTTAAGCACAAACATCATGTATTCAATTTCTATCTCCTTTAAATGGACATTTTGGGATTATTTATCGATCTTTTTCAACATAATCACTTGTCTTTAGTTAAACAGCGATATGAAAACACTGCTTTCTAGTGGTAGGATGCCGTTCATTTGCGGGTCACAAAATCGACATGTGGGAAACGTAGTCTATGGTCACTGTACACTGTAAAGCGGCATAGACTATAATTTGAAGAAGATCATATGCCTTTTAAACTGTCGCAAGCCACATCAAATGACATGGCGGGCCTTGAGTTTGACACCTATGCTTTAAATGAACATGAAAATTGTATTTTATAAAAAACCTGGTCATGTCCTGTTCTACCGAAGACGGTCTCTGTTCCTGCATTCTTCCATGCTCTTGCCCCTGACCGAGGTTCTGTCCGAGGTTCTGTGCAAGCACATTTATCAGGCTCTGTGCAGCTGAGGCCACTGTCGCATTATAGTCGACATTCTGGCAAACACAGATGTTAACAAAGACAACACACATTAAAGGACTTGAGCTGGTCAGTGTAAGGAGCAATCCCCGAAAATGTGCTAATAGCCTAGTAGCTCTATGCATAATTTCCCACTTTGGCAAAAGCCCCACTTCAATAAATCTAGTTAATGCTTTTTAACATGTACCTATGTCACAGCCATCATTATAATGTTTCTAGTATCTATACAAAACAACCGTTAAATGCAGGGCTCTCAAGTGTCACGCATTTCAGTCGAGGAGGAGGAGGAGGATATGTCACTCTTACCTGTCTTAAAAACTTGAGAGCCCTGTAAATGTCTTACCTGCGCGCTGGTGCCAGCATGCGGGTGGAGCAGACGCCATCGCAAAATCACGCTGTGTTCAAGTTTATTGCCCTTGTACTGCGATTCATGCCAAACATGGTCTAAAACAGCTTGCTAAACATAACTGTGTCACTGGCGTCAATGTAGTTTACTGCCAATCCTGTGAATATGCTGTATAAAGGTAGTGAGTCATAATTCTCGTGGTATCCATGTTACCTGAAGACAACATGGTTCTCGGCCGTTCTCGGCCTTCTTTGTTAAGGTGTCACTCATGAGACCACGCCCCTATCGTGGATACCACGCCCCCCATTCCAGATCCGGGCCAAGACTGAAAGCTGAAAATATGAAAACTGTTTTAAAACTAAAAAAAAATACATTTTATTTAAAAAAAATACTTTTCATACACTTATTTTTATTTTGAATACATTTTTTCAAATGAACAATACATATGACCTGGATTTAGCTCCATAATCATGGGGCAAATTGCAGCGATGATTTCCACTGCGGTCGAAGGTGACTTTCCTGGGGGGTTTACTTTACAAGCGTCTGATCCTCTGCTCATGTTTCTTGTCAGACTTCTTTTTAAGGGATGTTGTATATAAAAAATATTAAAATAAGACCCAAGATGTAACAAAAAACTAAATTATAAGACGCTTTAAAGGCTCCAAAACACATCTTCAAACAAAGTTAGAGCTGTTTTGGTTATTTCACATACTAAAGATTTCTGCAAACCTTTAGCTAGCTAGTTAGATAAGATAATCCTTTATTAGTCCCTCAGTGGGGAAATTACAGGATCACAGCAGCATTGCTCACAAGTGAATAAAAGAATAATAAAATAGAAACAAGTAATATAAATAAGCAGTAAAACAGTAGAATATTAATGTACAGACTGAATAGAAAAGTATATATAAACAAAAAGTACTGTAATGTATTGCACGTAATATTGCACCAGGTGAATGATAAAGTGACCAAGTTCAGATCAAGTGTTCGATTGTCAAAGTGGTCTACTGGGAGCTCAGTGTGTTGTGCAGCCTGACCGCAGTGGGAAGAAAAGACTTGCGGTATCTCTCCCTCAGACACCGGGGATGAATCAGCCGGTGACTGAATGAGCTGTGCAGCGCTGCCAGAGTGTCCTGCATGGGGTGGGAGGCGCGGTTCATCATGGACGAGAGCTTCGTCTTCATCCTCCTGTCCCCAACCACCTCCACGGTATCCAGAGGACGCCCCAGCAAGCTGCTGGCCTTCTTTACCAGCTTGTCCAGTCTCCTCCTGTCAGCTGCAGTGATGCTGCTGCTCCAGAAGACCACTCCATAAAAGCTGGCTGATGCCACCAGAGTCGAAGAAGGTCTTCAGGAGTGCTCCCTGCACCCCAAAATACCTCAGTCTCCTCAGCAGAAAGAGTCTGTTATGTCCCTTTTTCATAAAGTGCATGAGCGTGGTCAGTCCAGTCCAGTTTGTTGTTCAAGTGAACACCCAGATACTTATAAGATTTGACGATCTCAATGTCCAGTCCCTGTATGCTCACCGGTACCGGAGGAGAGCGTTTACCCCGGCGGAAGTCCACCTCCAGCTCCTTGGTTTTACTGGAGTTAATCTGGAGGCGGTTCCGCTGGCACCATCCTAAAAAGTCCTGATTTAGTTCTCTGTATTCCCTGTCATCATCGGGGGAAATGAGGCCGACGATTGCAGAGTCGTCAGAGAATTTTTGCAGGTGGCAGTTAGCAGAGTTGTGTTTGAAGTCCGAGGTGTATATGGAGAAGAGGAATGGAGCCAGAACGGTTCCTTGTGGGGCTCCCGTGCTGCAGGACACCCGATCTGACTCACACTCCCGTATCCGCACATACTGTGGACGGTTGGTGAGGTAGTCCAGGATTCATGCAATCAGGTGGTGGTCCACCCCGGTCTGCTCCAGCTTGTCCCTCAGAAGCAAAGGCTGGATGGTGTTGAAGGCACTGGAGAAGTCGTAGAACATGACTCTTACAGTACTTCCAGCCTTTTCCAGGTGAGAGAGGCATCTCTGCAGCAGGAAAATGACGGCGTCATCCACCCCGATGCCAGACTGGTAGGCGAACTGAAGTGGGTCCAGGGATGAACTCACCAGAGGGCGGAGATGGGCAAGGACCAGCCTCTCCAGGGTCTTCATCAGGTGGGCTGTCAACGCCACCGGCCGGTAGCTGTTGAGGTCCTTGGGCCTTGGTCTTTGGTACCGGTACCACGCAGGACGTCTTCCATAGTTGTGGTACTTTCCCCAACCTCAAGCTCAAGTTGAAGATGTGCTCTGCTATCTCGCACAGCTGGTCTGCGCAGGACTTGAGGAGCCTTGAGCTGATGCCGTCTGGACCCGTAGCTAACTTGTTAATTCCACCATGCTTTAATGCTACACTGTTTATAACCGTCCCTCCGCCTCACTACCCGCCGCTCTGGGGAAGGACAAGCTAAGAAGCTAACTAGGCAACTGTCTCCTGAGTGCCGACAACGCTTTGCCCCACTGACGTGTGTTGTCACCATAACTGACAACAAAGTCAAATGACAACGGAGTTTTGTTTTCAATATCTGTTCTACTTTTATTCCATGTCTATTTATGTGGCTCATTTATGTTGTTTTATTAGTTTTTGGACAACAATGGAGCTCTATGGCACAGAGGAAGAAGTTATATCAGGCGCAATACTCCCATGTTGACAATACGTTTAATTAAAAATTAAGCTGGTGAAGAGATCATGCAGTGGTACCACACTCTGAGCGAAGTAAAGCAACCACTATAATCATGATGTTATGACATGTAACAGCAGGAACTTTATAAAGTAAAGGGATGTTTTTACTGATGTAACTTGTGCTTCCATGCTACGGTTTGAAAGTGGAACCAGGGCTGTTACTGTTTACCTCCATGTGTATCATGAGTTCTTTCTTTAAAATGAGGCAAAGAGTAAAATCTAATTGTTGTATTCAGAGGTCAAAAGTTCATGTTGAACAAAGCATTTCAGCATAAACATCATGCTGAAATGAAAACTTGAAACTAGAGCTTGAGACCATAAACTCATGTTTACAATGTTTACTGAAGGAATAAATAGAGAGAAATAGAGTTATTTTCTATAGACTTCTATACAATCAGAGGAGTCGCGAATGCAGCTTTACCACATGAAGCATTGGCCTGCCTAAAACCCTCAATGATGTGAGAAAACCATGAGAAACAGGAAAGACACAAACATTTTAATAACAGGCACCATTTATTGACTTGTTGGCTATCTTGTAGAAAGAGCACAAAATGTGAAATAACAGTGTAATAATTTAAAGTTTATATAAATAAAAACATCTTGGACATGATTTGGGGAAAATGTGTTTTTTTGTTGTCAGGTTTAAAGGAAATTGAAACACTTTGGATGCAAAACGGTGAAGAACAATGGAGTATTTCAATAGTGTAAACACAAAGTTGTGAACAATAAAGATGCAATGAAGTCAATTTGTGTCTGAAAGACTGATGGTAACCAACAGCTGTTTTAAAAAATAATACAACTTTTTCTTCTTTCTGTTGCTGCTTCTTATCCGGAAATGTTAAACATATATATGCTCTCTTAAAGATATGTATATGTGACATTCAAATAAATCTGAATGATCTTCTTTGATACCATTTTATAAGGTTTTTGTCACGCTTTCTGTATGTTTTGGTGTTTTTAACAGAGAGATATTATCTAAATTAAATAAGGGCTCATCTGTATCACAACCAATGCTAATTCTTTTACTTTGAAAAGTTGAAAAACGCTGCTGCTGAGTGGAGAACGCTGGGGAGCTGTAACCAAAAACACACAAGTAATAGCTTTTGGTATCAGTGGAGAAAAATACAAGGCAGAGGAGTCACACACTTGGATCTACCGGTTACTTAAATCAGATTTGAATGACCTTAAGAAGCTGCGTTTTAGGTAATACGGATAACTTTTGTTCAATTATATCTTCATTGACCTTTTGCTAAGCTCCGCCCCTTGAACGCACACTGGGAGCATTTCTTTTTCTTCTTTTGCAATTAATTTGCAAGTCAACATATTTTTTTAAACCTTTGTTTTTGTCATAAATATTCACACAAAACTAAAAAGCTACACTAGAATATATTTTAAACAACATAGTGCAAATAAAGACATCACGTTGTGATTGGTTGCTGTCGGAAATAAACAAAGCGTCCACTATAGTGCAGCAACAACATGGAGGCTCTGTGGTCCGATCAAACTTTATTCCTCTTCTCAACCTCGACAAAAGCAGCGCAGACCAAATCCACTCCTTCCGTTCTTACATTTCACAATAAAAGCCATAGACGTAAACACTGCCTAACTGTTTACCAGAAGGAACTCAAATTCATTCAGAGAATTTAGCAAAAAGGGAACAAAAAAAAACCTCCATGATAACATAGCTCTCACAGCTTCAGCAGCGGCAGGAGGCAGGGCTTAGCAGAGGGTCAATTCACCCATATGAATAAAGTCTGGGTGACGTGAGGATGCATGACGGAGAACCTAGTCCTGTTTCTTTTGGTTTAAAAAAGAAGATTTTATCCAGCCAGCTCCGAAGATACAATTGAGGGAGAGAAGTGTTTCCCAGATTAAGACATTAATGCGGGTGAGTGTGCGTTCTGGAGCTTTGGTTCACACTTCAGTCCACTTCTGTCAAGCCACATGGTCTCCTGAACTCTTGTCCACGCTCGTGAATCCACTTGTTTGATACTGAAAACAGAAAAAAGCCAACAACCCAAAAATATAGAAACAGCCTTTGTATTAGAAAACAACACTTTTCCATGTGGTGAATGCATTGCCCCAGAAAGGTTCAGCGTGCGTTTGTAATAGAAGGGATAACAAAATCTAATCTGATAAAAACATGATTTGACATGTAACCTAATTAAACTACCTTTAACATCACACAGTATCTTTTTGTAGGTGTCTATTTATTAGGACAATTTCTTTAAAAGACACACCGCAGGGGAAATAAATACAATTCTGCAAGCAAATGAGAAAAACATCGAAAATCTATTGATTATCTGGAAATAGCAATGTGCTTTTCTTTCGTTTGTGCCAAGAGTGTGTAGATGAAGTATTAAGTCGTCAGCTAGTTATCATTAGCTTACTAATTCTACCATGTTTTCATGCTAATGTTACGCTGGGTATGAGTTTGATTTCACCCATATTCTTATACAAAACGAATGGATCAATATATTCATATATAATAGTTCTTTTTTTTTCCTGTCCTTTTTTAGAAAATTGGGACTACAATTTGAATTCTGTTTTGCAACCCTGTACAAAACAAATACAAATATTGTAATAGTTTTTAAAATTTGTGATGCATCTGAACTTTGACTCACCCCATTTACTTCCTACTAAGACGGGACAGGCTGCATGTCGGGTCCTATAGTCGCCCTCCCCGCTCTTGAACAGATTGTACCAGAACACCGCCGTCCCCTGTTGGAGAAATGGAACGAATGGAGACATTATGGTTACGACCGATGTGCACATGAGAGAAGAAGGGAAAGTTAGAGAAGCTGAATGCGATGCACTGTGATCACGGCCATAACTGGGCCCTTAAAATATTGTGCATTAGCCGCGGACAGACAGAGAGGTGCACACACACTCACTCACTCACTCACGGACAGAAAGCGTAAACACACTCAACACACACACAGTTGTTTCACCTTTCGAGGCCAGATTACTGCCCCAAAGTCGGGGAAGACGGTGGCGCCTCCCGCCTCAACATCACTCATCTGAGAAAAGACAACGAAACTTTAGAAACTTTCTCGTTTTTTTTTCTTAAAAAAATAAATTTTGCTAATCCTCAACAGATACTTTTTTTTTCTCCTTAGCAAAATACTGTATACATTTGTTTTACTTAAAAATAAATAATAATAATGATAATATATTTATCTTTTAATGAACCCAAATGCGATAATAATGGCATGATATTCATTTTAAATGTGTGCGTACATCCAGAAATACAAGTGGATGTTTACCCAACACATTACAAGTTTTATGTTATGTCCTTTAATCAAAAATAAAAAAAAGTCAGAAGACAGCAATACTATTTGCACAGGCGGAATAACAAATGTAACCGTTTACACCCAACTACGACTAAATCCTCGGACTGATTTCACTTAGTTAATACGAGAAACTCCTTGATGAGTGGATTGTGATACAAATAAATAAAACAAGGTCCTGTGAGAAATAAAAAAATGCACAAAATGACAAGTCACACATCTTTTCACAACAAAGAACTGAAAGAAAGTATCTATGTGCACTACAGCGAGAGAGAAGACGAGAAAGACTAAAGAAATACTTGAGCGGAGCAAAAGAAAAATGGAATCTGGTCTTTTAAACGGACACACCGGCTGTTTTTCATCACGTTGTTTCCCGTTACGTAGCTGAAGCTATTTCAGATATGTTTATTGATCTGAAGGGATGGTTTATTGTCTAAATATCATACCATATATTTTCTGGATCACTTTGAACAGTTATACAAATTAAACAGTTTTATTCTGCAATATTTTGAGAATTTAAAGAGTAACTAAACTCGGAAACTATATTTTTCAGCTGAAAATCATCTGGCTATAAAACCAACGTCTCCCGTCTTTGCAGACTGTGGAGAGACGGAGTATTAATCAAAAGTAGTTGCTACCTCTTCAATTACCCTGTTTGATTGTTATGCTGCACATGTTATGGAAAACACAATCTAGCTAAAACTCTTGGGTTTAATTACTCTTTAACAGTTTTTATTTGTATTTCTGTACTATCTGCTGCTACGTTACCTTAGCTATAATTTCCCTTCAGGAATAAATGTTTTCACTGCACTCTGTCCTGTTATATGGTTTAATCCTTGTTCATTCAGAATTAATAAAGACTCATACATTTTCTGAAACGTTTCAGTGCAAAAGTGCATAAATAATTTTTCTTTTGTGTATAATTGGATTTCTAGTGTTAGCGAGGGTAAAATAAAGAGTGGCTTCCAAATCAGCATGTTAATGGAGGATGGCCAACAAAAGTCTCAACAATGTGTACTGGAACTGATTGACAGAAACACTTTTGAGATATTTGTCAGCAAAGTTTCTCAGTCGTGCAAAATCTGTAGAAATAATTACAGCCTCTTGCCCTATTACGTCGAGCAATTCTAGATTTTGAAACATGCCAAAATGAAAGTCAATCAATACAAGTCCAAGATTGAACCAGAGCGTATGCATTCGCTCATGAGGCTGAAGCGTAGATTTTTTAGGGGCGCTGCCACACGACCTTCATTCAACGGCGACTGATTGCACGTACTCACGTAGTTCAAAAAAGTTGCCACGCGATTTCCAGTGCCTAATCTTTTGAAAGCATCAGGCTCATCTTTCTACAAAGATAAAATTCAAGAGTAAAAACACAAGATGAGAACACTGCTCTCCTTGCACACACGTGTACTTACATAGTTCAGGAAGGTAGCGAGTCTATTTCCGTCGCCCTTGAGGTTGCTGTCAAAAGGACGCTGCAACAGATGGTTAGAAGGTTTAACCCATCACCGGAAAGACTTGGAGTCGGAGCCCGGCCGCCGAACACATGGTGTGACAACGCTGCTTTGTGTAACAACGACACAACATGTGCAACACATTTCACTGTGCAGCAACGCCCATGTTTTGTATTCAGTTGTTACATTTTGTAGTGGTTGTTACATGTTGCAATGGTTGGTACATGTTACAGTGGTTGTTACATGTTGCAGTGGTTGGTACATGTTGCAGTCGTTGGTTCATGTTGCAGTGGTTGATACATGTTGCAGTGGTTGTTACATGTTGCAATGGTTGTTACATGTTGCAGTGGTTGGTACATGTTGCAATGGTTGTTACATGTTGCAGTGGTTGGTACATGTTGCAATGGTTGTTACATGTTGCAATGGTTGTTACATGTTGCAGTGGTTGGTACATGTTGCAATGGTTGTTACATGTTGCAGTCGTTGGTTCATGTTGCAGTGGTTGTTACAACATGTGGCAGTTGCACTGTTTTAAAATGTAAAGCTTGTGATAGTGAGGAATGTCCCACCCATTCCAGTGGAATTATTATGGTCTGTATTCCTGGGAAAAATATCTGTACGTCACTCAACGACGAGAGAGAAATGTGTTTTTGATCATGTTTGAATTGAGCCATTTATTACACATGATGTGATTTTTCTCAACAAAAAAAAGATGATAATTTTGCAAGTCAAGGAAGTCGCATTTTTTATTTTTTTATTTACTGAAAATATGTAATCAGAAAGACGACGCACCCAAAAAGCGGCGTAAGTGACGTCTCTCTCTGAAGCTGCGGTGCCCTTGTGTTTCGTAGCAGGATGTTCTCCAGTAAGACAATGTTTCGCCTAGGTAACGCCCATTTTGGTGTATTACTATGATAACTTGCAACTTTCTAAACTTGCAAAATGATCTTTTAAAATTACAAACATCAAATGTGTAATTCACGGCACAGTCCAAACAAGATCAAACTATTATTCGTCTCTCGCCGTTCACTATCGTACATATTTCTTCATAAATGAAGCCCTGTGGAGGACACCGGAGGGAGCGTGGCTTATGTATAGATCACATGTCACAGATGGTTCCCAGGTGTCACACACAGAGGGAACAACAGTCTCAGATCTCCACAGTATAAAAGAACATTCAAAGGATGGAGGGTTTATCGTGTTAAAGATAAACAGCTTTTCAACAAGCAAAGAATTAAGACATTGTGCAGAATTCAAATGATCTATTTCTATAAATACAACACACACACACACAAATGAACTCACCCTTGAGAAGTCATAATGGGGCTCGTACTGTCCTCCGACTCCATAGTTAGCGACCTGGTGATCCGTCGACAAAGATGATTAATTATTAAACTAATTGATAGCACTTTATAATAAGTACACACTATTTAGCATTAGTAAAGCATGAATAAACCCTGAATTCATAATTTATAAAGCATTATTCCAACATGAACACTTATTAGTAACTCATTACTATGCAATTCATAAACACATTTATATTATAAATTACAAATGTGCATTATAAATGTTTCATTCTTGATTAATAAGCTTGGTTTTTCATACTTTATGAATGATGGATTCCCCATTTGTAAATGAAGTATTAAGGACTTACAGATGATTAATAAGATCATTTGTAAAGTGTTAGTAAAGATGAAAAAAAAGCTGCAATTCATGATTAATTCAGGTAGTGAAGTATTTTTCCAGTGCGTTACTTTACCTGTAGTAACTCTGCAGTGTCGACCTCGAGGCCTGTGATGTCTTCTATTCTCTGGTTTACTCTGACAATGAGCGGGTCGTCCACTTCCTCCAACCATGCACTGGAAACACAAGTACGCACACACACACACACACACACACACACACACACACACACACACACACACACACACACACACACACACACACACACACACACACCATCTAGCTTCGGTCTTCTCAGTGATCGAGTTACTGACGGAGGAGAACCTCTCCATTACCTTTTTGAGACTCTGTAGTTGGCGGTGGTCAGGACGCCTGTTTTGGGGTCACGGACCGTCGCTCGAGCAAGCTGAAAAAAACAACAACAAAGTGTTTGTCGTCATAGTCATGACATCTCAGTTTGAGATGTTCAAGGTGAACGCTCGGGTTAAAAATGTATCTACCTCTTTTCTTCTTTTTTTTGGGGCCTTTTAGCAAAGTGAAAACATAAAACCTAGAAGTTGATGTTGAAAAGAGCCCCGACTCTCGCTGATGACGTCCAGAAGAAAAATACATCCTCAGACAGTCTTCATAGACTCTATCAGTACGAGCGCCTTGTGCTGAGCGAGTTTGTAGATTTATTATCATTCATGTATTCTTTAGGCTCACCCTGGGTTTAGCCAGCTTCTTAATCTTCTCCGTCTCCTCGTGCGACAGCACGTCCAGGTAGCGAACGATGTGAGGGCTGTCCCACTCGTCCTCCTCCTTCATGGGCTTCAGCAGGAGGCGAGGGTTCCTCTTCCCGTCCTGGAAGCGGCAGAACAACCGGCTGCGCCGCGCGTCGTTCTGGTGAAACACAAGAAAATGTGATCGTGTCGAGAGAGAGGCTCGATGTAGGGCGACTAGAAGTGGACGTTTCTTATAGGATTATATTGCAATTCAATATATTCCTTTAATCATTGTTGTGATCTTTCTGTTCAATATAAATTAATTTAGACCCAAAGTATTTTTGTCATGAAAATAAGCACTCGATGAACACAATAAAAATCGATCAAAAAGATGCTTTATGATTAAAGGCGAGACACTACAGGAAAAAAAAGGTTTCATGCACTGATACATTCTCAGATTAAATTTTTTTTCCATCACACGTCCTCTCAGACTGGTTGAAAGAAAACATCAAAAATACACATTTTGGTGTTTATTTAACTACTTTGTCTGTTTGGTCTGTAGATTTCTCCTAAATTCAGAAAACTTGTAATACAAAAACTAATAGTCTTGATGTCAGTAATTAACTGGGGAAGTTTCATGGTGATTACTAGTATTATTTATTTTTTAACCACACCCCTGTAGTGTCTCCCCTTAATAACACTTTAGATTGTACATAAAGACAAAGTATTTATTTCCATCACAGACCACCTCCTTCTCAATAGGCCTCACCATCTGGAGCCCCTCCCCTCTGCAGAGAGCCTCGTAGGTCTCCCTCTCTGGGAGGTGGTCTTTGGGTCGAAGGTAGGTTCCCAGCAGGATGGGCTCCTCGGAGGCCGGCTGGTAGTCCTGGTTCTGCTCTTTGAGCTGCTTTGACAGCAACCGCTCAAAATAACGCAGGTTTCCTCCTGCCCTCTGGTGGCCAGGGGCTGTCAGTACAAGACACAGTTCAATGCTAGTGGATCAACTCTGAGCTGAAGTTTAATAACCTGTAGAGCGGAGAAGAAACTTAATCTAATGTTTATCAAACAGCTTCATTTAAAACAAGCTTTCCCCTTTCATGAGGTATTATGTAATAGTTATACATGACTAAAACATAGAGAAAAGCTTTCACAGCTTCTTATCTCTCCAACTTTAGCTTTTTAAAGTATTATTTACTTTCCTCAAGTACTGTCTGGTTTCATTAAAGATGTCACGGTTCAGCGCCACACATTTCTCTATTAGTTGTTTTCATCCTGTCTGTTTATTAACTGTCCTGTCATTTCAGATCCTGCTCCACGCCCCCTTCATTGTGTCAGGCACTCCCTCCTCGTCAGCCCTCGTTCCCTTCAGGTCCCTTTAGAACCTAGCTCTCCAGCGGTCCCTGTGTGTTATCTGTAGTTCACCTGTTCAGTAAAGGATTCTTATTGTTCTACCTCTGTCTCGTAAGTCGTGCTTCTGGGTCCTAGTCCTTCTAACTGTTACAAAAGAGGAAACGACTCACTAGAATGGCAGCTGGAAACGCACTTCCACTCAGCTTCAATCAACTCCAGAGGCGTCAAAAATAGTACATTTTAAGCTTCCTAATACTTCTACTCTGCTACTGAGTTAGAGGGAAATATTGTACATTTATCTCAACTACTTTTATTCAACAGCTATTAATACAAAACGCATGATCATTTTGTGAAATAAATAAACTACCCAGCAGTATATTGAGCAGTTAAAATTAGTGAGTATTTAGACTTTTGGGTACTAAAAGGACATTTTGAGTATTTCATGGTGTGGCATTGCTTTTAAAAAATAAAGTTATCTGTTCTATTTCCATCCCTCGAACTTTAGATTTTCTTTGTTTTTCAAAACGGTTACCTTTTGTAGCTCTTATAAATAAATGTAATTTTCTGTGTAACGATTCCCCTCGAAAACAGAATAAATTGTTTAATCCGTTACAGGTTTCTGTTTTGATGCACGAATGAGCCGTTAAATGTGAATTTTAAACTACTGTTGTAGGTCAAGTAAAGACGCCAACCACAGACCTAAGAATGATGGTCTGCAGCTTTCAGCTGAGCCCTCGATGCTGAAATAAGGTTACAAACCACGAGCTCCTACTTCGGATGGACAACACCCTGCAACTCCGACTCAGGAGGGTGAACCTCAGCAACCCACCAATTACCTCACAGATTGGTCGGCTAGCCGGTGTCTGTGTTTGTGTGTGTGTGTGTGGGGGGGGCGACTTACATACAAGTGCTATTCTCAACTTCTAAAAGCTGAGAGCATGAACCCATCCACCCTAACCCTTGATGGTTGAATCCTGACATCCCCCGAAAGCTTTAAAACTTTAGGGACCTAACTGACGTCCCCTGGTGAACGGTTCAGCCTGAGAGGCTGCAAGTCTTGAAATGACATATAATTGACCTATCAATCAGCTTATAGCCCCGCCCTAAAGAACCCCCGGCTTTATATTCTGTTTGACACTAAATGGACCATAATTTACTAAATGAACATCATGCTGTATACTTCTATACAACCTGGTGGACAGGAGAGAGAATGCAGCTTTAACACATGAAGCATTGACTTCTATACAACCATAGGAGTCGCCCCCTGGTGGTAAGTAGAGTGAATGCAGGTTTAAGATAATTCCCTCAGGAAGTGTTTATAAAGATTTCAAAATGTTCTCAAACACTGGAGTTTGTAGATTAGGGTTATTTGTGTCGTGTTTATTAGGAAGCACACTGATTCTAGCTCATGTCATCTTACCAATAGCCACCAGCCGCCGGGTCAGCTCAATGGCTCGAGGGAGGTCTCCCATCTGGTAAACGGAGTAGCTGAGGTAGTCCAAGATGTCTGCCTTGGAAGCCACGGATTCCTCCCCGCCGTCCAGCTGCTTCAGGGCCTGCTGCATCCACAGCACCGCATGGTAATAGTCTGCGTCGTTGTAACCCGTCTTGCCCATATCGAAGCAGTCGTCCACAGTCAGTAAGACATTGGCGTGCATCCCTGGAGCGAGATTCAATATACCGAGAATCACGATATATTTATCACGTTTATTTCATCAAACATGGATCATGTTAAGGGTTTTATTAATTAATCATGACTCATTTTGGAAACAATTCAGATGCTCATAATATATTTAGTATTTTAGTTTAGCTTATTTTCCTATAATGTGCATGTTTTTTTGCATGGAATTCCTAAAGTTTGTCTAATTTTCTTCTTTGTCTTTGATTTTTAAAAGTATTGTTCTCCGGTGTCACTCCTACTGCTTCAGATTTTTTTAATTTCTGCAGAATTAAGCATAATCTGAAACATGAAAATGCAATTTCTACCTCAGTAAGGTTCCTATTTGTCACTTTTTTGGACATTTATCAATTCTAAATCAGCTTTAAGTGTTTTGATGGCTGGCAGTTTGAGACATGCAGTCAGTCCACTAAGGAAACTGGATTCTGACTCAGCAAGAAGAGCGCCGAATGCTCACAAAAACACAACTGAAGGAAAAACTGGCATGGCAGTTTTTGAAGGATGTAGGTTTCTGCATGCAGTAAAAATGCATGTACAATCATGTATTTGAATATTTCTGCCTATTGGGGTCCCAAGAACTTAGTTTATACTCAGTGGTCGTTGACCTCTTAAAAAAAAGTAAATTGCCTAGTGCGATCACGAATAGTTGACTGATGAAAAAAAATCCCTATTGACATCTTAATTTACAGGTCTTAATTTAAAAAAGTAAATATTTTGCAGACAAATAAAATCGTGGATATCATGATATTCAACCTTTGTTTCTTCATAATGTTTTTAATACTTAACTTGTTTTTTCCGCACCAAGCGCAAGTATAAACAAAGATTTAAGAGTCTTTCTTGCATAAATTGGATTCGGCTGGACATCTGTAACTCTTGTGGATCCAGTGATTTATATTATATTCATGTGTGATGATGTTTGTCATCCAATTTCACACAGTGAGGCCATTGTTTGAAACTTGACGTCACTTTCCAAAACGACCTGCTGTGACCTTGAGGATAAACACAACCTCATGAAACGTTACAACAACTAAGGCGGGATCTTGAGCATTCAGAGGATGTACGGCTTCTTTAAGGTAAATAAACAATAAGGGGATTTCTGAGCAGTTCACAGAACATGAAATGCTCATCATCCAATAGCTGAAACATGCAGAAATCTCCAAATGTCATAGGTTTATGATACCAAATCCCAGGATGTATTTTTCAATGGTGTCCTCAAGGTCTTGATGTCTTAATGTGATATTTTGGAGGGATTTGTGTTCATTTCTATCAATTCTCAAGTGATGAAAAAAATAACTTTATTTTATTTAGCACCAAATGCAACCTATACATTGCTGCAACAACTTATGAGAATTACCGTCACATACTCCTAAAAAAGCCCTTTTGAACTTTATTTAAATTCATCTTGAGCTTTTAGATCATGTACATCACTTCTATGTGACATCCCCCTAAATTTCTCTTGTCCCCCCTAAAAAAGACAAACAAATCTGAAGTCTGCATTAACAAATAAAGCCGAACTTGAGGACAACAGATTCAACATGTGTCCTTGTGTGAGGCAACTAGAACTTTTTGTTCTAGTTTAACATTTGTTTCCTAACCACATGCACAGTTATCCTCAATATTCAGAGCCAAAGTATTAACTCTGAAATAACACCTTAAACTATCTTTAACCCTAAACCCTTGAAGAAGTGAGGTCAAAACAACATGATCTTGAACTCAAAACAGCCTCTCACTATGGTTTTAGAATAAACACGCCAGTTTAAAATCATCACGGGTGGGTTGGGTTTTGCATTCCTCTCATTATTTCATTAATGATCACGCTCGTCTGTCCCTCTCAACGTATTCATGTTTAGTCCTTGGTTACCAGGCAGCTTTCCTCTGGAGAAGGCCTCAGAATCCAGTTGGTACGTGTCCTGAAGACGCATCAGCGCCTTGGCTGCGCCCGTCTCATCCTCTTCATCTGGGAAGAACTGTCTGTGTACGGACATGTTGGAAATGAACCCTGGATAGAAAAAGTCAGGTCGGAAATGTCACGATGGAAGTTCATTAAAAGGTACTGCGAAGAACTTTAATTCAGTGTTGATTCTGGCGCCCCCTGTGGACTAAAGTGGTAATGTATCTGAGTACCAGGATCCCTTTAGAAAAACACTCATTTTACTGCAGCAGGGTCTGAATGTGTTAATGTGGTTTTAGTATTTATACATATTTTATTTCTTATTTTATGTCTCTCTAATTGTACTTTTCTACTGTTTTACAATGATCACTTTATTCAGTGTTTTTTTAATATATTTTATTTATTTATCTTTCCATATTCTTATTTTAAGTGCGTTATTCTCTTCACCTTCCCCCCCATATTCATCTTGTTTTCATTTTGTCAATCATTTGTAAATCACTTTGAAATGCATAAGATTTGTTTGAAAAGTGCTAAATAAATCAAACTTAATTGATTGATTGTTTTTAAAACCTTTGAGTGAATGTTCCACTTACAATAAAGTAAAGCATTAAGGCTCATTAAATATAAATGCATTTAACAATAAAACTTCTAATGGACTTTTGTTTGTGTCGCCATCCTCGTTCTCCTCCTCTGTCACCTGATCTCAATGTGTTCGCAGCCAAAATTGCCGATGAAAACAAAAGGTAACAACGACTTTCACCAATATCTTTAATATATTCAGTTAATATATATTTAACTTACAGCCTGTTCTGAACTCAGATGGGCATCCGAGTGAATATCATCGTTCTCATCCCGCCAATCACTCAAATCCAGTGTCTCCTATGTGGCTAATGATGATGACTAACAATCTCTAAAACAAATGTATTGAAGAAATATTACCATGTTTGGTTGTCTGTATTCTTCTTATTTCATCTCTACATGTCAGATATCACAACCCGCTGCTCCGTAAATCTTGATAATTCACGAAAAGAAACTCCAGAGGGCTTATGCGACATTTTCATTCAATATTTTCTGTGATTTGCACGGAGTCTGATGCGATTGCAATCTGCGTGAATGAGCCTAAACTAATAATTATTGGCAAAAGTCCAAATTCCATTTAGTTTTTTGAGTTTTAATGTTTTATTTTTTTACTTTCTTTATTGACACGGCAAAGTAAACACATCCGTGTTTCCAAAACATAAAACGGAAGAGGATCAATTCTCTTAACACATTGAAGCTCCTGCACGTCTTCCACGTGAGGTTTACATCCAATCTCTCTGACTCACGGCCACGTATACACTTGTGTGACACATCATTCCTGCTATCTGCCTCCCCGATTGCCTCAGGTCCAAACAACACACACGAGAAGCAGAGCATGTGCCAAAATATGCAGAGATGAGGACCAGCTGCAGCTAAAACACGACAGACTCTTTTTCTCTCTTCGGAGAGTATTTGAGCCGAGATCAGCAGAAAATGTCCACGCTGCAGCTGGAGTGACGCTTCACTCGCATCCGCTCTGCGTTTCACATTTTGCTGCCAGCTCTCTGCTCATGTTGAAAGGAGCTCCGTGGAAAGAGTCTCAAGACTCACTGGACCAGACTCACTGGACCAGACCAAGCTGTTCCACTCTTGAACGTCTCTCACCTCCTTTCTGTGAATCATTATTTGCAGCACTCTCCCAAGACATGGAAATCCCTCTTCTTCAACCAGACACTTCACTTCTCCAACAATCTATTCCAGCAGCTCATGGTAAACCACATCAACGAGGGGAGCCTCTAAATAATTAGTCGCATCCATCCACTTTCTATCCGCTTATCAACCATCCCTCCCTCCCTTCCCTTTCCTTTCCTTACCATCGGAGGGGTTCTCCAGCACCAGAGTCTCCAGTTCAGACCACTCCGTGTTGAGTCTCTTCATCAGTTTGTAGGCATTCACTGGGTGGGCCAGGTAGCCCTCTGGGTCAGAGGTGGACACTCTGGTCAGAGCGTCAAGTTTGTTGGCCCAGCTGTGAGACAGACAGACGGACAGACAGACAAGTGTTGTTACTACTGGAAAAGCTCCTTTTACAGATACATATGTTATAATTCTACATACAAGTATAAAACATTATTTAACATACTCAATAATATTATTTTCCATTTTCATATCTAACATTTACACACACTTGTCTTTCAGAGGCGGTATTGGCCTCAGTTTTGAAGCTAGATTGAAGATAAAGTCATCATATGAGATTACATGACCGGATTAAGCTAACCATAGTACTTGAGTTGTGTTTAAGTCACAGGGTTCAAACGTACCTTTTGACAGCAGCAAGCTTGGACTCCTCTGCTTTAATGTAATCCCTCAGAGACTGGACCAACTCTTTCTCTGTGTGGATCAGGTCGGTCATTTGGCCTGCAGAGAGAGACGGATACTGAAGGTGAGTGAGGTCATCAAGCGTTCCATGTGTTTATTTTATTCCTTGATATTCAGTGTTTCCGAGACACATATTTTCTCTTTCCAATTCAAAACTCCACAAAGCAATATTTTCTAACATTTAATCAAAAAGGCTCCTGTAATTTACTTTAAAAGGCTGATGAAAAGTATTTTTAGTAACATCGCTTTCCTCAGACTTGAATCCCCGGTCTGATTGGACAGAATGACTCACAGTGGGTCATTCATCCAGGAGCCTCCGAGTGGAGCGTGCATCTTAAACAATTCAGCAGCGCGCATAAGCAGAAGAGGAGAAATTAAACACTGTCATTGGTTCTGCATGCAACCGCGATAACCGCCCAGCCAAGTGCAGTCAATCACGGAGTTCGAAGGGACGGTTTGATACCTAGTGAGTGATGTGACGCAAACTCTGTAAATCAGGGATGCTCCTCTCAGAATAGATGAAGGACAGTTTGGACAAAGGAAACCATTTATATGCAGCAGATTACTTTTAACCCTTCGAGATTTTCGAGCACGCCGACGCGCTACACGATACTGCCGTTTTGAAAATATTCACTCCGTCACGATAATTCTGCACAGAAATATGGTTCCACGTCTCCAAGATTTCGTTAAACTTCAGCTTCATCTGCCCTGTGTCCGCGAGATTATATGAGATTCATACAGCAAGATAGAGCATTCTACACACCCAGACGTGTCATATGATGCGTACACAGCTTCACCGGGAGAGAGAGAAAAAGAAAGCAGGCAGGCTGAGCGAAGCTATACTGGAGAACGACGCAACTTCAACCATAAATAGAAGGAGTCGATCCCTGAGATGTACAGGACAACGCCAAGCAAAGGGATCCATTTGAAGATGGGTAAGTGTATTTACTGAACTTTGCAATAGCATATTTACGTTAGTAATGGGACCTGTAGCCAGATAGAGCTGCTGCTAACACGAAGCTAGCGGGTAGCGAGCTAACGATCGCTAACGTGGTTATATATGGCTACAGGGTGGATAAAAAACTGAACGGTGGGTGTTCAAATATTGTCACGATCCCTGTTAACTTTCGTTCAGCGAACGTAGTACGCTTAGTTGTGTGGGATCTCTGTTATGTGTTTGAGACTGAAATGACCATGCTGTTAGGTTAGCTGCGCGCTAACGGGAAGTAGCGGTGCAGTAGCTAAATGGGTACAGGGTGGTTATGAGACTGAACGGGGCATAATCAAATATTGTCACTATCCTGTTACTTTCTTTCAGTGAACTTATACTAACTATTAGCAATGTATTTTACAGAGGATTTGCAGCTGCCAGGGTCCAGAGGACAACATGCAGCATCGCTTTAGCAGCCTCCAGTCCATCCATCCATCCATTATCAGCCGCTTATCCGGGGTCGGGTCGCGGTGGCAGCAGGTTCAGCAGGCCGACCCAGGCTTCCCTCTCACCCGCAACACTTTCCAGCTCATTCTGGGGGATCCCGAGGCGTTCCAAGGCCAGCCGGGAGATATAATCCCTCCAGCGTGTCCTCGGTCTTCCCCGGGGTCTCCTACCAGTTGGACGTGCCTGGAAAACCTCTAATGGGAGGCGTCCAGGAGGCATCCTGACTAGATGCCCGAACCACCTCAGCTGACTCCTTTCGACACGAAGGAGCAGCGACTCGACTCCAAGCTCCCTCCTGATGTCCGAGCTCCTTACCCTATCTCTAAGGGTGAGCCCGGCCACCCTGCGGAGGAAGCTCATTTCGGCCGCTTGTATTCGAGATCTCGTTCTTTCGGTCACGACCCAGAGTTCGTGACCATAGGTGAGGGTTGGAACATAGACCGACCAGTAAATAGAGAGCTTCGCCTTCCGGCTCAGCTCCCTCTTCACCAGGACGGACCGGTACAGCGCCTGTTTTATTGCTGCAGCCGCACCGATCCGTCTGTCGATCTCTCGCTCCACCTTACCCTCACTCGTGAACAAGACCCCGAGATACTTGAACTCCTTCGCTTGGGGTAGGCAGTTTGTCCCCACCTGGAGGGAGCAATCCACCGGTTTCCGGCAGAGCACCATGGCCTCAGATTTGGAGGCGCTAACTCTCATCCCTGCCGCTTCACACTCGGCTGCAAAACGCCCCAGTGAATGCTGGAGGTCACAATCCGAGGAGGCAAACAGGACCACATCATCCGCGAACAGCAGAGAGGCGATCCCGAGACTCCCGAACCGGATCCTCTCCGGCCCCTGGCTGCGCCTAGATATCCTGTCCATGAAAGTCACGAACAGGACCGGTGATAAAGGGCAGCCCTGGCGGAGGCCAACACCCACCGGGAACGCGTCTGACTTACTACCGAGGATACGAACACAGCTCCTACTGCAGGCGTACAAAGACCGGATAGCCCGTGCCAACGGGTCCGGCACCCCATACTCCCGCAGCACCCCCCACAAAACCCCCCGAGGGACCCGGTCGAAAGCCTTCTCCAAGTCCACAAAGCACATGTAGACTGGTTGGGCAAACTCCCAGGACCCCTCCAGTAGTCTTGCAAGGGTAAAGAGCTGGTCCACTGTTCCACGACCGGGACGGAATCCGCACTGCTCGTCTTGAATCTGAGGTTCGACAAGCGGTCGGAGCCTCCCTTCCAGCACCCTAGCATAAGCTTTTCCCGGGAGGCTGAGCAGTGTGATGCCACGATAGTTTGAGCACACTCTCCGGTCCCCCTTCTTGTAGATGGGAACCACCACCCCGGTCTGCCAGTCCATGGGCACTGTTCCCGACCCCCATGCGACACTGAAAAGGCGTGTCAACCAAGACAGCCCAACAATGTCCAGCGCTTTCAGCATCTCAGGGCGGATCTCATCCACCCCTGGCGCCTTGCCACCAAGGAGCTTTTTGACTACCTTAGCGACCTCTGCCAGGGATATGGGAGAAACCACCCCAAAGTCTTCCGGCGCTGCCCCCTCTCCGGGGGACATGTTAGCCGGGTTTAGGAGTTCCTCAAAGTGCTCTTTCCACCGCCCGACGATGTCCCCAGTCCGGGTCAGCAGTTCCCCCCCCCTGCTGAGAACAGCCTGGGGTAGGCCCTGCTTTCCCTTCCTGAGCCGTCGGATGGTTTGCCAGAACTTCCTTGAGGCCAACCGAAAGTCCTTCTCCATGGCCTCCCCGAACTCCTCCCATGCCCGAGTTTTAGCATCCGCGACCATCGCAGCTGCAGCCCTTCTGGCCTGCCGGTACCCGTCAGCTGCTTCAGGAGACCCCTGGGCCAGCCAGGCCCGAAAGGCCTCCTTCTTCAGTTTGACGGCTTCCCTCACCCCCGGTGTCCACCACCGGGTTCTCGGGTTTCCGCCACGACAGGCACCGATGACCTTCTGGCCACAGCTCCGAGCAGCCGCGTCCACAATAGAGGCTTTGAACATGGTCCACTCGGGTTCCATGTCCCCAGCCTCCCTCGGGATTTGTGAGAAGTTCTTCCGGAGGTGGGAGTTGAAGACCTCCCGGACAGGGTCCTCCGCCAGACGTTCCCAGTTCACCCTCACTACACGTTTGGGCTTGCCAGGTCTTTCTAGCCGACTCCCCCGCCATCTGATCCAACTCACCACCAGGTGGTGATCAGTTGACAGCTCTGCTCCTCTCTTCACCCGAGTGTCCAAGACATACGGCCGCAGATCAGATGATACGACTACAAAGTCGATCATTGATCTCCGGCCTAAGGTGTTCTGGTACCAGGTACACTTATGAGCCACCTTATGCTCGAACATGGTGTTCGTTATGGACAAACTGTGGCTAGCACAGAAGTCCAACAACAAAACACCATTCGGGTTCAGATCGGGCAAGTCGTTCCTCCCAATCACGCCCCGCCAGGTTTCTCTGTCATTGCCCACGTGAGCGTTGAAGTCTCCCAGGAGAACTATGGAGTCGGCAGGCGGCGCCCTTTCCAGGACCCCTCCCACCGACTCCAAGAAGGCCGGATACTCCGAACTGCTGTTCGGTGCATAAGCACAAACAACAGTCAGAGCTTTACTCCCTGCAACCCGTAGGCGCAGGGAGGCGACCCTCTCGTTCTCCGGGGAAAATTCCAACATAGCGGCGCTCAGCCGGGGGCTCGTGAGTATCCCCACTCCCGCCCGGCGCCTCTCACCCTGGGCAACTCCAGAAAAGGACAAAGTCCAACCCTTCTCCAGGAGCTTGGTTCCAGAGCCCATGCTGTGCGGGGAGGTGAGCCCAACTAAATCTAGCTGGTACCGCTCCACCTCCTGCCTCCAGTCCGTCTCTGCCAAATCATCACTGAAGGCCACAACGCCAGCCACAGCTCATCATCTCACCATATAAGAATACATTTGATTTTAGACATTTATTTACATGTTTCTACCATTTTTGTAGTCATATATTTCACTGCTTTTGTGTACCTAAGACCTTTGGTAAACTAATTTCAAGCACCAAAACAGTTCGACCTCCTGAGTAAAGCTATGTTTTCACAAGAGATATGAAGATTTTCCAAAATCTAGATTATATTTTTCAGTTTTAGAGTAATATTTCTCTGTACACTTTTGCCTTATGACAATGGTGCCTCATTATATAGAGAGCTGAGATTGTTCTGCAATTTTAGATGT
This sequence comes from Taurulus bubalis, assembly GCF_910589615.1. Classification (NCBI taxonomy): domain Eukaryota; kingdom Metazoa; phylum Chordata; class Actinopteri; order Perciformes; family Cottidae; genus Taurulus; species Taurulus bubalis. Next base: position 24,536,665 of record NC_136590.1, on the reverse strand, counting down.
AAAACACATGGGTATCTATCATATGCAAGTGACTTTAAAAAGTGAATTTAAGAAATTATGTAAAATCAAGAAAATGACCCCCGACTCCAGAAGAAAGAGATGTTTTTTTCAAATTCTATTTAAAGAATCAGTGGACCACAATTATTTCTCATAAAAGCTATTCAGGGTTCCTCAAAATAAACTGAACTGGCCTCTTTAACCACTTCCTCTGTTTAAACTTTTTTATGGCAAAGAAAAGCCATGCATTCCTGAGCTCAAAACTCCTGGAAAGTGCTGCAGGGATGACGTATGACAACTCCCAGTCCAGATACCGCCGTGGTAGAGACCTGTCAATCGCCTTGTAGCCCCGCCCCTAAAGCATCCCATGCTTTATGGTCTGGTTGACTCTAAATTACCATAATTTACTAAATGAACATCTTGCTGAAGAAGACTTGAAACTAGAGATTGAGACATACACTCATGTTCACAATCTTTACTGAGGGAATAAATCAAGAGAGTAATTTTCTATAGACTTCTATACAACCAGAGGAGTCGCCCCCTGGTGGTCAGGAGAGAGAGTACAGCTTTAACGCATGAAGCATATACATCTATACAATCAGAGGAGTCGCCCCCTGCTGGATGTTAAAAGGAATGCACGTTTGAGACACTTTAATATTGGCTCTTTGTTTTTCAGACCCGGAGGTTGCCGCCTGGGGTCAAACACAAGCTGAAGAGAGTTCTTTTGTCTTGCTCTACGATATAAAATACATCAGTAAAAAGCCCTCTTGTGAATGTTGAAGTGTCTTAAGAAAAGGCGGTTACTTAGGTTTATTTTCGGCATTAGCCTCAATGTCACTTGTGTCTCGAGCTCAAACCTACTGATGGAGGTGAAGATCTCTGCCCGCGTTGTCAAGCAGCTACAGAGCAGCGCCCAGAGGACGAAGGACTGGAACTTCCTCATTCTGTCTCTTTCGATAACCTGCAAGGAAAACATCATCACATCACAAATAGATCCACACAAGCTACAGTTTTGACCCTTTGATGTGTGTCTAAATTATTGTCCATCAACATTCAACACAAGCCGTTTAATATTCCGTCCGGTGCAGTTTGCTTTGCCCAGAGTCAGCACTTCATGCAGTGACGCTGTGTTTCCGCACCGAATTAGATGATGGTCTCTCAATATTCAAAGTTTCCAGCACGTTTCCTAGAAATGAGTCACTTATCCTGCTGGGAGGCGTGATGTCATGATAGCCTCTTTATGCCCAGTTCTCTTGAAGAGAGAAAAGGACAATGTGGGAAAAAAAATAGCATTTTATTTTATTTTAAATAAAACACTCTGTTTCTACAAAATGTATGGAGTAAATATGTAATTTTCAGCTCTCACAAATGCAGCCACAGGAACAAAATGTATATTATAAAATCACAATCTTGAACTTAAAAATAAAAAGCCCAATTTTCCCCAACGTCTTGTTCATGTCATGTAAATATAAGTTAATTATCCTTTTCTGCAGTTCAACATGGCGCCCAGATACTTAATACAACATTTGTATTAATCCATCACTAAATAAAGCTCAGTGTCCTTTGAAATACAAATTTAAACTAGAGCTTGCACTCGAGGAACCGGTGACCAGATTTGTCCGGGTCTTATGTCCTTGAGGTCAATGCCTAACCTGATTTAATATTCTCTGCCTCAACCAGCTTCACAGGGCGGGATTCATAATGACGCTGAATGGATTACAAATAAATATATTGTTGAATAAAATTTTACTTTAAAACTTTTGACTCATTTCCAAACTAGCCCATGCTCTGTCACACATCCAATAGTGACAGAGCATGGGCTATTATTTAACTGGAGTCAACTTGGCCACTTGATGGATGTTAGTCCAATATTCACTCTTCTTTAAGTTGCTTTTACTACGATAAAAAGGTATCTGTGTTCTGAAGCTACTAAACGCTCCACTATGTGAACCAGCTGGTCTCAAACTGCTTTTTGGTCGTGTAAAATACAAAGCAAATACACCAGCAGATTTGAGTTAGATTTTTATTTTACTAACCTACTGTGTCAACGTTTATTCGGATTCTCTCGTCAGATGTTTCTGTCACTAATTCAACAAAAGAGCTTGAAAAGGAGCTTTGTTTGTGGTCTCAGTGGGAAAGTGCCCCTGCTCCACTTTCTCCTCTCGGATTTAACTTTCCTTTAACCACAGATCCCTTCTCAGAGATGACTGTTTACCGTTGCCTGTGCTGTGTAAAACATGCACACATACATCCACTCTCCCGGATGAAAGCGCGCGCGTGCATATACACACACACACACACACACACACACACACTCATACTTGTGTGTACACCGCTGTCTAATCAAAGGCTTAAAGAGAGACGGAGGCTCTGAAAGAAGAAAAAAAAGTGGCACCTTAATTATTAGTGTCGTAATAACTATGAGAGGAATCTGCTGCAGGTGAAAAAGGAAATCATTTCACTTACATGACACCTGTTGACAAAATACAAGTGGACTCTCTATAGTTGACTATATGAGTTTAAGCCTTAAAGCTCCAGTAGGTAACTTTAAGAATAGTGACCTTTAAGTGTCACTGTTTCCTGACAGTTGCACATGAGACGGATAATCTGTGAATTACATTTCTGCCTCCTTCTAAAGCTCCTCATTTTAGAGGCAAGACCCCATCACGCCTGAAGAAAGACAATCAGTCAAAGGTTGTGAAAAAATGTCAAAAACGTGTCCACGACGACAGAACAATATTCAATTACACACTGTATTTAGCTTACCTGTGCTTAATGCATTATTGTAGCATACGTCTGATTTTGTATTATTGAGGTTGTATAAATGTAATTGATGGTTAACCGCCCTGTTAATACAGCGTTGTTTGGGAGAGTTAACAGTCTTGATCGCAGTGAAAATGTTGTTTTTGAAAGGCTAAATGCCAACAAAAATGTATTAAAAAGAAATATATTGTTGAATAAAATTTGACTTTAAAACTTTTGACTCATTTCCGAACAAGCCCATGAAATCTCATGTTGACAACCTCCTAGAACTGGACCCGAACAGTAGAGGATTGATATCCCAAACTTACAAGCTCATTAACAATATCAACTCACACTGCTTGGAAAATGTAAGAATGGTCTGGGATTTAGATCTTGGAGTGGTTATAACAAATGACCAATGGGACTCTATTCTAGACTTGATATATACATCATCTACATCCGCTAAACACAACTTAATAGAGCTAAAAGTGATCCACAGGGCTCATTACACTAATGCTAGATTGGCAAAAATGTACCCTAATTCTGATCCGTTATGTCTTCGATGTGAAGGCCAGCCAGTAGACCTGTTACACATGTTTTGGTTATGCCCGAAACTCTCCACCTTTTGGATAAGTATTTTTAAAGCTTATAGTGAGATGTTTGCAACTCAATTTGACCCAGACTCAATGTGTGCACTCTTTGGCTTAAAACCAGAGGAACTTCGTACCCGTTTACCAAATGAAGCCAATGTGATCGTAGCCTTCACAACACTCCTTGCTCGACGTTTGATTCTTCTGAGATGGAAGCAACGTGCCCCTCCATCGTTCTCCCACTGGGTCAAAGATGTCATGTATTTCTTGACACTTGAAAAAATTAAATATACTCTCAGAGCTTCCTCCCAAACCTTTAGTAAAGTATGGAGACCTTTTCTAGACTACTACGACTCCTTACAAGAACCTCTCGACAAAGACTAATGTGGATCCCCTATCCGTCTCATAGCAACAGTGAGCAGCCCCCCCCCTTTCCCTTTTTTTATTTTAAATTATTTTAATCTTGTTTTCTTTAGCTATTAACCATTTTATTTCTTACATGTAACTTCTCACTTTATTATTTGATGATCGATTAATGCAATTATTTTGATTTTATGTCTACAGCTACGTCAGCTGAATGTACCTGAATTTACCCAAATGTATAAATCCCATAGCCTGTAACCCTACAGTGGGTGGGGTGGGTTGTGTAGGTAGGCTCGGGAATGAGGTCTTCAATTTCAATCTGTAACAACTGCAACCCTCTGTTGCTTAATGACAATAAATTATCCTTAAATCCTTAAAGGAAAACCTGTTGAACAACGACACATCTGTCTGCCACTAACGTCCTCCGTATTACAACTCTGTAGGTTGTTGTTTAGGCCCTGAACCATGGAGTTGGAAAAACTCGGGGCCGGCTCGAAAAGGCATTTTTGGGAAATCTTGCTCATATCATGCTGGATGTTCATAGTTATGATCAAAATATGTTATAAAATTATCTTTTTTGAAAATATACATTTTTTTCACAAATACATTCTGAAAAAAAACTCATTTGGGGTTCATACGACTACTTGAACAGACATCACTAAGGCCGCTAGAAGGGCTTCTGAACACAAGAAGGTTTTAATGAGACAGCTTTGCCAAATGGTGTAAACAAGCAGTAGGTGTGGTTAGTGAAACGCCGTTAAAGTCACTGTGAACTCTAACTTCACTTTCACGTGTTTCAGCCCTGCATGCCTCCAAAGAAACTGCTCAAAAACAAAACAACCCTGTGCTACAATTATGTGTAATAGCCTGCTTTATGACTTCATAATCATTTTGATCAACAGACTTGTTAGAAATGTGTTTTTATTACGCTATAATCCAGGTTTAGCGTTTACAGTGACAGTTATTTTGAGGAATGTACAACATTGGGTGGTATTTTGAGTCAGTGTTTGTATAATCTAACATTTCTGAGTACGACTGGAAAGAAAAACTCTTATCTGGTCTGAGGAGGTAAAGCATTTGATCAGTTTTCTCCGACACGATGCGGAGCTGTCCTAACTTGTTGGGTGTTGCCAGCATGGGAGATGCGTTTATATTTTCCACAGATGTGGAAATAAAGATCGCTGCATTTAAAATATAAATTGTCCTGCTTGAAGGTATTGAATGGATTCAAGCTCCTTTTGACTGAATGTCAGTGATAATCCTTTTCACTACGTCTGCCGAGACTGATCCGATACCAAAGTTTAACAGAGCTGGTACGATTAGTTATCAAACAATTAATCATCAGCTATTTTAAAATTTGATTAATCAATTACAGTAATTTCTCAAGAAAAATAAAAAGTAAAGATTCTCTGATTCCAGTTTTTAAAAGTGAATATATTCTGGTTTCTTTACTCCTCTATGACAGTCTTTGAGATGCTGACAAAAAAACTAATATTTGAAGATTTAAATCACAATTGTTTGACATTTTATGGACGACTAATCCGACGATGAAAACAATCGTTAATTGCCGCCCTCATGTTTAATTTTAGAGTCTTTATGTCTCTCTTTGTGTGTTTGTGACTATAGGATCATTAAACATGACTATTTTAGTAAAATGATTTAATGACAATTAAATACAGAGATATAAATGATAATCTATAAAATGTTATTTATTATAAAAAATATAAATATTGTACACCAGCAACTTCTATCTTCAGACTTAAAGATTAACAGGGAATACAATTCAATTGTAATGTTTTTTTATGCAGCAACAAATCAATCAACAAACAATTGAACAACAAGTTAAAAAAGTAATTTAAATTCCAGTATATAATATTTATAGCATATTAACATATAATTGCTTGCTATTTCAGACAGTATCGGCTCAAAATTGTTTTGGGTCAAAATCTTACAAATTACACAAAATGTATGTGGCTACAAAATGTAAGTAACTCCTTTGCCATACATATTGAATAACTTTGCATCCGCCACGTAACACGCCTATTAAAAAAGACCAAACACATAGTGGTTATGCATAATCCTTGTGCATGATCAGATGGCTCGGCTGCACACAGCAAATGGACAGCGCTGCAGAATGAGAGCAATCTGGGCTGCAACACTCTTCATTTACAGCCTTCCCCTGTTTTTTACGTATTTAATATAAATTTGCCAAGATCAACTCGGACCAGCAAAGATTTCATTTTCAAATTTAAAGTGTTGTAAAACTGTGATATCAATGACATAGGAAAGCCTACTGTAAAGCTTCATAAACAACTTTGAAATCTGGAACTTATTTGGCTTCCAACGTGCAACAGAGCAGTGATTTTGGTTTCTTAATGAGCCGCTCAGATAACTGCACACAATGAACACAGCTACAAATGAAAGGACCAGATCTCTGTCAATCCTTGTAATTTACAGCCTGTGCGGCGGCTCAGCCCAAACACAGCCCCTCCTGTTGTTGCCGGCTGTAACGCCCGTGTCACATTCCTGGAAAGAGGCCTGTTACATTTACGGCCCCACGTTCCAGACTCCCGAGCCTCTCGCCTGGCATTTCTGGCCGGCGAGGGTCGTGAGGGGACAGACAGGCTGCAGTTTGAACGGAGACACTGAATGCAACATGTCTTCCTGTGTTTTGTGTGCATTAAGCAACAATAACACACAGCAAAGGTGATTAAAATGTGCGAAAACACAGAATTAGTTGGACAGAAATAACGTTTTTCCAGCTCATCTGTTCTCCAGTGTTGGTGTGTAATAAAGACCCACAGGAGATCCTGTCTAGTCCACTACTGGGTTCAAGTTTCTCCAGACTTTTTTTGTTTTACATGAAGGTGAGTCTCCAGATGAGAGATAAGAAAACCACAGTAACACACTCTCTGGCAAAGCCGGCAGGATCCAAGGTCTCCAACGGAGCAAGGGCTTCCTATAGGAGCAAACGTTTCCTTTGTAAGACAGTAACATTTACAACATCTGCAGTTGTTCTGTTTGTCTTTTAGCTTCTTTTCTTTTCTCACTTGACAAAAACCTGGCAAAGAATCCTGGCTGGAAGGAGCAACAAGCTGTTCGGGTCACAAGTGCCAAGAAGTTGTCCAAATACAATTTTTCTCTGTTTTGAGGGAAAGCGGAGCCAAAAAATAGGTAAAACAAATCTAAAATGCATCCTTCTCAACCATTATTTTCCCCAGAGTTCAAAAATATATAATTTCAAAGCAAACGAAAAGAAGAGCAGAGGGATGCTCGTCAGAAAAAACAAACAAATGTCTGACAGGTATTCTTCTCCCGGATGTTAATCGGTAAGCGGGGCGAGCGCGTACGCCCCACAAACAGGCAAATACTAAATACAAGTGCGCACACACACACACACACACACACACACACACACACACACACACACACACACACACACACAGTTATGCTGACACACGTGTGCGGACTGATGCATATTACATAACGCGCATACACATACGTGTCTACACAAAGTGTCCACAGGCCGCCAACGTGCTCAGACAACCTCTGACTGTTTTGATTCACTCCACCAGCAGAGAAAAGTGTTTCAGATTCAAAGTTGAAACTTGTCGTTGGTGTTTTACTTTACACAGTAGAGAAAAGACAAATAGCTCAATTAGACTACAATTAAAGTTACTGGGAGGAGCTGTTAACTGATTCTGAACCAGTCTCAGTCTAGTCCTGGTCCTCTATAGACCTCCATCAGTAAACAAGACCACGAGAGAGAAGATGTTCTGTTCTTCTTGAAGCTCAGCTCTTCATCGGAGCCACCGGGTCGGATTCTGGTGAAACCAGATGACATCATGCAGGTTCACCAGAACCTCCTTCAGCTCAGACTCCAGCAGAGACCAGTTCACCGTGGACAGACCCAGATCCAGCTTCACCTGCAGTCTTGGACCTGCAGTTGGAGCTCCGGAAGAAGGAGGAGAGCTCAGCTCCCATCAGCAGCAGCGTCTCCTCCTCATCCTCCTCCACGCTGCTGGAGACCCAGGACGTATTGCTGGACCCGCTGGTGGGAAGGGGGGCAACGGGAAAACCAGAACCAGGACCGAGATGACCAGACTCTCAGGTCCTCTCTGGTCAGACCCTGCTGCAGTAAAATGAGAGGTTTTCTAAAGGGACCCTGGTGCTCAGAGACACTACCACTTTAGTCTACAGGGGTCCGCCAGAATCAACACACAATGAAAGTTCCTTGTTGTAACTTTAACTTTGTGTGAAGATATTTGGCTTTTGCTGACAGAATAGTGACGTTTTTATCAATGATTCAATAAGACAGCTTCTCTGCTTCGGATCAGTCCAGTCGCTGTTTCGGCGATGTCAAACTAAGTGGATACAAATTCACTCCGACTTTCACTTTCACTCAACATCACATGGGGGTGAAGAATGAATGATCATTTCTAGTTTTGTAGCGATTTCGCAACTCCAAACAGCCAGTCGACCAATAGAAACTCTACTTGTGGCCCTGCAGCGTCTCCCTGCTCAGACAAAAGGAAGTGAGCCTTTCCAACGTTGTATATCTGACATGTGAACTCGACAACACATCTGCCCAATGAATGGAATGAACATCTCTGACTACAGCAAAGGGTTAACAACTTTTCTGTGTGCATTTCTGCTGACCACATGCGGTTAACATTAATGCAGATTTGTTACAGGCACAACGAGAGCTGAAACATCTGGAGCCGTATTGCAGCTAAAATCAGCCTGATCTGTTTTACTATGAATGTTCTCCGTTAACGTAATATAACATGGAAGCTGCACCGCTGATCTATAACCAGATTGCTGTGTTGCAATCGCATCCCGAAGCTCATTCATACCCCGAGGTCACTGGAGGTCACATGTTAAAACAAAGACAGACACACAAGAGAGAACACGTACACGCTGTAAACTTCCAAAAAGCTTTTCTTCTGGTATGTAAACACCGAAGGTTTATATAAACAATGTTTAAAAAAAAAGACACTGATGTTGTAATAACATATAAATCAGCCAGATATTTAGATCAGCATTGCTTCAATATTTATGATAACAAGAAAATAGATGGACACAGAGGGGATCGGGTATATGATTTAATGAAGCAATATCTACAAAGAGGAGTTCACGTCTCCTGCCTTCCAGCCCGATTACTGCTGACAGATTCATGGCATCGCTCTTTGTGCTGCCTTTTTTAAATTCATACCAAATCCAATTACAGCCATTGTATTACATGAAAACCGCTGCAGGGCGTCTTTCACCTGCCGGCTCTTTTATTCTGGGACTGTGGGCATACTTTGTGGTGTTTGCCAAGGGTGGAGAAAAGCTGAAATCTATTTTCACAATGGACGACGTAACGAACCGGAAACTGTTCCATTGATATGTGACAACATGTCGGCCTGTGATGAAGAAGGAAGGGAATTATTGTCAGCATTGCATTGGGGAGAAAGTAAGCAATCTAATTAATTCAACCCTCCCGTTGTATGAGTGTATATGTATGTGTGTTGATGGGTCATTTTGACCCCAAGACAACGGGAGGGTTAAGAGGAAGGAATAATATAGAATTTATTTTTGTTTTGTTTTTATCGAAAGGAGAAGAAATAGCGAGCCAGCCGGTAAATGAGTTGGACTTTTACAGCTTATATATTTATAGCATGTTGCTAACAGCTAATTTAAGGGCTTTAATGCCACACTGGTGACTGGTTAGAGTCACCATTGTTTTTTTCCGCAACCAATGGATGGAAGTTACCAGACTTGGAATGAGGAGTAGGAGTATACGTCTCTGGTAGCGGCAGCGACCTGTCAATCGCCTTGTAGCCCCGCCCATAAAGCATCCCCTGCTTTATGGTCTGTTTGACTCTAAATTACCATCATTTACTAAATGAACAGCATTCTGTATTGAAGAAGACTTGAAACTAGAGATTGAGACATAAACTCATGTTTATAATGTTTACTGAGTGAATAAATCAAGAGAGAATTAGAGTCATTTTATATAGACTTCTATACAACCAGAGGAGTTGCCCCCTGGTGGTCAGTAGAGGGAATGCAGCTTAAACACATGAATGCCTATACTTCTATACAACCAGAGGAGTCTCCCTCTGGACAGTAGAGATAATGCAGGTTTTAGGACACTTCCTCAATTACCCCCCCCCCCCCCCCCCCCTCCCCCCTCCTCCTTCTCTTCCTCCAGCCATCCTGGTGACGTCACACAGTCATTTCTAGAAATTCCCAACACTTTCCACCATGAAAGTCCTGCATCAACAGCAGAACGTTCAGAATCACTCACACTCTTGAAGGACGTGCGTGATGAACAAACACACACACACACACACACACACACACACACACACACACACACACACACACACACACAAAGTTAGCACTAAAGTTTCCACACAAAAAACGTTCTTCCACCCTTTCTCCCTATATCTGTTTATGTGAAACATTCTGTGAAACATTTGAAAGCGAAGTACCACCTTCTCGGGTACCACGCGCGTGCACACACACACACACACACACACACACACACACACACACACACACACACACACACGCACGCACACTAAACCTGTTGGACCCAGTTATTGACAAACATCCCGCACGTTCGACAGGCGCACGTGCGTGACGTAATCAACGGCGTTGTTGTAATATCGGTCGTTGTCTTACCGTTATTCTCTCGCGTCCTCGGGAGGAACGTCACACGTCGGTATGCGGACGCAGTGTCAGACAGCGCAACCGGGGCTACGAGCAGCACAGAGAGTGGCTTCAGGATTTAGACGCTGCCACGTACAGAACCGACAGGAGAGATTACCGTAATGCCGCGAGTAGACGCACATAGGCATTCTTCGAGGGTTTGTGTGTGTGTGTGTGTGTGTGCGTGTGCGTGCGCGCGCGCGCCCGTGTGTGTGCGTGTGTGTGTGTGTGTGTGTGTGTTTGCCTTCAAGTGCGCCTCGAAAACGCGTTTTTTTTAGATTTAGGTTGGAAAAGACGTTGTTTTTCCACGGTAGCAGCTCCATTATGTTTGTTTTAAGAATGAACCAGGACGAGACCCATTAATGCTTTAAGAGCCAGTGGTGGAAAAACAAAATTGTAATACTTTTCAACCAGTAAAAGCCCAGCATTCAAAATGTTACTGAAGCAAAAGTACAGCAGTATTAGAAGCAAAATGTAACCTACTGAAAGTAAAAGTATTTCTGCATAAGTCTGAATCTGCACAACTGTGCAATATAAATAAATTGTATTTTGTACATGGTATTGTTACTGTGCATTATTTACTGTTGTTATTACTGTTTTATACTGTTCATGTATATACTTGTTTTTTTATTTATTTACTATGCCTATTTACCCATTTGCTGCTGCAATCCTGCCAACACCTAGTGAAGGAATATATAATCTAATCTAATCTAAATTGTAATTAAAACTGTCGGATACATAGTGGAGTGAAAGGTAAAAACATCCCCCTCTGAAATATAAGGAGCTATTCAAAATAGTATTTAAATGTATTAATTATTTGCAAAAGGCTTTGCTGTAGACCTATTTTATTCCCAGTCTCTAAATGTCATGTATCATACTCAATAAGAGGTTCTTTGCAGAAGAAAAAAAAAAGAATTGTGGATGGAGAACATTCAAACGCACTTTTGCCTCCACAGTTCAATCTTTTAGGAGCTTTACGGTAATGCAATCCGTGCAGCCAGTCACGTTGACGGTCTGGATTTGGGTTTCAGAGCTTGTTCTCTGGATTTACTGAACACCATCTGGAAAAAAGGAAACATATGGCCATGGCTTTTCAATTATGTCTGGTTCTTGAAGTTTCTGTGGCCTGTTCGTGTGCTGTTTTATGTGCATGTGGGACTAAAGGGACACACAGGATTTTTTAAATATAAATAAGATTGGAGCCACTTTAATTAAAGCTATATTGTGAGAGGACCAAATGTCTTTGCTGTGTTAGAACTTATATGTTTATTTACACACTTCATATACTTTTCTTAAACGTCTTATATGTAACTCTGCTTGCTGCTGCCACACCCGCATTTCCCCTGGGGGATGACTAACGTATATATATCCTATCCTATAATGTTTTTTAGCTGAAAATATTGTTGTTTTGATATTAGATAACTTTATTATAAACATATTAATGCACACTTTGACACTTTATGCATATGGGTGACTAAGACTGACATTATACAATTATATACAATACAATAATATCAATATATTATATGATTCCATTAATAATGAATAAATTACTTAATAAATGAATAAAATAATGAAGAATACAATGTGGAAAGAAAAGCCTCAGTTATCAAACAATTGTGCAGGTTAATGTGAAAATAAATAAATATCCACAGAAATAGAAAATATAAATACATAATGTGTGTATTCATTCATTTTCATAAATAATATTCCAAATGCATCATTTTCTGTTTCCATTTATCTCCATTTTTCCTATTTTATTATTTATGTACAATATCTCTACATTTTAACGTACGTTAACCTGCACGTTTATTTGATAATTGAGGCGTTTATTTCCACCTTTATTTGTCTATTATAATGGGAGATTTAGTCCTCCATATTTTCATTTATTTTTATATTTGTAAATACAAAAATATATATAGTAGACTAAATTATTAGGATATTAGAATATTTTGTTCAAGCAGAAAGGATCATATTTGCAGATGGACCAGTCAGCACTAACACTAGTGTAACACTGCAGAACTCATCATACTCATACTCATACTCATATATATATATATATATATATATATATATATATATATATATATATATGTATATATATAAAATGTAGTCTATGTATATACAAAAGAACCTCATTCTATTTCTAATTAGAAATCTCATAACCCATATAATGATTTCTGAAATATAATCCATTGATTTATATTGCCAAAGATCTTGTGAACACTTGGAGTTTGACCAGCAGGTGTCGGTGTGCATCAACACAAGATAAACGATTAATCATATATGTATATATATATATATATATATATATATATATATATATATATATATATATATATATATATATACATATAGATAAGCATAAACTTCATCTCTCTATGCAGAGAAGAACCATGCATGTATCTTTTAATGCTCTTTTATGTTTGTGCACTTAAACCTTTCACTAATGCCAAGTTACAATCTCTCCTTACATACAATCCATGACCCATTTCTCTGAGGGCTGAAATGTTCTTCCTCTCCTCCGCTTCAGGACTCATCATGACTCACCACGAGAGGAGGCAAAGTGCCTTCAGTGAATAAAGAGTACACTGCAAAAATAATTTTAGTGGATTTCTGTAACCTTAAACCTTCTTTAAACCAAACCTCGTTCTAAACGTAACCCGAACGTCATCATTTCTTGTCCTAGTTTCAAGATCTTTTTTTTTTAATACTACGTCTGTGATTTGCATCGAGATATATACTTTATTTGTATTTGTATTTTCTGTTTTTTTTATCACCTTTATCACCTACCTATCTACCTGTCTACCTACCTACCTACCTACCTACCTACCTACCTACCTACCTACCTACCTACCTACCTATCTCTCTACCAACCTATCCATCCATTGTTTAGATTGGACCACGGACTATGATCACGGACACTAACTACTTAACATGAAATAAGTGATTGTCTAGCGTTTGACAGGATGAAACAGAATAACATGTTTGTTTGTTTTTTCCCCTGTAAATACACTTGCCACTTTATCATTACACTTGTCACTTTCACATCACATTTGTCACCTTCACATAACACTTACATTCCGTGCACTTTATTTTAACTTTAATTTTATATTCTACTGTAGATTAAATTGTAAATAGTCATGCTCCCATTTATTGCACATTTATTGTTAAATGTTAGATATTATGCACCTCCCACCAGGACAAATTCCTTCTATGTGAAAACATGCATGGCAATAAATGATTCTGATTCTGATTCTAAACTGAGGAACAATAAAGCTGCACCGTCCATTAATGTCCACTCAGTGTCGGCAGTATTCAACAGATAAAAGACACCCTACACTTTCACTTCCTCAAGCAAACCTCATGGGGACTTTTACCAGTGAAGCCGAGACATCCAAAATTAATCTGTTGATGAATCTGACAGAGCTTTTACTTGGTTTCTGTATTTTATTTCCAAAAAACCTGCTGGTTTTGCTTGTAATGCACTCCACTCATGCTTCACGGCTTAGGTTTGGTGGTTGCAAGGTGGGACGCAAGATAAATCGGGCGTCACAAGTCTAGAAGCAGAATAGGAGAACAGAAAAAACATATTCTTGGGGCTTAAACCATATGTTTACTTGTCTTTCACCCTCTCTTTGTTTGTTGTTATTTGATGTCGGCCCCATCAGTTAAAATTCCCATGAGCTGGAAGGCAGTTGTAGGAGCTATTTATTGAATATTATAAGTTATTTTTATTCACAAGTAGTATTGTTTAATTCCAGTTGTTTTCTTATTTAGGTTAGATTTGTTTACGTATTAGGATAGTTTTTTCTTTTGATAGTTTTTAGTTTAATTACGTGTTGTTGTTTACTTAGTCTTTAGATTGGTTATTGGTGTATTAATTGGGTAATATTCTAAGCACCTGGGGTTTACTTAAAGGAGTAGGCGGGTACAGAACCAGTATGCACCTGGGTAGGACTATGATTTTTTACCAGCTCATGAGGGAGAGGCAGCATGGGGAGTCTCTTTGTTCTCTTGTTTGTTTGCTTGTTTTGTTAAGTTGCAATAAATATCAGAAAAACCAGACTCCCGCATGGACACTGCATTCTTTTATCGGCGTAATCTACATACCTACGGTACATCAGTGCCTTTTTTATTTGGGTTTATTTTCTTTGATTTATATGTAGTTTCTCTGATTCACGGGACAAATGGCCACTACAGTAGGAGAAGAATGAAACTTGGTTCGATGATGTGCACATGCTTACGAAGAAATATGACTCCAATCGGCCACATGGTGGCGCTGTACATAAAGACCAAAAACGCTATTTTGGAAAGGCATCGCCCCTCAAATTTAAAGTCCGATTGACTTGAAATTTGACACACATGTCCAACTCAATGTGCTCTGCAAAAAATCTCTAGCACACAGTAAATGCGACCAAACTTTCTGTGAATCATTACTTGACCAAGCTTATCAAAACGTATCCACAGCTTGTTGATATCTGAATTAGTTTTCAAGATGTGGACCAACAGACTTCAAAAGGAGCCGGAGTGGCTCAGCACATAACTCACCTAAAGTCAACAACCGTCGAGCCAATCATCACAAAACGTGCAGGATATGTCCAAAAGAGCACCAGAAGCACACACTTTCACATTACACTTACATTCCAGCTTAAGTACCGTTATCTGTTTTGTCTGTGCTCTTTATCTTAATTTAATATTCTATTGTAGATTTAATTGTATATTTCATGCTCCCATTTCTTGCACTCTGTTCATTGTTTATGTTTTAATGTTAGGCACCTCCCACCAGAACAAATTCCTTGTATGTGCAAGCATACATGGCAATAAATGGTTCTGATTCTGAAAGTTTCATTCTCATCAACAATTAGGGGGGAAAACACAAATCAGACTTAAATCAAAAGAATCGTTTGTCCAACCAATACAAAAATCACAAGAAATTAGTTCTACACTACCACGAGTGTAGGACATTTTATAATTTTGCTGTTGAAGCATGTCCCCAAAAGGCCAGTTGAGACTTTGCCTTACTGACAGGCCGACTATATTGTGATGATGATCCCGGAGCATGGATGCTCTGAGTCCTTCTTGAGACAGAATTCAACAAACGGAAATAAACTCGCTCGCTGCTGCTTGTGGCTTTGATTTTAGGAGTTGAGCTGCTTCCTTCCGTTTAGCGAGAAAAGGCTATATTTAGCTTTTGTAAATATTTGAATGAGTCACGAGCCAAAATGTTTGGGAACAAGAGACGGATCCATAAACTGTTTTCATGCTGCATGCTTTGGTCACCAGATGTCACACTTGACCCGTTTCTAACACACTGAACGTTATCGCCGTCTCACATTATCTGCCACTTTTAATCCATTACATCCAGGACAATACAGATCGTATCTGTATCGCATGCCTGCAGTGGAAGCAAGCCACCTTTCCCACAAATACCACAATGAAGCAGAAGAATGGATGCTATCATAAATCTGGCCTTGTTGACACAGCGGGGCGTCTCTGTTGAGCTAAACACAAAGGTATTTGGCTGTCAGGGCTGAGGACTAACACACCAGCCGTCAGGTAATTCCCACACCTAAGCAGAGCAATAAAAAAAGGCTGTGAAACTGTGATTTCCTAGTTATACATCGAGAACTGAATGTCAGGTATGTCAGAAACACATCAGAGAGTAGAAAACATCGTAAAGCAAAGAATGTGCCGTCCATCTTTAATGAATAGTGTCGAAGACATCGTCTCGTGAATGTGACGATGTTTTCTGCCCCCCCGAGTGTCACATGACAAAATTACTTCAGAAAACCAAGCATCTACCGCTTTCCAGATGTTGCAAGCGCGTCCTGACGTTAAGCCTCATCCTGTGCTCGGCCGTGGCCGGTAAATCAGAAAGGTCATGGGGTCAGAGATGCTTTAGAGAGATGATTTAGAGAGGACACACATGGCAGAGACATCGTAGTGCGAGTGTCTGTGAGCTGCTGTACTGTCCGATGTGATTGAAGGTGAACACACACAGAGCCGGTTTTGGGTTTCAGCCGCTTGTAATCAAACCTAATCAGGGGAGGTCTGTGGCTCAACTCAACTCAATCGCAAGTCTCCAACCTGGTGAAAACCCCTACAAAAACGTGATATTTCTTCACGCAAAGAATTACAATTATTTGCAGAAATACCACGTTTTTTCATCGCACAATTACAACACATGAAACCAGGAAACCTGGACAGCTGTGAGAGAGGAACGAGTCCCATGAGCTAGAGACTTTTTATTATAACCTGCATGCCCTTAAAACTGTTAGTGGGTTCCAAGCATTAACATGTTTAGTGCAGCACACACGGCAGGTTTTCTTGTGGTGTGTGTGTGTGTGCGTGTAAAACTCCAGCGTCCATGTAGTAGTAGTGACTCCGGGCCGGCTGCAGTACCTGAGGATTGGGTTACATGAGCCATCACAGAAAAAATGAGCCCCCTGGCCCACACACACACACACACACACACACACACACACACACACACACACACACACACACACACACACACACACACACACACACACACACACACGGGACAGAAGAGACAAAGAGCTGTTCACACCAGACTGATGTCAAATACTATGTCCAAGTACTCCTTCACATTAGTATTTAGGGAGGCTAGACTCCCCCCAGAGGGGTGGTGCTCGACACCAGATACCGGGAGACATCACAGAAATGCCCAGTGAAGGGAGCTAGACTGGTTTGTTGTTGACGACTTCGCTGACAGCACGTGAGTCCAGACATGGAGGCTCATCCGGACGTCACAGACACACACAACAGTGGTGGAGCCCTCAGATACGTTTTGAAGGTCTCGTCTCAGACATAAGAGCAGAAGGTACAGCTGGGTATCGTCTGCAGAACAGTGGAAGGAGATTGTATGCTTCCCAATGATGGAACCCAGCGATTAACTCATAACTTTGGAAAGGCAAGGCAAGAATATTTGTAGAGCACATTTCAACAACAAGGCAATTCAAAGTGCTTCACATAAAACCATTAAGATCAGTTACTTATGCTACTTATGTATAAATGCTAAGAAGTTGCATCCAAATGCATTTTTTATTAAAAGTATATAAGTGGTTTATTAACGTGACTCAAATTTGAATGTGATCGTGTTTATCTCTATGACGTATTGAGCTTGAAGAGTTTTACAATACAAATAGTTCCAATGGCATCTAATTACAAACGCTAGGAAAACCTATAGTATATATTAATATTATAATAGTATAGTATACCTTAAACGCATCAACATAATGCAAACCTGCAGATCTGCAGACCTGCAGCTTTCAGGGACCTTGTTCCAGATATGTAGAGCAGATCTGTCTGAAATAGCCACATAAAGCCGTACAAAAGTTGTAAATAAAGTGAAAAAAGTCGTAGATAAAATCGTAGATAAGTCGTAGATAAAATCACACTTTCAACCTTATTGTTGACTTTTTAAGATGATTTCTCGACATAATCTCTAAATTTCTTTGTGTTGTTACTGTAGTTTGAACTCATTTATCAAAGAACAGCATTATCTTGAGTTTCTATACATTTCTCATTCCTGTGTTTCTTCCCCCCGCCCCCCTCCCCTTCTTCTTTGTGGTTTGTACAAGCACGTGAGTACATGAGAGTGTGTGTTTGTGCGGATGTGTGTCTGTTCGCACACCTCATTTGACTAAAGGCTCCTGTCACCAAAGCTTTATCTGACCATTCGACGTATCAGTGAGTTACGGCTTCACCAATATTGACTCAGCTCGAAAGAGCCGAGCAGCTCGAGCTCAGACACACAAACAGGTCAGAGCCGACTGTGGAAATACAGAAGGAAGGACGCACGGCGGAGGCCGGCCCCCCAGTCCCACCAGTCAGTCCCCATCGGTCACTGGTCTGAACTCCCGGCTTCCCCGAGCCACATAAAATGTCCTGTCAGCATTCAACGTGAATCATCGTGTAACTTGGCAGTCTCACGTTGGCTAACAATATGTTGCACATTGCAGATCATTTTGGGAAAATGTATGTAATTTTACAAAACAGTCAGAAATCTCCACTTCAGCAGCTCTAACATCCAACAAACTTTGTAAAAGGTTTTTACAGAGGGGTTTGCTCATATATCATTCATACCCTGATTTATACAACATCTTTTCACGAAAAACATGATGAGAATAGATTTTTTAATGGCTGTTGACAGTATTTTCTGATTTATGGAGGTATACAAAGAGACATCCATAACTCCCTCTGCAAAAACATTTTCCTGGCTTTTTTAACCTGCCTTTTTCTAATGTTCATATTTCTGTTCTTAGCACATATTTGATAAGATAATGTATCATTTGCATATGTAAACATAACATTGCAGAAAACTTGTAACACAAAAAAAGATTGTCTTATTGCCAGTAATCAACTGGGGAAGTTTCATGGTGATATCTGCTGGTTATCTTATATTTTCCACCTGTAGTGTGAGCTCTATTGTTCCACAATGAGAGAACCACAAAGTCCTGTGAGAACGCCGCTGTGATCTGAAGCCTCACAACTCAACCCGACTCACAGCTCGGCCGTCAGGAAGGAAGGCGATCGAATCATCTCCGCCGTGTAAATCATGAGCGCGGCCGACTCCACAAAATCATTTTTGCGTGACCTTTTGGGTTTTGCAGCGCTGCCGCTCACTGTCAAATCACATTGTCGTCCAGCACACTTTGTTCTCATTTGAATGGTAACGGCTCGGGGAGGAAAACACACACTCCCTCAGACATGTGCTGAAGCAATCAAGGAGCCGGGGGAGGACGCTAATGTTTCAAATAGGAGCTCAGACTGAGAGAGAGAGCGAGAGATTCCCATTGCATACTAAAATCCACTTTAAGCCAAAAAAACACATGCATCTCAAAACCACAGCCTGTTGAAGGACGTGAGGCTGATTCCTGGGAGGAAAACCTTTGAACCGCACCAATCAGATAAGATGGCACACATTCAGTCTGCTATACAGTCAAGGTACTTTCTATATATCTAATTCTGTGCATCTGCACCATTTCAAATCCAAACCAAACATCTATCTTTAGTTATTTTTCAGTGTCCAGACATGATGTCACTGGTATCAGCAGAGCCATCTAAAGTAGCGGGAAGGAAAAACAAAACCAAATGGCAAACATTAGTGCACCTGTAACAGAATTAGGTCTTCAAGGTGGAGGGAGCAGAGATTCAATTACATGATTAACGTCTCAGCAGAAGCCCGGTGAGCAACTCTAATGGGCCCACAGTGGCCCGATTGTTAAGGTTCAGCTACTGAGAGGTTCCCTGAGTATTTTCAGCATGTGTGGGCCATCTATTTCTGTTCTTGTTCTTGTGTGAAGCACGTTTGAGATGAACTTAAATTGTAGACAAAAAAGTCCTTTGACCTAAATGTGAGAGACTTTGTCTCTGCTGGGAGCCAAAACTCAAAACACTAACCTTTTCAGAGAGAAGGAAACAAAACCTGCACACCATACTTGATGTTGAAATTACCCCTCATATATTAAAATTATTTTAGCAGATGCTATGAGCACACTGGTGTCCATTTGCACATGTTAGATACTGTATGTATAAGTCAGGCAACTTTCGGTTCTGAAAAGTGAAGACAAAACTAAAGTGTCTTAAAGCTGCATTCTCTCTACTGTCCACCAGGGAGCGACTCCTCTGGTTGTATAGAAGTCTATGCTTCATGTCTTAAAGCTGCATTCTTTCTCCTGACCACCAGGGGATGACTCCTCTGGGTGTATAGAAGTATATAAAAAATGACTCTACTTCTCTCTTGATTTATTCCCTCAGTAAACATTGCAAACATGAGTTTATGTCTCAATCTCTAGCTTCAAGTCTTCTTCAATACAGCATGTTCATTTAGTAAATTATGGACCATTTATGGTTCAAACAGAACATGAAGCAGGGGATGCTTTAGGGCGGGGCTACAAGGTGATTGACAGGTCTCTACCACGGTTGTCGACTGAGATTTTTAAACCTTTCACAGTGTGTTTTCAGTTCATAAATGTTAATCGGACTTTTTTTTGCCTAATAATGTCTTATTCAGCGTTTGGTTGTATTTACGTAGCTACGCCCTCTCGTGTCAAGATGCTGGCGGCCGGACTAGAGGCTTCAAAATGGCAAATCACAAACAAATAGGTAGTTTATGGTAGATGTAGCCTTCCGTGGGCTGTAGGTGCAAATGTTTTAGATATATGAATAGTATCATCATTAAAAATATAAATAGATTCATTAGATATTTTAATCTGAAAACCATCCATCCATTACTTCATGTCTCAGAGATCTGATCAAATCCGTTTGTATAAACTTAAATCACACATCACATGTCCATTGACATCTTTTCCTCTGTTTTGTTGATCCAATACATTACATTTAGCTGATGCTTTTATCCAAAGCGACTTACAATAAGTGCATTCAACCATGAGTACAAACTCAGAATCAAGAAAGTACAATTTCTTCAATAAAGTCAAACTACAAAGTGCTATCAGTTAGTGCCATTTAAGTGCTACTAAAGTACTTCTACGGTGCTACTTTCCTTCATTCAAGGTACAGTCGAAAAAGATGTGTGAAACTGGTGGAAGCTAGTTATACGAATGTCTCATTTTGGCCCCGGTATTTTTTGTCTGTCTTAGAAATAAATCAGTCAAACCCTTTAATCCGTGCCATAAAAAGTCTGTTTCACAGAATGATGAACTCTAGGATGGACCCTGACAGGGGAATGCAGCACAAACGATGAGCAACACGCAATAGTCTGGAAGTCATCATGGAGAGAACGTAAAACTCTCCCTCTTTGAGTCTCTGAAGCCCCCCGAAGGCTGTAAACTGGTCCTAAAAGCATTCTTCAGGGACGTCCCAGAGATGTTCAGCTGCCCTCATGCACACAACGCAAACACACATCGATGCATCCGTGAGGAGTCGTGCGAACTCACAGCAGATTGGATGTAATCCACGAAAGAACTGCAAATAATCACACGAAAGAGTCTTTAACCCGCAGGACCGTTGTTTTTTGCTGCATGTGAAGTATTTCAAGGTCTTTTCCGTAACATAACTAAATATTTAACAATCTTTTACTAAACCTAACTAAGTAGTTTTGTTGCCTACTGTTTGGTAATTCCCCTTTTATGTGTCTTTCTCACAAGTGCTGTTTGACATTCAGGGCTAGACCAACGTATGTAGAAAAGAAACTGGAGGAAATAAAAAAAAAAAGAAATATGTAGAAATCTTTATGCAATCATATTTATATAAACCTTTTTAATTTCAACTTTTGTCTTCCAAAAGCTCACAAATGCTTTTTTTCCCTCCCCACATTTTTTTTTCTTCAGAGGAATATGGAATAGGTTTTATTGATTTTCACAGTTCTTATCCCACCAGACAAGAGGCTTCACACACGTCTGAGGACAATTACAAATTGAAATTGAAAACCTCATTCCCGACCCTACCCACACCACCCCACCCACTGTAGGGTTACAGGCTTTGGAATTTATACATTTGGGTAAATTCAGGTACATTCAGGTGATGAAGCTGTAGACATAATATCAAAATAATTGCATTAATCAATCATCAAATAATAAAGTGAGAAGTTACATGTAAAAAATTAAATGGTTAATAGCTAAAGAAAACAAGAAAACAAAATTAAAATTAATTAAAATTAATATTAAAAAAAGGGGGGTTGGGGGGGCTCACTGTTGCGATGGGACGGATAGGGGATCCACATTAGTCTTTGTCGAGAGGTTCTTGTAAGGAGTCGTAGTAGTCTAGAAAAGGTCTCCATACTTTACCAAAGGTTTGGAAGGAAGCTCTGAGAGTATATTTAATTTTTTCAAGTGTCAAGAAATACATGACATCTTTGACCCAGTGGGAGAACGATGGAGGGGCACGTTGCTTCCATCTCAGAAGAATCAAACGTCGAGCAAGGAGTGTTGTGAAGGCTACGATCACATTGGCTTCATTTGGTAAACGGGTACGAAGTTCCTCTGGTTTTAAGCCAAAGAGTGTGCAAATTGAGTCTGGGTCAAATTGAGTTGCAAACATCTCACTATAAGCTTTAAAAATACTTATCCAAAAGGTGGAGAGTTCCGGGCATAACCAAAACATGTGTAACAGGTCTGCTGGCTGGCCTTTACATCGAGGACATAATGGATCAGAATTAGGGTACATTTTTGCCAATCTAGCATTAGTGTAATGAGCCCTGTGGACCACTTTTAGCTGTATGATATATGATGTATATATCAAGTCTAAAATAGAGTGCCATTGGTCATTTGTTATAACCACTCCAAGATCTGAATCCCAGACCATTCTTACATTTTCCAAGGAGTGTGAGTTGATATTGTTAATGAGCTTGTAAGTTTGGGTTAATTCAAGGCTCTCAAGTGTCACGCATTTTGGTCACGCCCTCCCGCCACACATCGTATTTCTCACGCTGAAAAAAAACTCTAGGCTATTTAATGTGCCGCAAACATGACCTGGTTGCGCTGCCCTCACCATGGAAGCACGTCTCCCCGAATCCCCTGCCAATCAATAAAAATAAATGGGCTACACGAAAAGCCAATCAGAAAAACGTATCTGTTGTATCTGGGTGAAATGTAATCCCGGCCCTGTTAATTAATCCTCTACTGTTTGGGTCCAGTTCTAGGAGGCTGTCAACATGAGATTTGATGGGCTTGTTCGGAAATGAGTCAAAGGTTTTTTGTACAAAGCTCCTGATCTGCAAGTAGCGGAAAAAAATGTTCTTTGGAAGATCATAGATTTATGTTAATTGAGAGAATGAAGCAAATGTGTCTTTTATGTATACATTATGGATTGACCTGATCCCTTTATCAAACCACAGAGTAAATGCGTTATCTGTACAGGAAGGAATAAACATATGATTATATACGGGGAGCGGGTGGAGGTTCCTTGTAGCCCAAAATGTCTCCTAAACTGAGCCCATATTCCTATTGTGTGATTTACTATTATGTTTGCACTCAAGCTATTGCTAAGAAGGGGCAGGGCTGCACAGACCACTGAGCCGAGGTGGTGCCGGCAGGAGGGGAATTCTATTTGTACCCAGTCCGCCTTTCCTAAAATTGGCCTGTCTTCAAACCAGTGAAGTAGCTTCTGGATATTGCATGCCCAGTAGTATAAGAGAAAATTGGGTAAGGCTAAGTCTCCTGCACGCTTTGGTCTTTGGAGTTGAGTCTTGCTAATCCGACTAGGTTTGGTCCCCCATATGAAAGAAGTTATATTTTTATCAAGATTAAAAAAAAAATGTTTTTTATCAGGATAGGAATATTTAGTTAGTTAAAACTAGAAGTGCATGCCCAGATCATTGAAACATATTCTCTTCAGCTGAATATTCACCATTTCCTCGTATGACTGAAATTAACTCAGATGGACTTCCTCTTTGGTTTACGATGTGTGTAATCTTTTAGCTCCGCTTCACGACACCTGTTGCTCCTTGTGTGAGGCTTCGGCCTTTTGAAGCGAGGCAACATGAAACACTGATGTGGTTTTTTGTACTAAGACGACACACTTTTTCACAGCAGAAACAAACCGTAACACCCCCACTTTCCTTTATTTCAAAAGGTAAACACTGCACAACGCTGTGTACTTATTTAGCATTCAGCAGTTGCACTGTCCCGTGAGAATCCGCAGTGTAGAGTTCAAAGCTACAGAGTAACATTCCTATAACCAACAAAAGAAGTTTCCAATGACTAACCACAATTAACAGACAGAGGGATCACAGAGTATTGAGCATGTTAAATCCCCGAAAACCCATTTACTACCGAGGGCCGTGAGCACACAGCTACTGTTTTATGCGCTATGACACACTACAGCATGAAGGCGAAGGAGGAAGTGTTCAAGAGAGGACGGCAAAACTAAAATAAGTAGTCCTGCATTTAAAGTCTGGTCAGCTCACTGAAAATATTAATTCATAACATATTTTCTTACTAAACCGTGGTGGTCTCTGGCCACGTGGTTTGGTACATTGGTCGAGGTTTCAGATTTCTGCCTCCATTTCGCTTCAATTATTACACGACTAGCTTTTGTTCCCAATCAAAGCTATAAATTACCCAGATCACCTGTTGTATTTGGGTGGAGGCAGAAAGAGATCTCAGAGACTGACATCCTGAAAACTTGACAAATAAAACCGAAACCAGATGCGCGGATGGATATCACAAAAGGTCACAGAGAAAATTGTCTTTTGGTTTGTTGTTTTTTGGGATGTGAACAATCACTGGAAAAAAAAAATGGACATTGGGCGAATCCTCCAGTTGCAAAAAGAAGTCTGGTTGTATAGAAGTAAAGCTGCATTCTCTCTACTGACCACCAGGGGGTGACTCCTCTGGTTGTATAGAAGTCTACAGTAAATTACTCTACTTCTCTCTTGATTTATTCCCTCAGTAAACATTATAAACATGAGTTTATGTCTCAATCTCTAGTTTCAAGTCTTCAATACAGCATGCTGTTCATTTAGTAAATTATGGTAATTTAGAGTCAAACAGATCATAAAGTAGGGGATGCTTTAGGGCGGGGCAACTACGTGATTGACAGGTCTCTACCACAGCGATGTCCTGTCTGGGACATACAAGTTAATTGTAATGTGTCGGCAAAAAAAAAGGGCTTCACCCTCTAATCTCACTCTAATCTCATCTTCAAAACTGTAGTCCATGAACCAACGGTGGTGTCACGGTGACTACGTCTACTTTTTTAATACAGTAAACCTGGAGCCCATCATCTACTGGTCTGACGACGGATAAGCGCTGTATTTCTGTGGTTCCGGTGTTTACAGCGGACATCGAGCCAAGACTTCCTTTTTCTTGTTTTGATTATGAACTTTAGATGATGTAGTCGGAGTTGAGAGACATTGCGTAAGGCCAGTTTGTTTCACAGCTAACCTTATGCTAATACAGAGCTAAACCTTCGCGAGCCATTAGCAGACAATACGTTCCGACTCTTTTGTTCTCCACACAAACTGTTCACCTGCATTCTAAACAAAGCTCAGACTGCAAACATAGCCATCTTCCCATTGACTACAATGTTTTTGAATGCATAATCTGTTTAGTGATATATATATCAAATATATATATATATATATATATATATATATATATATATATATAGCATTATTAATGTATAAATATACAGAGTATACTATATATTTACAATATTGGCGTACCTTGCATAACTGCATGAACTCTTATGACAATACAATTCTGTACATTTTTGGTCATTACATTTTACTCTGATGACTTCACTGAATGGAACCAGCAGGGTTGCATAGTCCGGACAGTAGTTGCTGCTAGCCAGCCTCAGGCAGACCAAATGGTCATCAGTCATGGCGAAACGGTGTTGGACTTAATATTTTTCATGTGGAAAAGGCTGATTCGCATAAATAAACTCTGACAGACACTTGTCAAGCTGCTCTGTCAAGTTGCGCACACGCCTTCCGTTGCGTCTTCAGCTCTGACGCCAGGTTTTGGAAGTTTCCCAAATCATGGTGCTGCAGCTTTGAGGACAGATGTTACATTTTTCGTTTGAATTCATTAACTGAGCTGATCATATCAACCACGGTTTTGTCTTTCCCTAGCAGCTCGAAATTAAGTTCATTCAACAGATCGGTTAAAATGCCAAGTCTAGCAGCCACTGATCGTCATTTAGTTGGTTGTATTCTGCATGTTTAATAACATGGAGAAACTCCTTTATCTCCGGACAGAGCTCTACTAAGCCATCTCACATCAGTGTGCAGCAGGAAGTCAAAGTGGCAGCAGTCCTTCTCCAGATGCGCACGGAACAGCCGTCTTTGAAGAGCTCTCGCTCGAATAGGCGATCTTCGTTGCCACATCCGTGATCTCTTTCATGTTTATCATTTTAGTGCATAATGCTTGTTGGCGTATTATGCAATGGGAATTAAGGAAGTCGGGGAAAACATCGTCCTCCCTGCACTTGGCAGACCATTGCGGGCGGAGTGTCTGTGGTGATTAACATTAATTTGCACACTGGGAGCTGGGTTTTGTCACTATTTTTTGTTTTGTTTTTAATGCCATGCGATCTACCCGATCGACATATTGGGCACCCCTGATATACAGTGTATGATTATAATGCTTGCAACAAAACACAACTGGGTCCTTGATTTTAATTCATGGTTTTGGACTGTATATGTTGTTTATGAAGTTATTATAATGTCACATATGTGTTGTATTTATACATTATGTTTATTTATGTACCGTATGTATCAACAATTGAAGGTTTACCAAATATGGACATCGACAGAGAGGCGATCCCGGACCAAAGCCTGCCAGCTGGCATGAACACATCGACTGTAAACACAAATGAAGCAGCTTATGTGCTGAACTCGATTGTCAACAGCTGGCATGTGTGCACGCGGGGGGACATTTGTTTGTCCTTCCCGGGTCAGAAACATCCAGCACGTCGGGACAAAGACTGCATTGTGACTGTGTTGATCTGGTTTCCCTTTATTTGTATTCTCTCTATGTTCACCAGACGCGGTTCAGATCCTGGTTTTAATGTATCGGTTTCTTATTACCTCCACCAGCGAGGTTGTGTTTTCACTTTGGTTTCTTTGTCTGTCTACACTGTTTATACACGTTTACGTTTTTGTTCACATTGGAGATGAGTCATTCGGCCTCAATGGAGGTCTGCGCTCCTTCTAGTTTTATTCTGTAAAGAAGACGAGGATCACACAGTTGTAATCAGCCATTTGACGAGCAAATACAACCGTGTCATGTGCCAAGTTTGTGAATCAACATTTTGGAAACCGTGCCCCGTTGTGTTTTAAAAACGGCACCTTGCATATCTCCGCAACCACATACTCGATTAAATTCATTTGAACTGCTAAAATACCGTAACTCTTGAAAAAATTCAATCAATTATCAATTATTTACGTAAACTCCCTAACATGCCGTGGCGATTTTAATGTTTCACTAAAACCTTTATAAGTACCCCTTACATCGTTGGATTTCAGTGAAAGACACATCCCATAGCATCCCAAAGACAAAACCCATAGCTAACCCCTATTACTATCTCTACATTTACAAACAAGGCCAGAGCTGTCATACGGCACATGCGGAAACAGCTTATCATTTTGATATGAGGGTCGACTGGATTAGACACTGTCTTGGCACAAAGTATGTAATTTTTCAATTTTTGAACAAAAAAACATGTTTTTTGGCTGAATATGCTTCATAACATGCCAATGCTTTCCTGGATTGTGTTTATCGTTGCAGATTTCGATGCTTTAGGACACTGTGCCCCCCAAGCCATATGAAAAGAATGTAGTTGATATTATGTTGAACAGGCAAACTATATTAAAATATATTAACATTTGTGTAACTTGGAACTGATTTAAACATAATAAAAGTAATAAAACCTTATTTTAAATACAAAACAGTATTCTGCACCAAATAAATAATAATAAATAATTAAATAAATAAATAAACGTTCTGCTAAAATGCCAATATACAGTAACAGTATATTATATATCCAAAAAATATATAACAAATTTAAAATAAATCTACTCTGCAGCATTAATTTTCTTTTGATGTCTTATTTAAAGCCTTCGTCACAACCTCAGATCGTCTCATTCTCAGCATAACGAATGGGCTTGGTGTCAATTAGGGTTTTTGTTTGTGACTGTGGGGAGGAGTTTTCTCTAGCTCGATTAGGTTTAAATGGATGGTTTGGTGGTATTGGTTTGATGAATCATCCTGGTGAGCTAAATTACATGCTCTGTGACAGAGAGGGAATCAGAGAGGGAATCAGAGAGAGAATCAGTGTGCTGCTGTGAAGCACTGGGGCTTCAGTGTCTTGCTCAAGGACACTTCAACATGGAACTATGGGGAGAACAGGGATCGAACTGGCTACCTTGTGGTTTCAGGACAACCACTCTCCCCATGAACATGATAACTTTACATAGTACAAAATTACAAAGTACACGGACATAAAACGTCATTAATAAATACATGGTGAAATGCCTGTACTTTCGTGGAAATGTTTATGTGTAATACTGATGCCTCTATGTATGACCTACAAAACAAAACCATCAGCAAGTAGACTATTTCTTTAGAAACTATTTCTAAACAGTTATTATTGTAGAAATCTGATGAAATATTGGCCACGGCCACCGCTGACAGATCCAGATCCGGCTTTGCTGCAGCCATCAACCTGCAGCCTGAGCCCCGGAGGGAGGAGGAAGAGGACCCCGCCGAGAGCCGACACCACGCCGCCGGAGGGAAGGGAGGCCCAGGAACCAGAACCAGGAGCGACCGGGCAGAATGTCAGACCCTGCTGTACTAAAATTTAACTAGATAAAAAAAAACAACCTTGAACTTGATTCATGGCTTCATTAAATGAAGCAAATTACACACTGCGTTCAAATAAGAAGGTAAACACGTCTCACAGAATAGCAACCTTCCTGCAGGTTCAGAGATACAGGATCACTCTGAACGTAAACACACAAACACGGACTACTCTGAACCCTCTCAAGAGTTTTGCACGAGATGGATTCTCTCCAGACATTTCTGTCTACAACGCTACAAAGTCACACGACTTCCTCCTTTTCGTAAAGGCCCTCGAGGGCCTTGACACTTGATTTTAAACACATTTGGGCATTTTGCTGATGCGACTGATGCTGCTGTTTCACTCGGGAGCTCAGTCTTGTAAAAAAAGGATACAAGTCTGGCACCGCTCACCCAATATGGATGAAACACCCTTCAGGCCGAAGGTCAGCATTCGAAACCCAGTCACTGTTTCATTACACGAGAACAGAACATGTGAACGAATTCTTTTTCAGGTGTGTAACACGTAGCAGGTTTAAGATGCATGTAAAGGAGCTGAGAACACACACTACCCACAATATACTGTACGTAGTCATGGTTCTTTATGAAAAGCATATGCCGGGATCATTTTATACTGCAACTGTAAAAAAAAATCTGTTCTCCAAAATGCTAACAGCAGATCTGGTTCCTGTTCTTCTGGCCAAACATGAGCGATCAGTCCATGATTGTTTGTGATTCTCTCCTGCGGTCAGTTAATAATCCATATGCAGTTATGACGATGCTTCAGTCAACTGTCGGATGCGGAATAGAAAGCTCTCTCTCATAGTGAAACTTGGCGGCAAAAGTGCAAATTCAATCAAAGAAGAATAAATCACATCCATGCATTGTGTCATAATAATATTATGTATTTTATCATTTAACTCAAGGGTGGTTTGTTCTGCCTCAAAGATGAATGGATACGTTATTCTCATATTTACGGTCGTGCACATCTGTTTGTTATTCCAACAACGGGAACGTTTTCAGCGGCACATTCACGTATTCACAGCCGGAAAACTCAGCCGTTCAATTACCAGTTTGACGATGGATTGATATGTAAAGGTGGATGTTTTTAATGCTTGGCAAACTTCATGTGTAGAAGCTGCTGTGTGCAAAGAATGGAGTGTTTTAGGGGCTAACACTCTGATTGAGAGATACTTGAAAGGGAAGTGGGCACGCACACACACACACACACACACACACACACACACACACACACACACACACACACACACACACTCCAGATAAAGATAAGTATTTCCTCCGGTATCAGTTGTTCTCTATCAATTATTTATAATCACATCCACTTGCGGATGGCTGGCGTGTAAAAGTCTGCAGCATTCTTATGAGATATCTTTGGGCCGTTAGTGGGGTTTTTTGTGCTATGAAATCATCTGTTTTTCATTTCTGACTCAGCAATATTGCGACCACATAAATTAAGCTTCATGATTTACCTCCAACTGTTTGCTTCCCCACGGGGCGCTCCAGGCACAGCGCTCTAAGTGGCACCATTGTTTCCAGCTTGTGCCGCTACACACACACCAAACGTTTTCAAAGAAGGGGACATGAAGGTATCAAATGTTGTGGGATCCTTGCATTTTTTTTACAAAAAAAAAGGGAAAAAAAGGTCTTTGTTAATGCGGCAAAGATGTTCCCAACATCTGTAACATCTGCTGCTAGGTCGGCCTGCAGCAGACTTTTGGACGTCACTCGAAATCATGGTATTGAATCGAAACCCCGCACCAACTGGGATTCTGAACCGGACGCGAGTGTTGGAGCAAAAGTTTATTTACTGTTATATCAGTCACTTATTTGGAGTTGTATTTCTGGTCACCTGTCAATTTTAAGTCCAATAGACAACGAGGATGCTTGTGATCGAGCATAGTGAAACAAATCAGTCCCCATTTATTGATTAGAATTATTTAGTTTAGGAGTTGTTTGTTTCTAATAGTTCAGAACCATATCTTTTCAAAATAACATTGTTCTTGCACAAATCATGCAGCCAATAATTAATGCACTTTTTCAGTGGGACGAAATAAGTAATGCTTGTTTTTTGCTTTCCGAGATAATCCTGAAAGACATGACACAATCCCACCTCATAACTCTAACACAAAAGCAAGGAGGAAGTTAATGTTTCTTCTTATGCGTTACGGTATGTGGTGGGGGACCCAAACGCAGACAAGAGAGTTGAAGGAGGAAATGGTTTATTTCCAGGGAAACAGCTATGGAGGACAGTCAGGGGATGACAGACAGACTGGTGAACCGGGAGAACGGATGACTGCGAACAAAAAGACAGGGTGAAAGGCAAGGCAAAAACTGTTAGGTTCGAGCTCAGACGTAATCTGCCAGGCGCAGTCTCTACCAGGTTAGTCGGGACAACAATCTGGCGACGAGTGGATGAAGAACCGCGGTAGATATACTGCAGGGTGATTAGTGGATTGAAGGCAGCTTGGTTGCTTGAGCAAGTGAGGTTAGTGTAATCAGGGAGCCACGCCCCTACCACACACAGTGCAGGCAGGCAGGAGGCACGGCTTGGCCGTGACATTATGGCCGTTTCTCAATCAGCGTTCTTCTCTGTACTTGTGTTCTCGTGGACTCGTGAAACGTCATCAGTCGCGGCCCAAGTACTGTTCCAATTCAAAAGTCTGCTTCTCGCCAAGAACGGTGAAAATGCCCGGATGTGACTTGATCCGCCCATTTTACCAGGGACGCATCAGAGCAGACTTGAGCGTTCTTGAGAGAGCCAATATCCCAGAATGCATTTCGGACCAGCAAACGGGGAACAATGACGGATGAGAAAACTCATAACTGAAAGTTGACATTCTCTGAATACTACCGTTGTTGAGTCACAACATGTAATTTTAGGATGTTTTCAGGCGAGAAGTTAAAGCATCAAATCTGTGGTCGCTTTCTCAAGAATCGGCCGACTTAAAAAGATACGCCGACGAGTTGAGGTCCTGCTCGCGGGACCGTGAGCCCCGCAGCACCGGGCCGTCAGCGCTCTGCTGCCCGCCGAGAGCAGCCTGATCTCGTCTGGACTTTTTGAAATGATCCGCTGGCTCCGATGTCTACGTATCGATTAAACATGAGATATAATTCTGTTTCGAGGATTTAACAAGCAATCATTATTATTTATTCACAGTCACATTAAATCAGTTTGACTGAGGGAAAGGTTAAGGTTTATAACTTAAGATTTTAATGTAACTTTTACTTTGAACTACAGCGGTGTCTTAGTACTTTTGACCGAATTGTTTGCAATTATATGTATATATATATATATATATATATATATATGTATATGTATATATATATATATATATATATATATATATATATATATATATATATATATATATATATATACAATTATATGTGTATCTATATAAATATATAAGTATATATAAAACACATTTATAAACATATTATATCTACATTTATATGTGTATCTATATAAGTATTTATATAAAATACATATTTATAAACACAATATATATACAATGAGATGTGTATCTGTGTATATATATATATATATATATATATATATATATATATATATATATATATATATAATATATATATATTTATAAACACAATAATATATATACACACAATATATATATATATATATATATATATATATATATATATATATATATATATATATATATATATATATATACAATGATATGTGTATGTCTGTGAAACCAGTACAAAAAAAGCAGGGTTGTCATATTTTGTTTGAATGTAAAAATACTTTACAGTGAAGAATCAGAGTAACCATGACAACAACAGCTGAGGTGGTGACGTCATCAAGTCAGCTGCTGTTCCAATTGCAGAAAGACCGTCCTGCGTTCTCCCGTCCTTGAGTCTGGACTCCCAAGTCCAGACTCTCAAGACCAGGCTCCAGAAGTTCACAAGCCAAGACCTGTGTACTTGGTATTGAGAAACGGCCTATGCTTCTTTCTTCTTCTTCTTTCTTCCTTCTTCCAAACGTCTCTTAAAGAGGAACAAGCTTGTCAAGCCGGAGTCAATCCAGACGCTCCGGACTCTCGTTCAACGCGCAACTTATGTTCGGCGTTTTGTTCAGCGCGACTCTCTCGTTCTCTTGAACCCTGACCCGGTCAACGAGTCCTAAATATCACAAACCCTCTGAGCAGAGGACCGTTCAAGGTTCCGGGTTACCTCGAAGAACCGTCCTTCTCATCACTATAATGAGGCCCCTCAAAGAAAGTCCAGTCCTCTGCCAATAATACTGGGTATTTCCTGACAACGTTAGTTATTATTAAACTCTTTTCACTACCGGCGACAACACTAAGGAATCAGTTATTGCGCAACAGTGGAGCTGACGTCACCCTGCCAGACAGCAGAGGTGATGCAGACGGCGGCAGACGGGTCATGATTACGACTCGTCTCACCTGCTTCCCCTCGGCTTGTTGTTGTCTGCGCATCACAGAGGCAGAACCACAGAGTGGATATAGATTTGTAGGGGTTTTAAAAAGACTTCTTAGATGCTGCTCCCGGGGTACGTCACATGATGACCATTCGGGGGGAAAGAACAGAACGATGGGGCCTCTCTGTAGTTAGACTCAGATTTATTGGGAGCGGGCTTTGAAGAAGACATATCCGAGACGGCTCGAGTCGGCCCGCTCAATAAATCTCCAGAGTGAACGACAGCCCTCTCGTCCTCTCTTAGTCACCCTCTGATGTGCGCAGGGTAAAGGAGCTGTAAATACAGTTCATGACACCTTCTAAAACATGATTATTGGCTTCATTTACTTATTTACTTAATACATATTACGTGTGGACATGTCTTTTTGTTTGGCTATAAAAACTCTAAAAAATGTTCTTTATAGAAAATCTTCTTGTGGAAATGTATTGTTGTATGTGTTGAATCTTGACATTTCGGAGGAAAAAAACATGTGTTTCACATCAACACAGAAATAAAATAGAAGGTACATACCCGTTTAAATCAAAGTAGCAGGATGGCCAAAGCGGCGGCCATTCCTATGGCCATCCCCCTACTCCCTACGCAGAGTTACACTAACTTTGATTAAATGTATTTTGAAGTATAATATAAACATAATTCGGACAAAAGAGTTTTGTTGTGCAGAAATGTAATTATTAGGAGACCAGGCTGTGTGTTTATGCGTCAGGTAATTTCGCCTTTTCGTCTTATTAATGGGTCATCTTCTCTTTCTCTCTTGTCCGTCTTCTTCGGTTGAAGCGATCACGCAGTCTGCATCATGACACATGACAATCACCTTCATTGACTTGTTGCGTCACAGCAAAATCAAGTTCACACAAGTGAAGATGATGATGATGATGATGATGATGATGATGATGATGATGATGATGTTGAGCTCCAGCCGGTGTGACATCAGTGCCACTGTTTTTTACACAGTGACCAGAACGGGATTGGAAGTCTGACTCAAATTGACTCAGACCTGTAGACGGAGCTCCAAATGCCAGCAGTTTGTCTGAAGGGCAGAGTCCCAGGAATGCCAGTGAGATCATTCCCTCTGCAGCAGAAGAGTCGTACTCAAGCTCAGTGACTCACTCTGCAAATTGGCCGGGGAAATGAAAGACTGGAGAAGTGGGGCAGAGATGATGCGAGGATATTTACCGACAAATGGGAGAGGTCTCTTCTGCCAGCGGGCGTCCTCGTTACAGCGTGACGTCTTCATCATTGGAGCGGATTCTCAAGGTTTTACAACTTTTTGCTTAAGTCAGTGAGTTATTGACTGGCCTTAGTTTAAAGTGCATGTCCAGATTAATCTACAAACCCCAAAGGCCAGCATGCTTATGTTTTCATATATTTATATATACATATATATATATATTTATATATATATATATATGTATATATACATATATATATTTATATATATATATATAGTCACGCCAGCATTAGCGTATAGATAGTGTGCTACAGGGATGAGCCGGGTTTTTTGGGGCCAATACCAAAAGTTTGCATCGCGCCAGCTGCTTGTACGAAAAGCCAACGGGATTACTTTATTGAATTTTGGACTATTGCAGAAAATAAGATATGTGTCAATCATACTTACATGTTTTGTTCAGCAAGATAATCTTCAAAAATGAAAACAACAAAAAAAGAGCTAACATAAGGCTATAAACGAACTACACCACGATTGCATGAGCGAGCTGCGAAGGTGTAGTCGTCGGCGTGACGGCGTTTTGTGTCTTATTTAGCAACTTGTGATGAACCGCCTTTTTAAAGCATAGATAAAGAAAGTCGTTAAACTGTTGAAGTATGAAATACTGTTGTAATTCCATCCAATTTAAAAGCTTTCTAACTTGTCAACATGGCGATAAATTGAATGGAATTACAACAATATTTCATGGGGGGGAAAAGGTAATACATTGGATTTATTGTTTTCACAGTCTTTAACTTTCTTGACTTTTAAAACATAATTTGTGTAACTCATGGCTTAAGAGAAAATATCTCTCATTGATATATACATAAATCGGATAGAAAGGAGCCCATGTTTCCTGTGTTTTCACTGACGTGCAGCACAATGAAATGAACAAGACAAGGAAAACAACTTGGAAACACAGAAGTTGATGGTGGAATAAAGGTTCTAGTTGCCCCCCATTTTTATGACGCTGCAACCTGCAGCATGAACAACAACGTGATTAGTGTGCCTCCCCCAGGCGCCGACCCCTCCCACTCCGTGTGACCGGCTGGAGGCGGAGGCGGGCAGCATGGAGGCGGGCAGCACGTCCCGTCATCCGCGCGTCAAAGGCGGCTT
Source organism: Taurulus bubalis (assembly GCF_910589615.1). Lineage (NCBI taxonomy): Eukaryota > Metazoa > Chordata > Actinopteri > Perciformes > Cottidae > Taurulus > Taurulus bubalis. Next base: position 24,501,193 of record NC_136590.1, on the reverse strand, counting down.
CGTTATTTAAACTTGCATCAAAGACGGGGAGCGGAGATCCAGCAGCCGGGCGCAGAGGACTCGCGCTACTTCACCGTTTCTTCTCGCCGTTCTGTCGATAAGGGACCGCGGATATATACATTCACCCCGCTGCTGCCCGGTAGACCTGCCGTAACAAACATGACCCAGACCGTGACGCTGAAGGGACCCTCTCCGTGGGGCTTTCGGCTGGTGGGAGGACGGGACTTCAGCACGCCGTTAACCGTCTCCAGGGTAGGTAAACCCCGCGCGCGTGTCTATTCATTGAGCCAAAACAGATCATCCAGGATGCGATTGATTTCAGTGAATGCATGAAGGGGAACGTTTTTAATGAACGCTTTCTTATTAATTCATCTTCAATTTAAATTGTCTATTATTCCGAATGGCAGTTTACAAAGTATTTTAACTGGAGTGTTGCTTTTAACAGCTGGCTGACGGTGCAGTCTAATCCCTGGCAGCCTGCAAATGGGCAACCATTAATAATAAGACAACAACAACAACAACAACAAAAGCAGTGTTATTTTCATACAACTATATTACGGCTGCAACTACCTATTTTTATTGCAGATTAATCTGTCAATTATTTTCTCGATTAATTGATTGATTAGTTGTTTGGTCTATAACATTTAAGAAATAGGTTTTTTTCGTGCACAACTCAAAGATATTCCGTCTACTGTAAAGGAGGAGTAAATATAACGTTTAATATTTATTAAGGAGCTCGAATCAGATTATTTGGATTACTCAAACTGATCAAAATAACTGACAATTAATGTAATAGCTGACAACCAATCAACTAAACTGCTCTAAACTATATTAAAATCAAATACATTTAAAAGCCATTTTTTTTGGTGTGCCAGTAAGTGACCTTAGGTGTGGTGATCTTTCTAAATAGATGCTTGTAATGAAATATTATTGTGTGCGTTATTTAATTAGTCATTGGTAACACTGACTGGTAGTAAAAAGCAGTGGGATATTGTGCATGAACTTTCCTGACCCACATAATGTGGGTCAAGAGTCAGTGTGCTGGCAGTGGATCTGGCAGTAGCCACCAGTTCTTTGCGGCCAGGATAAACAACACAGCCCGGTTCTGCTGGAGGGCTTGCAGAAGGGAGGGGGGGTGCTGACATTTGTTTTTCATCAGAGCTCTCTGGTGCTGCTGAGGGATACCAGGTGTCGCGCTCAGCTGTATCACCAGCCCCCAAACCAACCCTTTAACTACAGGGCCCTCGCACTTCAAGCTAGAGGTGTAATTTTTAGATTTACGGCGGCCGAGTAACAACTCTGAGAGGAGCAGACGAACTGCCAAAGGTCACCTGAAGCGTTCTGTTTTCCTAAACTGACCGCTGAGTCCCTTTTTTAAAAGAGTTGTGAAGCGACTGCGACGCTGAAGGCGTACTTTGACTCTTGAGCATGTGCAGAAATCAAAAGTCTCGCCGGTTGTGGTTTCAGCATGAAAGGGTCCCCTCGCTCGCTCGGCGCCTTTTGCTCCTCCAAAGGCGATGGAATTTAACAAATTAAGAAATGTCTGTGGTTAAGAGCTCTCTAACTTCATGCTTGATGTTCATGTTTGTCTCTTATGTGTTGACTCTCGAGTCCGTATCATGAAATGCAGTCCGTTGGCTTTGTATCCAGCGACACGAAATGTGAGTTTCTTTAGTGTTGTGTTGTTCAGAACGACTTCTCTTTCGGGACGACCTTGCGTTACAAAACAAATGTCAGACTTGGGCAACAAAACCACTTGTTTAGGTTTAAGAAAAACATTATGTTTGGCCTTAAAATAACTATGTACAATAAGATATAGGCAACAAAACCACTTGGTTAGGTTTAAGAAAAACATTATGGTTGGCCTTAAAATAACTACCCACAGTTAGGTTGAAGCTACAAAACAAACGTTAGCTTGAGGCTACAAAAGGAACGTCATCATGAATGTTTTTTGTTGATATTCAATACTATGTTATTAGCTCCGACCGTTGCATAGTCATGCGTGTAATTCATGTGTCCACCACACACACAAAAGCACCCTAATTGGCTTTCCATTATCATTGTGTTCGTGCTGAGCGACATCAAAAACATACAGACAATTCGTGTCCATGTACACAAAACCAATGGATTACATTTCGTGACTATTTCACTATTTATGAGAGTTTCCAGCGCAGACCATTCCGAAGAACAGCGTTAATGTGAAAAAAAAAAATAATAATCTACACTACACGTCATTTCATCTTTCTTGTGTTGGTTTCATGCTGCATTTAAAGTCTAAATGTTGTGTTGTTTTGTGCAGCTTCATCACATCTTTAGACCTTCCTGACTTCTTTAATTATTACAGTTGGCAAGTTGCAGTTTCAATATCAGGAATTTAACAATTTCTGTATTTTGCCACTTCAGTCTGTGCAGACTTTCATGACTGCCAGTGCATAAAAACCACGGCATCCGTGCATGGGGATGACTTTGCACTGTGAGCATTGCGTAACTAAGTGATGATGGCGTCAGTGAAGATAATTGCAGGTTACACTGAACAGACAGTTGCACAGGGAAGACGGCAATAAAAAACAACGCTGACATGGAATAGCTGCTCGAGGGAGTAAAAGGGAGTTTTGGCTAATTCCTAAATCTTGGCTTTAAAATTAGAGAAGGAAACAGCTGGTGAGATGCAAGCATATTTATCAAAATATGTAATGTCAGAGGCATAAATACACACAGTCTGTTTGGTAGTAGGAGCGTGTATTGCACTACCTCCTGAAGCTTTCTACTGATCTTAAGTCACATGCTCTGAAACATCAGCTGACAACACAACATGTTACTAACTAATTGTTTTTAGGCTGGTGTCTAATACGCTGGTGAATAAATCACAATCAAATTTAGGGAGAAGTAAGGTAACATATAGAATGATGGTGGGAAATGATCCTCTCTCCTCACCTCATGGGAGCTGGTCACATTCTGAACGCAGCGTGATTCATTGCTGCTGGAGTATCTCCTCCACTCGCTATTTATTACATGAGTGCAACATTCTCGCCGTAGAGTGCATGCCCAGGACGGCCATCACAATGTCTTCAATGGTGACACTGAGAGAGATGCATGGAGGGAGAGAGCGGGCGTCTCAGAAGAATGGTTTATGTCTTGCAGTATTCAAAATGCCTCTTTTTTTGGGGGGGTGGAGGGGGGGGGGGGCATTTAAGTATCATTTATGTTATATCGTTGTCCCTGCTGGAGTCCCCTGTTTATTTGGTCCCGTGCAGCCTCGTGCAGAATTCCTCAGCCATGAGTCACAGTTCCTTGAGTCAATGTGAGAGAGAAGAGGCCGATCCTCCAGAGCTCGGGCGACAGGTCTTTTCTCTAAATCCTGCGGAAGCCTCTTGCCCTGTGATTTGCTTTGATTTTGCTCTCCTGATCCTGAGCATTCATTCCAGGCTCAGAGATGCACCGACTCCACACATCACACACCAGCTAAACCTCTCATCCTATCAAACCCCTCACTGCTGCAGGTCTAACCTTAAAAAGGGACAGTTCACCTTTTACCGGTAGCGCTAATTACCAATCTAGATCTAGATAGAGTTTTGACCTCACAAAAAACTTTTTTCTTTTTTTTTAACCTGCATTCTCTGTACTGACCACCAGGGGGTGACTCCTCTGGTTGTATAGAAGTCTATAGAAAATGACTACTTCTCTCTTGCTTTATTCCCTCAGTAAACACTGTAAACATGAGTTTATGTCTTAATTTCTAGTTTTGAGTCTTCTTCTATACAGCATGATGTTCATTTTCTAAATTATAGCCATTTAGAGGCAAACAGTTCATAGATGTTAATTGTAATGTTTTGGTCATCTAAAACTGTCTTATTCAGCGTTCAGTTGTACTTAGCTCCACCCTCTTTTGTATACTTCCGGTTGCAAAAACCAAAATGGTGATGGCCGAGATTCCAAACTCTACGTTCTACAGTCCACAAACCAATGGGTGCATCACGATGACTACATCTATCTTAGTCAATGGTTTTAAGACTGGACCTAAATGCTCAACCTAATAGTTGTTTTTAAGTTTTCCTGTATTTTACGCAATCCCGTCTACTTCTCATGACTGACACACCTCCGCCCTTCTTCCTCCATTTTCTTCTGCATGAATATAAGTGAAAGCCTGAAAAACACCTGCACTTGGAGACAGTGAACGTTGTAAAAACCAGTTGTGATGGCGGCAGCTGTTTTTTCAAGGTGATAATGTCCCAGGATAAGCCCATTAGTCTCCTGCCAGTCCGCTAAGACTCCAGCCAGTTAATGACGTGTGTGTGTGTGTGTGTGTGTGTGTGTGTGTGTGTGTGTGTGTGTGTGTGTGTGTGTGTGTGTGTGTGTGTGTGTGTGCGCGCGCGCGTCAGAGAAGCAGAAACATAATAAAATCGCTAACTGCTGAAGCATTTAGCAAGGAAACGTTGAATATGGCAGCTGCGGTGTAATCGGTGTCAAACCGACATGTCGGCAGGAGGCAAGCTTGTCGGTCGTCTTCTGGACGGGAATTCACAACTGAGTGTCAGGTAAATAACTCCGACACATTTTTTTTTTTACCGTCTGTGCAGCTCTCAGACAAACTGCTGTTTGTTTCGCACACAGCGCTTTTTGAAAAATGACTTTAAAGATCTAGTCAGGATGCCTCCTGGACGCCTCCCATTAGAGGTTTTCCAGGCACGTCCAACTGGTAGGAGACCCCGGGGAAGACCGAGGACACGCTGGAGGGATTATATCTCCCGGCTGGCCTTGGAACGCCTCGGGATCCCCCAGAATGAGCTGGAAAGTGTTGCGGGTGAGAGGGAAGCCTGGGTCGGCCTGCTGAACCTGCTGCCACCGCGACCCGACCCCGGATAAGCGGCTGATAATGGATGGATGGATGGACTTTAAAGATCACAGTTTATGGACGCACCGATAGGACTTCTGCAGTGCCAATGGGGATACTTTGGGTCTCGACCGAACATCGCTTTCCTAATTTTGTAAATGTAACCAGTAATTACATAGATATAACTTTACTTTAGTTGTTGTTGACGTTTACGGTGCCGTTCAGGAAATAAATGGCACCATGGTTCTTCTGTTGCGGATGGATTTTGTTACGTCTTATTTGTGTATCAGCCATCAAATCCACCGTCAAACTGTTAAAAATACATGACAATATAGAAACAATATGCACGAAGAAACAAACCACAAACATGCCGTGAGGGAAGAAGTCCAGTTAAACACCATTAAATCTTAAAAAAAACGGGCAATGTAACATCATTTTAAACTTAAATTTACAAGCGGACTATGCTGTGTTACAAAATAAATATGCATGCCGTTTAAATAATATGTAAACAAACATATCAAATAATAGTTATAGTTATTATATAGCAGCAGTAGAATGAACTGGAATGCTAAGATGTACATGGGGCTATTGGACGTTCCACGAGATCCCGTCCCGGTCTCGATGTCAGTGATGATGATGATGATGATGGGATGTCTTCATGGCCGGCATGGTCAGGAGGAACGATTCCCCCACAAAAAACCTTTTCCATCTAAGCTTTTTATGAAAACTGTGAGGAACATGTGAAGCTGTCACGAAGAATCATCTGTCACGCTTTTTATGGAACGGCTGGTTTTCCAGTTAAGAGAAGAAAAAAACTCTATTCACATCAAGGTCGTTTCATGTTGGTTGAGCTGAAGGACATTGGAGTGTTCTCAAGAACACGTATATCTTAGATTGCATCAGCGGTTACACATCCAGTGAACTGTGTGTCCTTTGTACCCTTTAATCTCTCGTCGCACGCATTCCTGAGACGGGACATGTGACCCAAAGCCACACTGCCGGTCCTCTGCTGGTTATAATTGTCGGCTGCTCTCGTCTCCAGTAAGAATCGATTAATCAGTTGATTTATTTTTCTAAACTTATTCTACACATAACACTCCAAGCGTCAGCTGATGGTGGCACGCAAACGGCGACAATAATGGCGGACATGAACTCCCTCGACAAATAATACGGAAGCATCCCCACGGCTAACATTTCAATGTTTGGGCTACAGAAACGCTCCTTCACACACGGTCGGGATTGCACCACCTCTCGTTCACATACACTGCAGTCCCGCCACCTCTCTTCTCACTGCTCAGTATAACGTCTCTGTCCGCTGAACAGTCCTGAAGTCGGGCACAGACGCGCTGTAGTCCGGGAAATCCGCGTGCAGCCATGCTTCTGTGAAACACATGAGGCCGCCCATGTCAACAGATTAAAGAGCAGTGTGATTTGTACTTTGCTTTTATTTCTTGGAAAATACTTAAAAAAATAAATAAAATTAAGACAAACTGTTGTGACATGATTCCCTTCCTCTAAATCATGAGAATTTGTGGCAACGTTCAGAACCATTTTACTGCCATTTCAGCCTCATTTGACAATATCTCGACTAGATAAACCAGTCACATATGAAATAACAAAACACCAAGTACATTTACACTATTGGGCAGACTTCTGAAAAAACTTACATTTTTATTCGGAGCCAATAAGCACATCCAGGGCTTTTATTGTGAAAGGTAAGAATGTAAAGAGTTGATCTTTTTTTAATCTCTTGTCATGAAAGCTACTAAATACACTCATAAAGCCATACACTCAACTGTGTGTTATGATGATTTATTTTGATTACATGCAAGGTGTTTTTTTTAAGAATAGAGGAATTCTATGACAATATCTTTACTTAAGTTTTAAGGGGTAGCATAGTTTGTGCTGCTCTATACAAATAAATATCCTACAGTGTGTCAAAATGAACTTGAAACGATATGTTCATTTAGATTTTCTGGAGGTAAATCAATCGTTTGGATTATTTAACTAACTGGTAAAAACTCATTCTTTCATTCTTCGCATTTAATTGAATTATTTTGATAGTTTAAGTCAGATTTTGAGCCAATTTGGATCATTTTGTTGAATTTATTCTCTTTTTCTTCCCTTCCACCAGAGACTTCATTAGAAACCACTTCACGTTCGTTCCCATCAGCTTCTGCCCGAGATAAATCTTAATTATCTATAATTGCGGAAGTGTTTTTTAAGGCGATCGTCATCTCCTTATTCTAACTTTAGCGTCGACAACGTGAAGCGAGTAAAAGTGGATCGGTCTGATTTGGTTACTACATGTGGTTTCATGTGAGTGGGAAGGCAAAAATACAAATGTTTGTAATGCCGCGGAGTAAAACATAATTAGAGTTGAGCCATGACATCACACAACATCCGCAGTGTAAATATAGCACTTTGTGATTATGTCTGAACCACGTTACTCTGCTGTGTGTGTGTGTGTGTGTGTGTGTGTGTGTGTGTGTGTGTGTGTGTGTGTGTGAGAGACATACCCTGCTATTCATGGTCCGACCCTGAGGTGATATAAATCATTTTGTTTGGGGCGGGGGGGAATCCCTCTGATTCACTGACACACATTTCCCACAATGCCTTACCTCTCAGTTTACAGGAACTGAGTCAGGGTCATTGGGGCGATCAGAGGCCGTAAATTAGGAATTCCACATCTGAACCACACGATTCAGCTATTGGCGCTTCATGGAGCGTGAACTTGTGTGCCTTTGCTCTTAAAAACGCTCTTCCCGGTTAGCAAGGCTGCTGCTCTTGCACAAGCAGATCTCTCTGTTGGTTATTTCCTGATGATAAAATCTTAATTTATCTTGGCTTAAACTACGGCTATATGTGAGAGAACGGAATATTATTTAAACACAAGGTTTAAAAAACAATACATCTCAATGTGGTTTCAGAGGAGGCTTTCCGAGCTGTTGCGGGGTCGGGCAGTGGGTGCTCATAGGATGGTATCCACTTAAAAACCTGGACGATAGGACAACGATTAATCACCAACACTTGACATGCGAGTGCCATTAACGGGAACATCATCTTAACTCTTCTGTTCTCTGAGTGCTCATGGTTACCGGTGGTCATTCTAGCCTTTTTAGCTCTCAGGTATGTCACACAGTACTTGGCTAGCATGCTCCGCCAAGCTTTCATGTGACACAGGCAACAGAAATGATCCAAACAATGTAGTCAATGCAGTCAAAAGGAAGAGACTAGCTAGCTAACTAGCAAGCCGTCCTCTCCAAAGCTCCTGGTTCCCGGCGAAATAGCCGGCCAACGAACGTCGGGGTCGGCTAATATGGTCCGGTTGGTCCATGTCGTTCCCAGAGAGCGAGTGAACTAACATATTGAGAGAAACTCCTATCTTCTTCTGCTCCCAACAATTTGTCATGATGTTATGTCAAAAAGGGGTCTACAAATGAAATGATTCTTGGTAAAATAATCAGCACATTAATCATTTGTTGCAGCTCTAGTCTCTTGTCAGTTGCCAACAGCTGCTGCTAGATTTATATACTTTACTATAGGCACCGTGTTTAGAACGGTTAATAATATTATTGTCAAATCAAACCCTTATTAAAATGCCACAGATTGTACTTCAAATTCCTCCAAACACATTATGACAAACGGCGATTGCACCCAGCTGCTGAAAATGTCCTCACATTTAAATGGTTGGGTGGGGGGGGGAATGCAGTCAAACTAATACTCATGCGTGTCATAGTTCGACAGCACATGGAAGACCAGAGACATTATGGCAAGCGTTCACATTTTATTAAATCTTTTGATTCATTGCTAGTAAAGTTTTATTTATTTATATATATATATAATTTTTTTTCTCTCTTCAGCTTGCTTGTGTTTTACTGTGGATGTCTCGGTCTGATGATTTGACTGGTAGTTTATTCTTATGTATTTCTGCCAAAACCGACCCGGCCTGCAAGCAACAGGGACATTTGTGTGTGTGTAATAATGGATAATTGTTGTCATATGGCGCTTAGTGTGTCTGTGAAGGTGAAACCCACCCATTGGGTAATCCCTCCTCCTCCTCCTCCTCCTCCCCCACTGCCTCCCTTTATTCAGACCGGTGTGTTTCTGGAATAAATGGACCACAGAGAGGAAACCTGCTCACTGTCCAACGGCTCAAACATAATCTCCCAAATGAAAGAGATGTGGACATGTTTTGCAAGATCAAAGCGAATCAAATCGGGGGGGAGGGGGGGCTTTTAGAACATATTGAGCAGATGTTTTGCAAATTAATCTTACATTACACAGAGACAGTTTAGGTTCAAGGTTCATATGCAAACACAAGCTCATAAGGGGTTCAGTCTGATGCAATTGCTGAGCGATCGTTAGTTTTTATCTGAATTTCTAAGGCGAGGTGTGTTAAAGAAAATGTTCCTCCAAAAACAAACTTGCTCCTTTTTACGTTCTCAAGCGCCAGCAACAACGACAAAGTGCCGCCCAAGGCAATATTTCATTAATCAAAAAGAGAGCTGCCTTTGTTGAACTTGGCCTCTGCGGTGACGCTCCCACACTAATACTCCTTTTCTTTCTTTCTTTCTTTTTTTCTTTCTTTTTGTCTTTCTGCAGGTGACACCAGGCAGCAAGGCGGCCCAGGGGGACCTGTGTCCGGGCGACACCATCCTGGCCATCAATGGCGACAGCACGGAGCTCATGACGCATTTGGAGGCTCAGAACCGGATCAAGACCTGCACCCAGCAGCTCGCGCTCAACATCAGCAGGTACGGAGACACGAGAGCCGTCTGAGCGAAGCCTTTCTTACTACATCATTAGGATGCAGTTTACTGTATTTCTACTGTAATTGCTTGCAGACTTATAATTTATATGCACGTCTCAGCTCATTTTTATTTCCAACAGGATGAATGATGGGAATTGTGACGTTCAGAATAAGTGGATGTCGGGATGTAGTACCGTCGTCACGGCTTTGACCTCAGCAGAGGCTGCTTTTATGCTCATTAAGTGCCCTTTTTCCCCGGCTCTTTTACTGCCAGGAGCACACACTGTTTCTATTTCTGGTTCCGCACAGTCGAGCCAGGTCCAAGCGATCGTCTCTCTGCTACGAGGCTCGAACTCGCAGCGAGTCGGACGGCGACCTTTTTAGAAATGTACTCAGCGGCTCGCCGTTGTCACCGATTCAGTTCATGGGGCGGAAAATTTGCTTCAACTGCTCTGCGTCATTTTTAGACCCGAGCATGCAAGGATGGATGACTCGGCCTTTCGCGGAGGACAGAAGCAACGTGTTTCTGTCAACATAGCCAAGTGGAAACCATCCATCTCAAGAGATAATGACAGGGAGGAAGAGAAAGGAGGTGGGGGGGGAATAACCAAGGAAAATCTGAAATGTCAGTTGCTTCCCACATTTATATTAGACGGCTGCTCGGGGTTGCCAGAGCGCTGGAGAAGTGCCGAGCGAATCTGGCAACCTCAGATGAGGAACACTGTGCGGTTTCAGCCTCTGTTACAAGTGACAACTGCCAACTGGGTTTCTTCAGCTCCTTTTTTTTTTTAGGGCAGCAGTCTCGCTCCCGTCATGGTTTGCAGTGTGAAGTTGACGTGCAGACGCAGTGGAAAGAAGAACCACGGAGAGTAATCGGAGAAGCGAAGATTCACACATGCAGGGACTCCATAATTGGATGGAGAAGCACTTATCTCTCTGCACTGTATTTGTGTGTTTTTATAGTACGTTCTATTGGGACCAGTCCCATTAACCCCCACCTGAAGCTGTCTGTATCCTCCCAGCATGCACAGTGTTGCATTATTCTACGAAACAAAGTAAATTAACTATTGACTCATATCTCATATTCTTGACTCGTATCTCATATCCTTGAACCCTGAACCCTCCGGGACTCGACTGACATCACCTGGTGGAGTGAATAAAGCAGCACGTTGCAGCTGATGAAGTAAAACAGAAATATTTTGGTGATTGACTAACGCTCTATTCGTGGACTAGGATTACCAGAAATTATCCCCCACGTCTGTTTTTGTCAGATAAAACATATTATTATCCAGGACTTTCTGTGTTTATATAATACTCACAAATACCTCTTTCTCCGGTACGAAAGAGTCTCAATGCCTTCCTCACTCTCGACCAGGAAAGAGACAGAAAAAAACATGCAAAAGAATTGTAATTTGCGGTGACAGTTTTGACAAATGAAGGACGTGTCGGAGTGCACGGGGCCTATTTAAAAAAACTAGAGGTTCTTGATGCTTTATTCTGGGGAAAAAAAAAAAATATTCATCAAATGACCACAAATAATCCACCAAACACACCATTGTCCTGCTGCTCATCAACCGTCCTTTGTTTGCCACAGAAACCGACCAGATTGCGGCCCAGCGGGGCGGGCCGAGGCCAGCTGCTGGCATGTGACCTTTCTGCAGTTTATTGCTGAGTAATTACGGTCTGAACCGCCCCGCTACTGGACCGGATGAGGGTCAGAGAGGAGCCATGACCCTCTGGCCCCAGAGCGTAAAATGAGCTGCTGAAGAAGGGCAGGGAAGGCAGAACAACAAGCAGATGAAAGGGGGGAAAAAGATAATTTAAAAGATGAATATGATGGTTTAGGATTATTTAGAGAGGGAGAGTGGGGGGAGGGGAGGGGGAGGAACGTCGAAGCCAAGTAGAGGAGCGGTGAATCGGAGCGACCTGTTGAGGAATCCACATGGGCTTTTTTAACAGCCAACGTTTTCTGCTGGGTGCATTGCTGGAAATCCAATTACACGGTGAAGCTCAGAGTTGAATTTCTGCCCCTGAGTTAGAGGACATGAGTCACAGCAAGATTTTTTTATTTTTATAATCTTTGAATATTCCTGCTCGGTATTGTGGAAAAAGGGACACTCTTCCAAGTCAAATATAAACCAAGGCTGGTTATGAGTAAAGTCTCATGGTTTCCAATTATTTGCAACCCGTAGCACAGCGATTTTAAAGCGTGGCGTTTGGCGTCCTGGACATCGAGTGATAGGTAGATTTTTTTTCTTTTCTCCCCCACAGGACAAATGCAGCACAGGAAGTTGTGTTAATAAACAGCAACGGTCACTATGACTGAGCACACAAACAACGTGCATGAGCTCTAACTTCCATCAGGATCTAGTATGTCACAGTTTTGGCTGCTACTCATCAACCACCAAAATAAAATGGGAATCGTAAAAAATGCATAAATGGGGAAAAAGATGCACTGCAAAGCAACTGTTGTGCAGGCTTCTTGCATAATCTTTAGTTTTAGTTGATGGTTTGGTTACTCCAAATTATTGTGATTAATTATTACAATTGTCTATTTCTGTTCAGTTTTTGACACGCAGCGTCCATGTTGTTATTTTAATCGGCAAAAGCATGACTGGAGCTGCACACCAATGATTTTACTCTTTGTTTGAAAATGATTGTAGAATCTGACATTTACGGAAAAAACGGTCGCGGTTCAGCTCAAAGAATCCTTATCAGGCAGTTATGTCATAGGCATACAAGAATAACTGATGATTATTTAATTGCAGCCACAGATTCTGGAGTCCAAAAAATTGTGACTCAAAAGAAATCACGCTGAATCACTACAATATATAATATTTCTGAGGACACCAAACTTCGCCGTAAAATATTTCAAAGTGTCACAGAGGGAGAAACGAGTCGTAAAATTGTAAATATACGAGTCTACACGTCTGCTGTGAACCAAAATTACAGAACATTGGATTCCTCTGAGCCTGAAGGTTTGTATAACGCAAGAATGTCTCTTTGCAACTTCTCCGCATTTATTACTTTCATTACCCCATTTTTTTTTTTTTTTTAAATAATTCCTATTCAAAAGCAGCTCGTGAAAGCTGAGTAAGAAATAAAAGAGGCTTCAAGAAAATTCGGGCCGGCAGCTGTAGTTGAGTCATTAAAGTAGGTGTCATTAGTCTTGTTCGTCCAGTACAATCTTGTGAACATATTATCTCGGGAACGTCTTGACGTAATTTCTTCAAATTTGACACAAATGTCCACTTTTACTTAAGGATGATCTGATTCGAATTTGGTAACCTCAAAAAACGCGTTCTTTTTTTAAACCTGCGACCACCGGTGTTTCATGATGGAGGTGGGAAGCTCTGAGACTATGAGGGCCACTCCAAATTAAATTCACAACATTTCAATGCTCATCATTCGTAAGTAAAAGGAAAGATTGAAATAGAAACTGAGAAAAAAAAACTTGCTCTGAGGTCACCATTTCACCGCAGCGTTTCATTTTCCTTCAGGCCTCCGTGCTGATGTGACCTGTCGACGCTACTCTGTGAGGTGAAACGCCCACGCTACTTTCTGTTAGTTCCTGGCGTCGGTGATCTAACCGAGCAGTATCGTCTCGCTGAGGTGGAAAAATGGCCGCCGCTCCTGCCACGCACACTGTCCAAGTTCACTGTAATGTCAGAGGACCGTTGACGGACTCACAGGGCCCACATTGGAGTGTGTCACGTCTGCTTTGCTTGGCTTTTATATCTTAAGACCTTAACAGTCTCTTAATATGTGGACCAGCTGTGGAGGAAACCTCCTCGTTCCTCTTTTCATCCATCATTCTTTTGACCTTTTCAATGTCCCTGACCTCCATGTACCACCTTTCTCCTTATCCAAGCCGAATTCCCACTCCACTCATTCACTTTTTCTTCTTTTTATATCGCCTCTTCTTCCAACCTGCTTTCACCTCCCTGCAGTTTCCCTTTTTTTCTGCCAGAGCGTATTGGAGAAAGCCATGTGGTCGCAGAGGCCCGGCAGCGGTTTGGATGCGTTTCCTCCCTGGTCAGGTCGTTCGGAAAGAGTCCTGCTGGGGTGGCGAGTTGCATGGTCTGAGAAATGAGTCATGATTACTGACTTGTGTGCGTTTCTCTGACTGCGTGTCTTGTTCTTGTGAAGTAATGATGCGGCAGATGGTTTAGAGTGTAATAGGTCAGTTCACCCCAAATAACCCCAAATATACATTTAGTTTAAGTTTTGTTTGCTATGGGATTGTTTATTCTAATCATAGACTGTTTATAGATGGACGTAGTCATCGTGACGTCACCCGTTGGTTTGCGGACTGAAGTCTTGAGTTTGGGGATTTTGCCGTCGCCACCTTGGCAACCAATGGACCATAATTGAGTAAATGAACATCATGCTGTATTGAACAAGACTTGAAACTAGAGATTGAGACATAAACTCATGTTTACAATGTTTACTGAGGGAATAAAGCAAGAGAGAAGTAGAGTCATTTTCTACAGACTTCTATACAACCAGAGGAGTCACCCCCTGGTGGTCAGGAGAGAGAATGCAGGTAAAAAAAAGAAAAGTGTTTTGTGAGGTCAAAACTCTAGATCTAGATTGATAATTAGCGCTACCAGTAACAGGTGAACTGTCCCTTTTCAAGGTTAGACCTGCAGCAGTGAGGGGTTTGATAGGATGAGAGGTTTAGCTGGTGTGTGATGTGTGGAGTCGGTGCATCTCTGAGCCTGGAATGAATGCTCAGGATCAGGAGAGCAAAATCAAAGCAAATCACAGGGCAAGGGGCTTCCGCAGGATTTAAGAGAAAAGACCTGTCGCCCGAGCTCTGACTCGCATTGACTCAAGGACCTGTGACTCATGGCTTAGGAATTATGCACGAGGCTGCACGGGACCAAATGAACGGGGGACTCCAGCAGGGACAACGATATAAAAGAAACCTCCAAAGAAACCTAACCCTAACAACCTTTTCCTAAACCTAATTACGTATTTCACGATCTTTTCCTAAACCTAACCAACAGGTTTTGTTGCCTGAACCTAACCAAGTTGTTTCCTGCATAGAAAAGACTGCATGTAACAAGCGGAAACTGACTTGTGTTGCTTGATTTCATAGGAAAACCCTTAAATAATGAGGAGTACCTTTTTATTGTATGATATCATACTAACCGCTGTATGACAATACGTCGCCCAGATGCAGAGTTTTCCCCCTCAGGTTTGCTGACGAGACCCTCATTTATGTTCTTTATATTGTGATTGTCTCCCTTTGCTCACTGTGGAAACGGCTCCCGTGGTGTCTGGCGTATATGAAGAGGCCTGAAAACTGGTTTCTAATGAGTTTGACGGAGCATAGCAAGACTTCCCAGTGAACCCCGAAATTATCCGTGATCTGCCACATCTTAATTTGAGGGTACTTGCTTGTTTTTTCCAGCCGTCCGTCTCATGCTCCTCCTCGAACACGATGATGCTGCGCAGCCAAAGTAAACTCAGCCTCCTGCTCCGAAAAACCAGATCCCCCCCCCCCCCATCAGGAAATGAAACCAGGCAGGGGGAGGTCAGGCACGGGAAAATATGACCAGAGGAAAGAATAGGAAATTCATCGTGATGACTGGAGACTTTCTTCCTTTCTCCTCTTTTTCTTTCTTTCCATTCGTCTTTATTCAATCGTGACATTGATGTGTGCAGTTAAGACCAGAAGGAGAGCTGGTGGGTGAAAAACCAAAGATGAAGTTTGAAAACAAAAGAGCCTGGAACTATTCCCCTGTGTCGTATTTATCATTGTGAATCTGTATTTAGAATGTGCACAGATCTGGTCTCTCGCAGTACTTCTGGCAAAGTATCGAGACAGAGGAGGGAGGAGAAAAGACGAGATAAAGCCACTCAGTCTGCAAATGGATGATCTGGTTCATATATCATCACAAGGTATTTCCAGGCTGGGAAAGGAGGGATCGGGCAGGAAAACAGACGAACAATGAGACGAGGGCGAGAGATCCCTCACTGATTACTGGAAGACATGCTAAAGTGTCAAAGGGAATATATAACAACCCAGTTCATTGTGACCGACCCGACTGGTCTCCGTCTGCTGCGCTGCTACTTATGTTACATCACATTTAAGATCCTCGAAAACAGTTTCATCAAGTACACTTTCATTTTTTCAAAACACTGTGACAAAGTGCTCTCAAATAACACCGAACATGTTTAAAACACACGGAGAATGAAATACACGAAGAGCCAAAAGTAAACGTATAAAAACAGAGATTCAAACAAAATAAAATGATGTAAAAAAAAAAAAATAGTTTGTTTTTTAAAATGTAACACAGATTTCAGTTTACGTTATTTATTATTAACGTCTGTGTTTGAATCTGGACCTTGGTACAACAAGGAACAACGCATCCGAGGCTCCTAGGGCAATAAGAGGTCCGATAGATAACTTGAGGCCTCTCAGAACCTTTTACATAATCAATAATATCAAGCAACGGGTTCCAGCTGCTGACACCAGAGGGCCCGGAGTAACAGGAATCAAATCGATGTGTTATGAAGACGTGGAGAACGTTTTTTTTTTTTTTCTAGATATAAACTGGATTACGTCCACCGATCAATATTTGAAGTGTGAGATTACATCCAGTTGTGAGCATGAAGCCGTTTCACCGAAATACACAGCCTTACAGTTGCGTTTCAAGTGGAATGGATTAAAAAAGTTCAGACTGACCGTCAGCGTAACAATTGCAGAAGTGTGACGTAACTCAGTTTCCACCCTCGTCTCCGTTATTCTGAACGGATGCTATCAGAATGGGCCTCTTCAGACTCGTTTCAATGAGCTGTTTGTTTGTGTCGTCGCCATCGAAACCAAACAATCTGAAAATACAAAGGCTTTCTGGTGGAGGGTGGGGGTGGGTCGTCCTACACAGCCCACCAGACACTCGCCACCTCATAAGAGCATCTTTGATAGCAACACCTCCGCGGTTCTTATCAACCGGATGACATCACCGCTCTGGACCTAGAGTCTGCCGTGTTGTGGGGTCGACAGATCTGTGCACGCTTGCCATTTAATGGTCTGTGTGGAAAGGGGTGTGAAAGAAGATATATATATATATATATATATATATATACACACACACACACACACACACACACACACACACACACACACACACACACACACACACACACACACACACAGCGTGTCCTTTAGTTACCCCGCATGATGCCCTGGTGTTACCCATCCTGCAAGCTGGATGCTTTCCCACTGAACTGCCAACGCCATGGCGACAGAAACCTCCCGACCCGAGGAACCAAAGAATTCCCTTCAGATCTTTTCATTTTTTTGTGTGTGATACGACAAGCAAACTGCCACCACTTCAACTCACAACTCAAAAGTAAAAGAGGAATGCAAGCGGAGCGTTGAGCGATGCCATTGGAGATTAATCGCAATGTTTTTATCAGCCTGAGAAAAAAGTTGCACGCCATTATCTTCTCTAAAGCGTTTAATTCTCTGGAAATGCTCATGCACGCACAGTAGGAACTAAATTATGTATTTAATCATTGCTGCCAGTCAGTAAATCAGTCTTTTTTTGTAAGGAAATGTCCATTACAGGAGGGGGAGAAGGCTCAGATAGCACTAATTCAGTTATCACTACTTTTTGATAAATCCTCGGCCCAAAATGAAACAGGTTTTTCTTTTTCCTCATCGTGGAGTTATGATGTGATGATGACTTTATCTTCGTACCAGTGAGAGGAGACCAGAGCTATGCTGTATCCCATTCCTGACGTGAATACCTGCCAAATTTACAAAACCTTTTATGACCTAATGGTTTTAAAAGAGGGTTTCGTACTGGGAAGTTGACTTGTAATTGTAATTCCACAGTTTTGCTAAAATGTGCCTTGACGGCACTGCCAGTAGCCACCAACTTTCTTCTTTATTTTTTTATTTTTTCAGCCCAGTAAATATTTTCCTGTTTTGGTCAAATTCTTAAATTAATTCCCAATTATTTGTTTCTTTTTGATAAAACATATGGGGCAAGCTAAGTAAATACCTGCTTATTGTTACATCAACACAAGTAATTTGTCCCAACGCGGTCCTCACTAAGCTCAACTGGAATAACAGCCAGAACCAGCTGTACATTAAGAAAGTACAGAAGAAGAAAAAGTGGGCGTGGTCGTAGCCCCACTTTGCCAATCAAAGCTGTGGTTAACGGCATTTCATGTGACTCTAAAGTCTTCATCTTTCCGAGCTGACAGTAACTATAAGAGGATTCAGGGGAAATTCGTTGCTTTCCTCAAACATTCTCACTCAGAAATAATGAAGAATAATAATAAAGACCTGTCGGCAAAGAAAAGCAGAAACAAATGGGCGCTTCAACACTCGGGCGTTCGATGGAGCGAGACTGATCTGACTCTGTTCTCATGGGTATTGTCTTTCAGGTCGGGACCAGGAGACAGAGTGTGGTCGCCGACGGTTAGTGAAGACGGCAAGACAAGCCCTTACATGGAGCCCGACTCACAGGTAACCAATGTTTACTCTGGATTTACCCGAGCAACAAGCAACAAGGCTTTTCTTTACTTCTACACTCACACCCACTGGGAAGCTGTCAGGGCGGATCCGCTTGCATTTCTCATGCTGAAACACACACACATGCTTTTTGTTTTTAACTTTCAGTTCATACTTTCGGCGCCTTTACAAAGTATGCACTGTTGTGTGCAGTTTGCATTCAACTGCTACTTTATCACAACACTGCACATTGAACTTTGACCCTGTCGCTCATTTATCTGCTGTGCAGGGGATTGTGGGTAAGAATAACCCAAAAAGTATGCTGCAAAATGTAACCAGATGTAGTAGAACATACACAACACAGTATTGTTGGTAAACTGCATTTGACATTCTTTGTATTGGGACAAACTAAATATTTTTCTGGCATACTCCCTAGTATCGTAGTACTGGAACGCACACTAAGTCTAGCATGCATATATATATATATATATATATATATATATATATATATATATATATATATATATATATATATATATATATATATATATATATATATATATATATATATATTAACCATCAAAATGTGAAATTAAGTTTTACTGCCGATCACTATATTCAGTAAAAATATGCAAAATAGAGATCGCTACCAATGCTTTCTATTCAGTTATATTTGCTTCCTTTTTTAATTCTGCAGAACAGATCCGTGACTTAAAACCGCGTTACGATCCGAACCCTAAATCTTGTGAGCCGACCAGTGGCAGTAAATACTTCAAAGTGGCTGCTGGTGCTGACCCCCATTTCTCTAATCTGATTTATGTCATATTTGGTTCGTACTTTTGAAATGTGCTGCTTTGGAGCCGGGTCCTTTGCCACCCACCACATCAGCCACAAGAGAGGATCATTCACATCTGGGGTCATAACTCAGAAGTTC
This sequence comes from Taurulus bubalis, assembly GCF_910589615.1. Taxonomy (NCBI): domain Eukaryota; kingdom Metazoa; phylum Chordata; class Actinopteri; order Perciformes; family Cottidae; genus Taurulus; species Taurulus bubalis. Next base: position 24,482,199 of record NC_136590.1, on the reverse strand, counting down.
AGTTCTCTGGGTGTGAGACCCGAGTCTTCTCGCTCTGTTTACATCATAAACAGGATCCATGGAAACCGGCACAACACTTGATCCGTAAATTGCATGTACGCTATCATTCACGTGGTCATAAATGAGATAATGCCTCCAACTGTTCACTGGAAAGGTTTGTAAATAGTATCTTGATTGTTCTCGGCTCGTACGAGCTGCCAGAAGGATATTCAAGGCATGATGAACTCCGGCAGATGATCTTTTCCAAGTTTTCCAGTGCTGGCAAGCCAACAGGTTTCTGCTGTGATTATTGAGGCCGTGTGACTGAAGGAGACAGACAATGAGCATATTGTGGCTCAGACATGTGAGGGTCCATTCGTCGAGTGGTGCATTGTGGTAGTTATGTCTTTCAGCCCTCGCTGTGGAAGGGTCTCCTTGTCTAAAAAAAAAAAAAGAAAAGAAAAAGGGTGGAGCACACAAGTTTTTCGATTTCTTTACAGGAAAGTATTGTTTTCCCTGTCAGAGAAGAAAGTGAAAGAGACTTTGGCTCATGTAATTCATCTGCGTTGTTTGTGGACGGAGGATCACATTAATTCTCTCTCTGACATGATCAGCAGCTTCCCAGGAGACTTTTATTCTGAAATTACCAATCAGTAAATTGAGCTGCCAAGTAGAAACACCTGATACCAACACTGATCCATCTTGGTTTTTGGCGATCACTATCATGGTTAAGACGCACTTCTATGGTTTGAAATTCTAAGACAAAAAACACTGACCACTCCAAGACCGGACAACGCCGTGGTTGCAACCTGTCAATCACCTTGTAGCCCCGCCCCTAAAGCATCCCCTGCTTTATCTCCTTGACTCTAAATGGATCATAATTTACTAAATGAACATCATGCTGCATTGAAGAAGACTTGAAACTAGAGATTGAGAAATACACTCATGTTTACAATGTTTACTGAGGGAATAAATCAAGAGAGAAGTAGTCATTTTCTATAGACTTCTATACAACCAGAGGAGTCGTCCCCTGGTGGTCAGGAGAGAGAATGCAGCTTTAACACATGAAGCATATACTTCTATACAACCAGAGGGGTCACCCCCTGGTGGTCAGTAGAGAGAAGCCAACATTGGCTTCAGTTTTCTGACCCCGAGGTTTTCGCCTGGTAACTGCAAAGTATTTTATAAAAAACATGGAATTTGAAAGAAATAACTTGTTTCTCATTGGCTGTACTGCCAGTAAAATTGTATAACAGGACATTGGAAAGAAAGATTGAGTGTACAGTTTAACCCAGGGGTGTCAAACTCATTTTAGTTAAGAGGCCACATACTGCCCATTTGGATCTCAAGTGGGCCAGACCAGTAAAATCATAGCATAATAACGACAATATTTCTCTGTTTAAATCATTGGTGAAGGTTTTTGGATGATAAACCCTATTCTAAGGTCTTTCTACAATAAACTAAAAACATAAAGACCCAAAATTCAGACATCAGCCCACTGTTCATCTGCCTGCGCTCTCCTCTGCAGATTCCCTTGCTTTGTGATGCGTTTGTGGCGCCACTTTCATGATGTGATCCATTTTTAACGACTTGCAACACAATGCCTCGCAGGGAAAAATACAGTGGAATGTCCAAAAACTTCATCCTCCATTAGCAGCTTGTACTTTCTCCCTGAATTTCGTCACAACTCCTGTTTTTCTCCCGATCATTGATGCTGCACCGTCTGTAGCCACACTGACAGCACGGGTCCAGTCCACTCCGACACAGTCCAGCGCTTCTACGAGAGCGCTAACAATGTAATTGGCTGTAGTGGTGTCTGTCATGGGTATCAACTCAAGGAACTCCTCGGGTACCGCCAAAATCTCAACACCATGAATGCATATGGCTAGTTGAGCAACATCTTTAGTGATGTCAGTGCTCTCATCGATTGCAACTGAAAATGCTACAAATTACTTTACCTTTATGCTTCTTTTGGCTATCCAAATCTGCTGAAAGATCAGAAATCATATCCATCACAATATTCCTCGTTAGGCTAATGTTGGCAATAGCCTGTCACTTAAAAAAACCAGACATTCAAACAATAATTTCATGCCAACTGCAGCACAATACTGTGCACATAAAGACTATCTGCACTGCCATAAGTTTGATGTGAGAGAGGAACATCATCATACATCAGCAACAACTGATTATTCAAACCGTAATTCGAGAGGAGCAAATCTGTCTCTCTCAGCTCTTTTCTCCCCCATTTGTCTCTCTCTGTATCTCCGTAAAATCTTATCCAGTCCGTCCTTCCTCCCTCACTGAAGCATAAAAATGTTCCCTGGCGTCTCTTTTAATGAAGCGAACCTGGACGGCTCAGTCGGGGCCACTTCATCATCACACTCAGGTGGATTCCTCTGAGCAAAAAAAGAGGAAGCATCCACTCCCCTGGGTCACATAAAAGACAGAGGCTCTCAGTTTCTTTCCCTATTCTGACACACGGCAATGCCGATTGTTCCTCAATGGAAACACTATTTGCACCGGGACATTCCACCATACCATTTGAACCAAATCCAGACTGAACTGCCGTCCAAACTGGGTAAGTGAATCAAATCGCTGGATGAGGATGACTACACAATATTTTATTTTGCTGGCAAAGATTTGAAGCCGCCATCCAAAACCTACCAATGCTGATCCGTACCAGGACACAAAGAAAACAATTACTCTGGGAAATGGCTGCACATTTTTACGGCCTACATTGGTGTTTTTACTCTGCAGACTGACGCCAAAGAATATTGTACGATTTCTACCACTTGAGCCCAAGAAACTCTCCCGAATAGTTATGAGTCCAATGACGGCATTCTGTATTCAACGTTTCTCTTGGTTTTTAATTCATGGCCTCCTTGTTCTTGACCAACCGTCTATGTTGTAAATTCCAGTCTGGCTTGTAGGCAGCAGACAGGAAGTGAGACATGGCAGCTATGAGGTGTTTCCTTTCACCTTGGAAACACGGGAGATTCTCATAAAAGTGGATGAGGAAATGCTCTATTGTTGGTTATAAGTAAGTGTTTGTGTTTTTGCAGTCCGGTGGAACTACACGATGTGCTTCCAAAGAAATGCGCTCATGTCTTTTGGCAAGACTTTCCCACAGGCGACTGGACGTCACACACCGCCTCCTGAAAGGGAAATGATTTTGATAATGAGCGGTGGCAGGGATGAGATTATGACCAGGTGTCATACAGTAAGTAAAACAGCAAGTGCATGTGTTGGTTTGACAGGCAAATTTTAACTGTAGCTCCACTGTGTTGTTCGGGGAAGACTATTTAGTTGTGATCAGACGCTTTGCACAGTTTCCAAATTTCATGCAAAAGAATAGGGCGCACTTGAGAGACGGAGAGGCTTTTAAGGCAATATCAAGCTGAAAGTACTGAACAACCTGATCAACGAGCGAATCATTAGCTTTTTGCATCAAATACTCTTGTATTGAAGACAGAAGCTGACCTACTGAACACCTTTGGTCCTCAAACCTTCTTTTTCAGTCCCACCTTTTAGACAAAGGACTGATTATGGTATTTTAAAAACAATTCAGTTTTAGTGTTTCCTGCTTTGATTTTTAAGCTATATCTCCCCATGTTTTACTTTCACTGTCTCTGAGTGTCTGCACCACCCTCATTAGCTTCACCTGTCTCTCCAGCCCTGTAGTCACCTGTTCCCACTAACCCCATTACTCCCCATTTAAACCAGTCCAGTTCCCTTCTGGTTTGTCTTAGTGGTGGTGAGGTCAAGCTTCATGAGGCATTGAAGCTTTCTAGTAAAATGTTCCTCAAAATGCTTCATGTGCTCACAAAACCACCTGTTGGAAAGAGTGTAAAATTGGCCCATCTATTACAGATTGAGGTGGCTGTATTCGGCGCCAGTTGGCCAATGTGTGTCAATCAGTCCTTTTTTGTCAATAATTCAAAATCCGAATGGCAGGAGGGTCACTATGTGTTCAAAGTGGCAGTGAATATGATGGTGTAACTACGAAAATCATGTAGACGGGGACTTCATTCGCTTTTAGTCAGGAGCAATAATTTCTTACCGCATCGGTCCTTAACAATAGGCCCGTTTCACAGCAGCCATTTTGTAATTGCAGGGTAAACACAGGTGTAATTGATAATACTGATAACAGTTACATTTAATGTCACAGCCATTACAGTGAGCCAGCATGCACAATACCAGGGGCCCAACCCACCGAAATGGAACAGGGGCCATAATTAGATTTTTTTTTTTTACAATCACACCTGTGTTTACCCTGCAATTACATGTCAGAATCGCTGCTGTGAAAAGGGCCCAGACAAGCCTCGATGCACGCTTCACAGTGACCCTCCTAGATTCCTAGATTCCTGGATTCCTTGACACATGCCTTCGACAGCGCTCGTGACATCACTACCAAACGCCCACGAGATCAACGGCTGAATACGGCTTCTGACCTCATCTGATTTAGAGAGTTTCATCAGCGGAGATAAAGTGATCGCGGCCCAATTTTGCAAATCATCATTTCAAGATGGAAACTGCATCATGTTTTTTTTTGCACGATGTCCTTCGATGAAATAACGTCTGGTTTTCACGTTTTATTTTCCAGTGAGAAACATTTTCACTGTTTATCTCATTGTACATCTGTCGGTCCTACTCTTGGAAGAGATTGAATTCAGAGGTAAAGCGATACCACCAGTTGCTGGTTCTCAAAAGTCCTTCCCTCGAAATGTAGTCGGTGGCAGCTTCAAATAGGTGGGAATGGTCTGTCGGTCAGCGTTGAAGCCAAATGGTCTTTTTTTTTTTTTTGGCAAATAATATCAGAATGCCAAAATCAGGCGATCCTGTTACTATAGGGACGGCCTTGCTGGAAAGAATGAGGAAGCCAATCTGGATCGCGCGTCGCAGAGGCTTCCAGGAGCCGGTGGCTGAGGGCCAGTTTCTCAACGGTTAACGTTAATGGGAGCTGGCAGGCTGCGTTCCTCGCGTGATTTGCAGACCAAAATGCCTTCATGGCTTGGAATTTAATTTGAGTAATGTAAAAGAAAATGCAAAAAAAAGTCCAATATGTGTCATTAAGAGCAATTTGCCTTCAAAAAAATAAAAATAAAACAAAAGATAGTTGTAAACTTAATTTGTCAAAGCTGCACATTTATGCTGACTGATGGTGTGGCCAGTTTTCGTGCAAAGACTTAAGATAAACATGTACACCATAAAGATGCTGAATACGAAAACAATAAGGGGCCATTAAAGGGTTTAGAGTGTTCTTATTGGTTGCCAAAATATGTTTACTGGTTCCACTGCTACTTAATCCTCTGCCAGAGACCAGTTTAGCATAGCTGGGAAGTCTTTTTGAGCCGCTCCACATTCATTCACACAGTAGGTATTTTAGATCACAGACCTCTCACCCCACTTATTTAGTTGTTTGTGTTCACTAATCAGCCAGTAATCCCCAGAAATGTCCAAAGCAGTCTTTGGGTTTTTACTAATGGAGCCCTCCCTGCTACTCTCAGCTGTCAACATGTTGGGGAGTGGACCGGGGTCACTCGGAGCACGCTCTAACGGGGTGAGAGGGTCGAGAGAGACTGCACAGGCTCGTTCACATTCAGAAGATTTATAATACTTCTGGCCCGTCCTCTGTCCAACTTTTTGGGGAACAGAGTCCAAAATGGAAAAAGGTTTCTGCAAGGAACTTTTAACTGGTTATGAAACTGTCTCAATTTAATACGGAAGGGAGGCAACGGGAGAACCAGGAGTGAGTGGGACAGACTGTCAGACACCTGCTGCAGTAAAATGAGGTTTTCAAAAGGGACCCTGGTGCTCAGAGGGTGCTCATTACCGCTTTCGTCCACAGGGACCGCCAGAATCAACGCGGAATGAAAGCTTCTTGTCGTAGCTTTAACCTTCCTCTGTTGGAGTACAAACCGCTCCACGATTGTGTTATAATGCTGCAATTAGCTACTTTGTTAACAATTCAACTCAACCCTGTTGTGACTAATGGAAGTAGAATTATTTTAAAAGCTGTATTTAATAGAGTATATTGAAAAAACACATCACATTTGAGATTGTAATGCTACAGCCATCTACCAGATTCGTAGCCAGAAGCCCTGAAACTATTTTCCGGTCCACCTCGGCTCTTCTCCTCTACCTCCTCGTCTTTGGCCCGTCTGTCTGTCCACCCAGAGAGGCTTACGGGGCCAGGCCTAGGGAGCCATAAAGGGCTGGTTTGTGTTTGGTCAGCGGTGCAGAGCGCCATGGGAAAAGCTTAATTTCGAAGGGTCCGGGGGTGGATGGGGGGTGGCCGAGGTCCTCGGTTAAGGACAGGCATATGATTTCAATCAAGGTCCCCCTCCCTGTGGTTGTTAACTGAGCCCTACAGGTGAATTATTGTTTTGAACCTGTATACTGAATACTGTCAGCCATACAAATATAATTTTTTGGGAATATAATGTTGTATGAATCAGGTTATGAATGATATCCGAACAAAGCCCTCTGCAAAAACTTTCAGAATATAGAGTGGAAGGAAACTGAAGGGTTTGTCGTATGTAGAAAATAATATTAATTTAGAAACAAAAGCCTGTTAAAGATACATATGTTTGAAAGTAGGGTGTAATGATTAAGTTATCTAATATACAGTATATCACCATGAAACTTCTCCACTTGATTACTGACATCTTATGTTTAAAAATGCAAATGAGGCATTATAATGTTACCTTTTGGTGAATTTAAGAGAAATATACAAACACAAATAGACAAAGTAGTAAAATAAAGACCTAAATGTGTATTTAGGATGTTTTCTTTCCACCAGTCTGAAAGAAGACATGTGATAAAAGCTTAAAATTGCGCTAATGAATCAGTGTAAATTGAAGTCAGGTTGATGAAAAGAGGAACTTGGTGCCTCTGAATGCACATAAGTTAAATACAGTATAATACCTTTTTTTTTTTTAATACAGAGATAAATGCACATGCATGCTAAAGCAGACTTTCTTCCTCTTTCCCGGGTTTCTTTGTGCCTTTCGTTCTTCTTTTCATCCTGTCATGTCAGACCATTAGCCACACTTGGCCACCGTTGTAAAACAGGTCGGTGAAATCAGATGGCAGCCTGAATTTATGTGCACAAATAGGAGACAACACTGCTTCTCATAAATAGTTGTGGATCTCTCCCTCTCCGTCTCCTTTCCCCTTCTTGACGACTCTCGAACCCAAAAGGAATGCAGTGGAGATTTGGGGGAAAATTAAAGAGTTGCCGCGCTCAAGAGAGAGAAATTAGGGAAATGGATGATCTCACAGATGGCTTTTTTCAACAGCCTTGTTCTGTTGAGTTTCTGTCGGAGATAAAAAAAAAAAAAACGAAGCTGCTCATATAAACTTTAAACTGTTTTGACTACGTTAGGAAAACAAGATAAGGTTTCCAGGGGACTGAGGGCGATAAAGACATTCACCAGATTAACGCGACTGTCACTTTAAGACTAAATCTACATTAAACCCGTACATAGTCCAGACGTGAAAAGGTGGAATCAATCTTTTTAATGTGACAGTTGGGTTACAGCTGATTTGTGTAATACAAAAGGGGGAACCAAGCCACCTTACTTTTAGAGCAACTTGAAAGCCTGTGCAGGTCCTGAATGTTACCAAACTGGCATTTTTATAAGGCGAGCACCAGATGTGCTGCCTTTTAAACCTCAAAACAAATCTGTCTTTGCAGTAGACATGTGAGGAAAGACAAAAGGAATGGGGGGGGGGGGGGCAGTTCAGCTGAGACAGAAGTGTGTGGGTGAAAATTGGTAAACATGTAAACAACAAGGAAAACCACCTGTTAAAGTTACATTTTTCTGTATTTTTCATATGTAAAAGGTAATTTGCCTTCTACTACTCCCTCCTCCACTTGTTCCCCTTGCAATTTGAATGCATTTGTATTCTTTCTTCTGGTTTTGTGCTCGTATAGTGTTGTAAACAATGAAAGATATTTGGGAACAGCAGCTCCATAGCAGCAATCGGATTGTCTGACAGTAACAATCAGCCATGAAAACGGCCTGAAATCACATATTTTAAGATGACTGCGGTTCTGACTCGGCATCCAATAGCACATCAGGAAAAGGTTTCACTGTCACTGTAAACAACGCTCTAATTCAAGTCATGTCATTTATACACATTAGTTAATCTACAGAGTGAATTAAACCAGCAAGCTAGCTGAATAGCTACTGGCTAGCACCATGTCCATGGTTCTTGACTATGGTGACCCGCCGTCCCGGGATGTTCCCGCTTTCAAGCTGCGTTGGTCCAGAGTCCTGACATATCTTAAAAACACTCAAATGTCCTGGTTTTAAACCATATTAAAATACTAGTAATTACTTTTTCCGTCGTAAAGTACTCTGCAATGAAATGCTGCGTTCCACACACACTGAAAGAAGCTTGTTCAGTCAGTGATAATAGTGGTAATAGTTCGTATAGACTTTGGGGCGACTGTGGCTCAGTGGTTAGTATGCCCGTCTTTCAATCAGAGGATTGGTGGTTCAAGATAGTCAAGGTCGATGAGTCCTTGAGCAAGACACTTAACCCCAAATTGCTCCCCGTTGCTGTGTCTACGGTGTATAGAGCAAACATGTTGCTTTGGATAAAAGCGTCAGCTAAATGAAATGTAATGTAATAGAATATCGTATTAAAACGGACAGGTAGAAATATGCAACAATTCTCCTATAGTGTGCCAACATGTGCTCCTACATGGAGGTGTGGTGACCCTATTCTTGATATAATGTATCTTTACGTTTTAATACCTCCTGGTTAGACATGCAGTGTGGACTTCTGTCAACCTCTTCTGCACGACAATGCTGGCAATATGTGACCATCAGCTCCTCGATACTCCTCTGTGGATTGATGTAAACTTCCAAATACGCATCATTTGGTAAAACTGATCCCTCTTTGGAATCTAAATGGCTGCTTTCCTGCCTAAGAATTGATTAAAACTTAAAAAAAAACTTTTTCAAAAGCTTAAAACCATTTACCAGCTAGTAACGCTGAGCAAAGTTCCCTCTAAAACGGACGTAAGATCCTGTAGTTCAGTGAATAAGGTCAATATGATGCTGCTGCTTGTGTTGTGGAGCCCATGTGTGGTTCATTTGGAGTTTGGAGCTACGTAAACAAGACAGACTTGATTTCTTCTTCAGGACAATTTCCCCTCCGGTCAATAAAGAAAGACGGGAATGTTTTTCTTGTCCGTGCATCGATGTCGGTGTGCGATTACCTATCCTCCTCTCCGTATTATGTTTGTACAGATTAGGAGTCATGAATGAAACATCTTCCCTGTCATGCCACTGCAAGAGCATGAAACACAATACACTCGACCTGCTTTTTATTCTGCGAACACGGACGTGAATAAGCTTGCCCGACAGTCATCCAGTTATTGTACTAATTGATGTCTGCATGTTTAGCCCTCGTCTAAACATGAGAAATGAATAATGGATTCTCAATAATACTTAAAACACGTGTCGGGACAGAACTTCACCCTTCCAGCTCTCGGTTTTGTTCTCGGGAAACGAAAGAGATGAATCGAGCTGAGAAATACAAGATGGCTCGGTTCAAAAGGGCAATTTTAAAGAAATCCATCAATCCTTACATCCCTCTTTTGCTGTTTAAACACATGCAGAAATGTCCTTTTTAAAGGCCGGGTGTAGATGTGTTTGGTAGTATGGTGGTTCAGAAAGTACCAGGGCCACATCTTCAGTTGACCTTTAGTGTGGATAGAAGGAGGTTAAAGTTATTAAGTGTGCACACTTAATAACACACTTTATGGACTCCTGCGGGCTTAATAATAATCATAGTCCCACAAAACTTTGGCGCGTATCTCCTCCCGCGGCATTGCCAGCACATGCGTCAAAATACATCAAAACGTGCGGCCTGATCGGGAATTGTGTGCTATGACTTTTCTAAGCAATTCGACTGGCCGTTTTCCAGAAAAGCGCGAAAAATGGCGAGAAATTGTCCCATTGACTTGAATGGGGTTTCGGCGTGAAGAGAGCAAAAACAAGTTTAAAACGTTGACAAAAGTCTGGAGTTTATTTGCCCAATTGGGCAATTTTTGATAGCTAGCACAGTTTTCTTTTAATTATTGTTCAAGTTTAGAAAAATTTGGGGACCATTTCAGAGTTTACAATGGGTGTGTATGGCGCAGGTTAGAGTGGTGATGTCATCGCTAGAGCACGGAGGAGCTTCAGACTCTTGCGGAAAAAATATTTGTATTTTGCCATTCACTCCACAATATTTACTTTTGAGTAATTTATATATGAAAACTTTGGAAATATTGTGCTTGTGGTACACATGCGTCGTGGAATCCAACAAACGAATACTGTTTTGTCAGCAAGCCTGAAAGCGACATGAAGTCCGGCCAACTGCTCCATCAACCTCCATGTTAAATCTGACCACAATTTTCTCTCATGACGGAAAAAGTGAGCACTTTATAAACTGAAGTTATGCTCTCATTTCTAAATCCTTACAAATATATAAGTAGACGGAAACGTTCTCAGAAGTCTTGTGCTTCTCATTATTACGTTATTTTCGCGATGGGATCCACGGTTGTCTGTCAAATACAATAGTTTGAAAGGTTGTTTTCTCATTAAATCCACAGTCCAGTCTCCCTCTCAGTGACAGTGACACAGCTGCTTCCAGTTAGCCAATCGAGGCTGTCACCACAACAACCAGTGACACACATGCAGGTGGAACTGACAGTTGGTCAGCTGACATCCTGACTGTGTGTGTGTGTGTGTGTGTGTGTCTAAGTGCGCGTGTGTGTGTGTGTGTGTGTGCGCGCTCATGTGTAATTACGGTCCCGTGAACATAGCGGAGAGACAGAAGTGAATTTGATTGCTAGCATCAAGTTAGCTTTGTGTTAGACAAAGTTAACTGACTGTGTGTCTGCGCACGTAGCAATATATATATATATATATATATATATATATATATATATATATATTGCCACGTCTTACGGCAGTAGTAGCCACACTTTCAAAATTTCTTGAGAAATGTTCTAGTTAGTTATATATCACAATGAATTTCCTCTTGAGGAGGCATTTTGCCACAAAAAAAAGCATGACAATGCATTGCTAAAACAGGAAATGCTTCCCTGATGAAACATCAGTGAGACCTGGTGCAGAATGTATCTGAGGGCATCAGTGATCTTATCAAGTCGTTACTCTATATGTCCACAAAACGTAGAGGGTTCGGATCCTTTGATTAGGATCGAATGAGGTCCACCATCTGTGCAAATATGGCTAAAGATATCGAGACTGCGGCGAGCACCCGGCTTCAGAGTAACTGGTTTACCCCGAGAGGGAGCCGCAGAGAGCCGGGTGTCACTGACATCCTGCCCGGCGAGGGTTTGACTCTGTAGGAAAAGCGACATGAACCACGAGTGACTCTCTGCTGGCGTTTTCAGAATCATCAATCTTTTTTTCGGGGGAAGAGTAGAAGGTGGTGGTTTTAAATTTCTACAAAGTCACCCGTCTTAACTGCAGGAGGCAATGACAGGGCCAAGCTGTGGGCTCGTTGGTGTAGAGGAGGACGGAAAAGTGCTGATTACTGTGTGTGTGTGTGTGTGTGTGTGTGTGTGTGTGTGTGTGTGTGTGTGTGTGGTCGGTCCAGGCGAAGGCTGAGGACAGGATGACATGCAGCAGACCCATCTGTTGAAATGACAGGGGTTCTGTCTGGAGAAGCTGTGAACCTCCACCTCCTGCAGTTAAGGCACTTTAAACTTGCCCAAAACACACACAGTCACACACATGCACGCACACACATTCCAGTGGCTCGACAGTCCGACTGTTTCCAATCCCATACTGCGTTGTTTAACTTGTAAACAAGTCACTTTGTTTCAGCTCAAATGTTTATAGTCTGAAGTTATGATAATGTGCAGCCCTGTTAAGTCTTTCCTGAACGGCCGACTATCTCGGAAATTCAAAACACTCTGAGAGGTGGTGACATCACCGCGAGCCGCGCAATAAAACTTTATCTGTGAAGTTCAGTCTCCGAGACAGATGAGCCGGTCTCGCAGTGAGCGTTATCGCTGGAGTGTGCTGATAGTTGAGACTCGGTGATGTCACCGTGAAGAGTGAAGCCGATGCAGAAGTGTCTTAAAGCTGCATTCTCTCTACTGACCACCGAGGACCATAAAGCAGGGTAAGCTTTAGAGGCTATCTAAAGATGTCTTATTCAGTGTTACTTAGCTCCACACTCTCTTGTCGCTCCTGGTTGCATGAGATAAGATGCCGACGGCCAAAAACAAGGATGGCTACGGCCAAAGAAGAAAAAACAAGATGGAGACAGTCAAAAACATCTAGTTCGAGGCTTCAAAACGTCAGTCCACAAACCAATGGGTGACGTCACGGGGACTAGGTCCACTTCCTACAGTCTGTGGCTTAAAGCCACTGGGTGTACAGTGGCGTCAGGTGTCTGTGCATCTGTCCTGCATTGATCCATCAGATTCCTCCAAATGGCTCCAGATGAACATCTGTGTGGCAAGAATGTAGAAAGTCTGCTGCGGCACATCAAAAAGAAAATAATTAAATCATTTTTCACAGTATCCCGGCTCTTGTGAGCTTCTATAAACTCTTCAATCCATAAAGGAAGTAGCCAGGGAAAAACATTTTCTCAATATTTACACCACAAAAGTTAATTTGTTTTGACAAAAACATCTGCAGGACATCTAACGAGAGCTCCTTCTTAACAAGCCTCGCTGTTAAAGTGGAAAAAGCTTTTTCTCTCAATCCTCTCCGCTGCGAAGCCTCATTTAGGAACAACCACTGTTTTTCCCTTTTGTAGACTTGTGGTTTCTACTCGGGGCACCACTGAGCTTGTTTTCTCTTTTCACTATCATTTCCTGAACCAAGACATAATGGCGTATTCTATAATGGGCCCATTACCCATTTTTCTTCTTCCGAACATTATTAATTATTTCTCTGATTCAACATGCTCTCTGTCTTTTACAATTGTATCATGTTTGTCTGGTTTTCCAGACTGTTAAGTGGAGATATGTGGTGATATTTTTTTCTTTTCTTCTTCTTTCGTAGAATTTCCGTCCCATCACCAGCGGATATGGCGGTTCCAGTCACAAACCTTCGTACACCCCTGAACCCCAGTCCCCGCAGATACCCCAGTCCCCCCAGGGTCTCCAGTACCCGCAGGCTCCCCAGTCCCCCCAGGGTCTCCAGTACCCGCAGGCTCCCCAGTCCACTCACCTGAATAACGGACACCCCAGACCCAACAACGGCCACAGCTACGGTTACGGGAACGGCAACGGCAACGGGCAAGCTCAGTACAACAACCCAGCCGGACTTTATCACAATGGCAGCAATGGAGACAGATGTCTGCCAAGCAAGATGGGAGGCCTCAGTCTCAGTGCCACCCATAGGTGAGGGGTTAAATCACACCATAATGTAATGTTTTGACCAGGCAGCAACCTATGGTTCTGAAGAGGGAAGCCAATGTGGAAAGGTCTTAAGCTTGCGCTTTTTCTACATGGCCAGCATGGATTACCTTGCAGATATGGTCACTTTTGTTCGCTGGTTGCAAATGAGCCAAGATGGCAACGGCCAAATTGACGAATTTGAGGCTTCAAAACGGTGGCCCACAAACCGATGCGTGACGTCCCGACGAATTAGTAGATTAGAACGTATATAGACTCACAATAGAATAGAATAGAATAGGGCCCACAATAGAAAGTCTGGAAATGTATGCTTTTATTCATATCTTATATTATATATGGGCAGCATACCTTATGCTTCTTTTTTTTTTTCGCTATCTTGTTCTTTTCATACAATTATCCGAACAACACCAACATTCACACTCCCTCATATTTAGCTCAAAGGTGCACTGCAGATAAATGAATAAATTAAGATATTCAAAATCGGAGAAACAATTTGTTGAGGTGCTTCGCCTCCAGTGGGCAATACATGTGTGTTTAGCCTCCTTGTGAACATCCTCTGCAGCATTCCCAGAGTTCACCATGACTGGACTGCTATTCAGGACTAAACCCCCCGCTGCCCCACATACAAAGAGACTTTCTCCATACTCTCCTGTCTCTTTCTTTCTGTCTCTCACTTAGAGAAAGTCTGAGCTGGTAAAAATACAACACACACACACACACACACACACACACACACACACACACACACACACACACACACACACACTGACAGACTTCTGGAAGGGAGTCCGGAGACAAACGTGCAGTAAAGTGTGTCAGGATTTGAACACATCTGCCCTGCTCGTCTCGCGACAAGTTTAAATGTATCAAGTGAACGGGAATCCGTCCTGCCGGCTTTGGGAAAACTTGATGGATGAGTGAGCGTGAAGACCCGTAGAGCAGAGCTGTTCTGATTGAGACTTCATGCCTGTGGAATCGCATGTAGAGAGTAACGCTGCTCGGTTAGCCAAGGTTTCTTTTCTCTCTTTGGTGGTCCGGCATCTGTCATCTGTTCTTCTTTTTTTTGGGGGGGGGGGGGGGGCTAATTCAGCAGTTCTCATGCCTCCCTGGCTCAAAAATCCCATCAGGACACCACATGATAAAAGACAACAAACACAGCGGCCATATTTGACGCCAGAACTGAGACGAAAACCAAATTACCCCAATTACTTGTAGTCAGAAACCCAGCTCCTTTGTTGTCTTAAAAAAAAATAGATTGTTGTCGGGGCTCAGGGTGGAACTTATTGATCTGAACTCTGAAAAGAAATAACATAACAAGGGTGAACGTACAAAATAAAACAGGAAACGAAGGAACACAACAAACAAAATCTCTCGATGAAATAGAATATAAAAACGGATAAACTAATAACGACCATTAAAAGATAATAATGCAAGATGGTCTTAAAGTCCAAGGGTTCTGGACCCAGAGCCTGAATGTTGAACTGTCATCTAATTCCCATTAATTAGATTGCAGTACACTAATACCTCCCTTGTCTCCCTCAGCCCGGAGCCTCCCACACAGTCCCCCGGGGGTCGTAATAGATTCGACCCACAATCGGACGTCTACAAGATGCTGCAGGACTACGAGGAGCCCGTCTCTGCACCCAAACAGTCCGGTTCCTTCAAATACCTCCAGGGAATCCTGGAGGCTGAGGATGGAGGTAGGGTTGTCTGTGTGGAGGCTTACATGCGTGTGTGATGATGGAGTAAAAGAAAGCATGTTATTTTCTTGTTTTTCACCACATTATGTTTAATGGGAGGGCTGAGCCAGGCTGCTTCTTGGAGTGATGCATCATGTGCGACAAACACTTTAATAAAAAAAAAAGCCAAATTAAACCAGGGAGAACTTCAAGAAGAAAGATCGCTGGCAAATCACCAACCAAATGATGTCCTTTTGAGGATGTTGTATTTGTTTTTCTGGAATGCCAGCGATTGTGACTTTGATAGTGTTTTAATACTTGAGATAAAAAGTCTTGGTCTTAACTCAGTCTCAACCCCTCAAAGTCTTGCTCTTGACGCTGTCTCAACCTCTCAAAGTCTTGGACTTGACTCGGTCGCAACCCCTCAAAGTCTTGGTCTTGACTTGGCCTCGACCCGTCAAAGTTTTGGTCTTGGTCTCGATACATGCTGGCCTTGTCATGACTTGGTCCTGGTTTCGGTGGTCTGGACTAGTGATTTTCAACCAGTGTGCCGTGAGAGATCGCCAGGTGTGCTGTGGGAAAATGGCCAATTTCCAATTGGTCCCAACATTTTTTATTTAATTGCCGCAAATCATTTTCCATTGTTGAGAATCTGAGCCTGCAATATAGTGGCTGATCTAGTAATTTCCTATAGAACAGGTCTACACCTTGTTCTGTTATTAAACAAACTAAACGGCGGTATTTTATTGATCGTATCTATGCGACAGCATGTAATTTCTGTCTCTACATGTTTGCGTTATAACTCTTCTTTGCTCTCTGTATCGCGCATCGTGAAGATACGCCCCGATGCGCTGCACACAGGTAAGCACACAGCGGACAGACAGAGAGAGAGACAGAGCGGCAAAAAATATGTTGCGTGCTTTTCACAATGGGATTGCTGCTTTGAGCTATCACTATTTTAAGCCTAACAGTTCATGTGTTTGCAGGTCAAGACAAACAGCCTGCGGAGCTACATAAATTGAAACTTAACTTCGCATATCGAGAGGCTCTGGAAATATTCTTCCATAAGCCAGAAAAATACACTGCAGTGACAAAGCCTGCACACTTTGCGGTTGTCATTCAAATAATTTAACACCATGTTTCCTCTTAGTCAGTATTTATCAAACTGGGGGGGTATTTATTACAGGTGGGGCACAAGAGGAAATGCTGATTTTTTTTTTTTTTTTTTAAATGTTCACCGTCCGCCGTTAATAGGTCACGCTTGTGCATGTGCGACTCGCGGATTTTTGGCATTTTGCCATTTTTTGGGATTTTTTTTTATTGTAGAATATGTGCCGCGCCTCAAAAAAGGTTGAAAAACACTGGTCTGGACTACAACACCGGTGGCTGCTCTAGGGTCAACAGACTGAGTGTTGAAATGAGGAACCCTGTTAAGCAGATAAAAGGAAACTGAGTACATCTGTGTGCATCAAAGCACCTTGAGTCAAGTTTTTTTTTTAGATACACATACGGGGGAAGTTAAGTTGAGAGTAAATATTTCCTCCTGTGATTCCAGCCAGAGGAACATGTTGCTCAGGGAGCTCACTGTTTTCCACTGCTCGGTTTTACTAGCATAGTTTTCCTTTTATAGAAAAGACACAGACAGCGAGGTTGAGAGGGAAAGGGGGAGAGATGGAGGGAGAGGGAGAGAGAGAGGAACATGGAAGGGAAGCTTTAGTTTGGCAATTTACTGCAAAAACAACTTCACAAAAAGACAATAAAGTCAGAAATATGTTTTTTCCTGTCTGCCTTCTGACCGCTCAGCATTCCAGCTTCAGAGGAGGAGTCATGTGATGCTGACAGCAGCTAATCCTCTGAACTAAACACTCTTTCCAGATTCCGTGTTTACGGAAAGAGCTCGGACCTCAGAAGTGGGCTTCTGACCTGTTGGCACAGCTTGTCTATAATGTATGTGTCCCATCTGAACCCTTTTTAATAACGAGGGATTTTTACCAGCTGTGAACTTTATGAATCTGCAGGAGGCTCCATAACCTTTTCCATAATGAAGATGAACGATTATTTAAGATTATACATTTGTTGTCATGGAAACTTCTCAGTTAAATTGGAGAACCTCCTTCCAAAGATTTGTATTCAAGGATAATTTATTGTCAATATGCTACACGGGGGGGGCTTCACAACCAAACACTGTTTTATACACAAGCAAAACAAAACATAATCAGTAGTGCTTTCCTGAAGTGTATTTTTATTTTCATTTGTTTGCATCAGGAGGAATGTAAACAGCAGCAACAAAACAATTCTCGGGGCAGATGATATGGCCAACATTAAACTGTCCATCAACTTTGAGTATGTTTGAGCACAAAGCTTCGCTGATGTGAACAGGGAGTCCTGTGCTTTCCTGCGGTCCGCCCGTCAAGTGCAGCTTGCTCTGGGATGCAGCCAGGTGTCTGCAAAGATGTGGACAGCCGGATACCTCCCGCTGCTGGGTTATTTCCTCCATCTTTTTTTCCTACGACCTGGATATCAGCCAGGAGCAGGCCTGGTAGTGGAGTAGCCTTTGGCCCCAGCTGGGTTAGCTTAGCATCGGTCTGGCTGTGCGGTTGTAAGATGCCGGAGGGCTGCGATCGCCTCAAGGTCCATTCCCACGCTCCGTTGTCTGATGTTGATACGTGTGTCTCTCTCCAATGCCACATGGACTCCAGTGATAAACAAACACAAAAAAAGACAACAAATTCAAACCAATGTGGAGCAAAGTTTTATATATATATATATATATATATATATATATATATATATATATATATATATATATATATATATATATATATATATATATATATATGTGTCAAAACATGCACATTTAAACCCATTCAGATGGAAAAGCCTTTTCCTTTAATTTAGCTCCTACCATCACACTCTGAGCAACGAGTGCTGAAGAAGGAGACTGGAGACAGAGAGACACTGCTGATGGATTTAAGAGATTTAAAGGGGACTCTGTCTGGGTTGATTGGCGGGTTGACACCTCACGGGGACACGGGGACACCTCAGCTATACATTCTGATTGTTTTTATAGAAAATCGCTCTGGTAAAATCTGTCACTTGGTTATTGTTTAAAAAAAAAAGAAAAAGAAACGAGTCAAATTTACAATGGAACAGTGACGTTGAACCATCCTGTTGTTGAACGCATACCTCGCTGTCCGGCTTTTAGCTCACAGCAGTTGGTCCCCTTTTGAAGGTGAAAGGCCTCACAGGGGCCATGTTGACTTTCAGGGGCTTTTAAAGTTAAAGCAAACAAGAGTGTCTGTTCACCCAGAATTCCTCAGCCATGATTGGAAAGTGATGTGGAGTGAGAGTACAATGCCGGTGTGAAGTTTGGCCGTTTGAAGCGATATTACCTGAGGTTTGATCGATGACAGCAAGTTGTTTTTACCATAACATGTTATGGTATTACTTATTTATAAGCTAATAATTAAACCTTTACAGACTTAAAAGAAATGCACTGACATTTAAACAACTTACTGTTGAATGGGAAGATTTTATTTCATTTCTTTATCATATCCACGTTCATAAATGAGGTGAATTTAAAGGGGAGAACGGAGAGGAGACGGGGAATGTTTCTCCAAAAGTTGGAAAAATAAACAAAATTCCAGTGACCTTTTAAGGGAAACCCTATATCGTATTTTGTCCCATTCCTTCCTTCGTGTATTTCCAAAAAATTTCTTTACTGATTAGAGGACATTAATATTATTATTATTATTATTATTATTATTATTATTATTATTATTATTATCATCATTATTGATTTAGTGACGTAAATTAGTTGTTCGTAGATTAGACAACTGGACTTTAAACCGGTAGATTGTGTTTTGAGCCATGAAATGCATTTAGTGGTATAATTTAGTTTATAGCTTCAAGAACACGTTTAATTATGTTTAGTATTGTGTCCACATTGCACAGAATAGCACAAAACACCCACCGAGGGCGAGGTTCTGGAGATATGCTGAGAACACACGGACCACCGACTCCGATAGGTGAAGGTAAACATCACATCAGTCACGTGGATGTGAGGTAAATGGGTTATTCCATGGGGATCAAGACCGAGCTGAGCAGATACACGATTTAAAGCCCCAGCAAGGTTACTAGTCCAGTGGGAGTAAACATGTGACGACGGAGAGGCGGGGCTTAACCCTTCGACTGTCTATCGCAGAGGTGGGCAAACTACAGCCCTACGGGCCCGCCGAGTATTCTAATTATTATAACATAAAAAATAAATTCATTAAATAATTATAAGTTATAGTAAAGACCGCTGTAGCGCTTCTCCGTTCCCAAGTTCAGGTTCCCGAAGCACGATGACCACAACAGACCAGCGTTGATGTTTCTTCATGCTTATTTATTGCACAGCGCTCTTTAACGCCGTGTTCACACCGGACGCGACGCGAATTTGCGGCGCGACCAGTTTACATGTAAAGTCAATCCACAGACGCGCTGCGGCGAGATAGACACATTGGAGGCGGCGCGAATAGAACGTTTGACCTGGGGCAAACAAAGCGAAGGACGCGGCGCGAATTCGCGTGAGTTGAATTATCCCAACTCTGGCGGAGAAATCGTGTGACGCAAAGCTGCGGCAGCCAATCAGCGTTGAGAATCAGCGTTGAGAAGCTCCGCCCGTCACCACCGCCGTCTCCCCGTTTCTGAATGAAACTGCTGCTGCTCCGCCTGAACCAGCGCTGACAGTGGCTTCATTGAGACGCTGTTATGGGACCACGGATAATAGTATGAACCCAGACACCATGGAGTTTGATGTTCCGACATATGTGGAGTTTACACAAAAAGTATAAAGCAGAACTGGTGGTTATTTCCATGGTGGATGGCATAATCGGTATCGTTTTACGGAGATACGCGAGACGCTGTTCCTGGAGGAGTCGGTGAAATTTACCGAGCTGTGTGCGGCTACGGATGATGTTATGAACCCAAATACGAGGGCGTTTCATGTTCCGACATGTTTGGGACTTCCACAACAAGTATAAAGCAGAACTAGTGGTTATTTATTCCATGGTCGATAGCGGAAATGAAAGCTTCGTCGCTTGTCTCTCACAGAGGCAAGCAACAGAGCTAAGCCACGCCCCTTTGGTCGCGCCGCGAATTCGCGTTTGGTGTGAACACCCTCTTTCTACTCGCGCGAGTAAACTTCCGCGGTGGACGCGGCGCCGCAAATTCGCGTCGCGTCATTAGGCTTTTCGTGTGTGTTCTGCTGCAGCAGAAAGACCGCTGTAATGCATTCTGCTGCGCACACGGCTCTGCTGCAGAAGAACACACACACGAAAAGCCTAAAAGAGCGCTGTGCAATAAATAAGCATGAAGAAACATCAACGCTGTTCTGTTGTGGTCATCGTGCTTTGGGAAAATCAAGTCGGGAACAGAGAGGCGTTACAGCAGTTTTTACGTGCCGAAAAAACGTGCCGAAAAAACAGACTGCTGCCTGCTGTGTTCTGCTGAACTAGAGCAACACACAACACTTGCTGTGCTGCGCTGGTCAATTCCACCCCTCCCCCACTGATCCCACAGACAAGGGCGCCACTTTTTTTTGTTTGTTTTTTTTGATTACCGTAATATACCGCAAACTACTGAAAAATGTAAATATTCCATATTTTAAAGGATCAATCTGATGCATTTTGAGATGCTTTGTTTGCCAACGTGGGGAGAGCTGGAGAAACTTAACTTCAGCCATGAGTCAAAAATTATTATGGCCTCCTTACTAAGTATTATGCAAGCCATTTCATGCCAGCCTGTCACTGGGTCTAACATGTACAGTATATGAGGCACAATATGTTAAGGGCACCACAAATGGCTTAATGCATAACCCCCACAAGAGATGGTGGACATGCTGTAACTTAACTTGTCTACTCTTCCATCATGATTGACAGCCAATACAATGTAATTCAGATTGTAATACATTTTATTGGCAAAGATAACAATTTACAGTTTGTAATACTCTCAGAACCAGATTATTTTTTCTTCTTTGCCTGAACCACCAGTGTCTCCATCGCCCGCTTTCGCTGTTTTGCCACATGTCTCAGCCTTGCCCTTTTCTCTTCTTCAGCAGTCTGTTTCTTGGCCTGCTGAGCACTGCCAGATGCTTCTGATGGTGGTCTGCACTGGTGATGCAAGGTCCTTCGCGTTTATATTTTCATGCACTCGCGCTCCCTTCTGGCACGCGCACCTGTTCGCAGTTCACTGAATATAAATACCCCCCGACAAAAAAATTCTCATCGAATCTACACGATTCACGTAGGTCACCTATTTTGGTTTCAAAACGGCGAATTTCATGCACACCTCTCTCTGTGTGACAGTGATTATAACCGCATAACTCTATGGATTATAATTAACTAGAGGATACACTTTTTCCTACACGTAGATCTTAGACCCTTAAATAAAAACAGTAGCCCGGCCACCCTACGGAGGAAACTCATTTCGTTTTTTTTTATTAAAATAAAAAGTTGGATAAAATCTCCATTGTCCTCTCCTTATATGTAATGAGGTGTCGGTAGGTGGAACTGAGTCACCGCTCTCCTGTCTGACGCCACATGCTGCCACGGACTCTCCCCTGCCAGTAATCTCACTCGCTGTCTCTCCAACAACGTTAGCTAGCTGACTAGCTTGCCATTATAAAACTGGTGGGAGGGGAATGAAGCCGCTGTAGACATCTTAACGCTGATTGGACAAGACTCGACAGTCAAAGATCTTCTATTGCGAAGATGATCACGACCTCAGTTTTTTTTCTGTGCCCCACTCCAATCTCAGAAACGGCGGACAGTTGACCCCCCCCCCTCCCAAAAACAAAAACTCTTCGGATCTACACGATCCACGTAGGTCACCTATTTTGATTTCAAAACGGCGAATTTCGCCGAAAGGTGAGGGATTTTCATGCCTGAACATAACTAACGCACATTCGACCCACGGAACTGCGCCACCCTGCGCGCTCATGTCATGTGACACATAGGGTTCTGTCTGTCAGCCTCCTGCATTGATCCCTTCTGTCACAATGAGTGGACCCAAGAAAAGACAAGTCGACAGTGAGTGCAGAGTCTTTAATGAGGAGTGGACTGCTAAGTATTTTTTCACCAAAGTACGATCAAAGGCAGTATGTCTTATTTGCCAAGAAACCATTGCAGTATTCAAAGAATACAATATTAGCCGCCACTTTTCCGCCAAGCATGCTAACTATGCTAGTCAACGACAGAACGGGCGGCTACTGCTAAGAGGTTGGCAGCCAATTTAAAGAGTCAGCAAAATATTTTTAAATGAAAGTAAGTGAAGTAAATTAATGTAAGTTTTCTTTACTTTTTAGTTATTGGCTTTTTACTTTTACTCTTTTATCCCTGTCTGAACCATTGTGTGTTAAACCTGTGTTGAGCCACGGGTCTCACACGGCCCCCTGTCGGCCTCGCCGTCCTCAAGTGTAGAGCCACGGGTCTCACACCACCCCCTGTCGGCCTCGCCATCCTCCAGTGTAGAGCCACGGGTCTCACACCACCCCCTGCCGGCCTCACCGTCGTCCAGTGTAGAGCCACGGGTCTCACACCGCCCAGCACCCCCTGTGGCGGACCACAGGCTCCCCACCTTCCCTTTGGCTCCAATAATCTGTTTTACCAGATACTCATACTCTCATGTGGTCTGCATTTGGGTCCTAAACATTGTCCTCCCGTGACAGGTTCACACAAACACTCTCCATCCATCTGATACTGGCCCGGCCCGTCTGTCAAATGTTTTAATTCAATGTGGGCCCTGAGCCAAAAAGTTTGCCCACCCCTGGTCTATCGGCACAGAGCAATTCTTGTTTTGTTTAATTTCACTCCATAAATGCTCCCAATGCGCCCGCCGATGGCTGTGAGTGCCCATCGACAGCCGACTGAACTGGAAGGCCAACATCAACGCTGTGTACAAGAAGGGGATGAGTCGACTCTTTTTCCTGAGGAAGCTTCGATCCTTCAATGTGTGCAGCAAGATGCTGGAGATGTTCTACAAGTCGGTTGTGGCCAGCGCCCTGTACTTTGCTATTGTCTGCTGGGGGAGCAGCATTAGAGCCGGTGACACCAATAGACTCAACAAACTAGTTAAGAAGGCCGGCTCCATCATCGTCTGCAAGCAGGACTATCTGGAACAGGTGGTGGAGAGGAGGATGCTGAAGAAATTATTGTCCATAATGGACAACCCGAACCACTAGGGCTGCAACAACGAATCGATAAAATCGATAAAAATCGATTATCAAAAGTGTTGGCAAAGAATTTCATTATCGATTCGTTGTGCCGCGCGATTATTACGCCGGGCAATAAGTCGCGGAGAAGAAAAAAAAGAGCGAAGCAGAGCAACTGGCCGGCCAGCGTTTCTGAGATTGGAGTGAGACACGAGAAAAGCTGAGGTTGTGATGTTCTCAAAAATAGAAGATCTTTGACAAGTCGAGTCTTGGCCAATCAGCGTCTTCATGTTCCTCAAACTTGTTTTCAATGGAAGCTAGTCAGCTTGCTATCGCGTTAGCTAACGTGTTTGGGTTGTGTATTGTCGTTAAAGTTACGTTATGTTCCGTTACAGTTCAGTCTTGCTTGTAAAAAAACGTAACGTGATGAAACATGCCGTCACCCCCCTGGTCTGGTTCAGTTCACGCTGTCACTCGTTAACGTTAAACCTGCACACCGGAGGATCTGGCTGCAGGTTTTTGTTTTTTTTTGTTTTTTTTACTCAAAGTAGAATGAAGCAAATCACGTAGTTGGGCTTAGCCAACAACGTGACGTCGTGGTCATACCCAGAATGAAAGAGTTTAAGGAAGAGGATGCTCTATATGTAGCAGTACAGCTTCCCTCTGTCCCAGTATTTCATACATATTGATAAAGCAGGGTATGCTAAATGCAGCCTCTGGAGGGATCAATTACAGTAAAAAGGGCTCACATTTGGCAGATGTAAAGCATAGATGTGTATGTTTTTAGTGTTAGTCCATTTTGTTGTTTTAATTAACAGCTCAGGGATGTTCAAGGAGCAACCTGTTTGTGCACTTTCTGAAAATGTTTTGCACTGTCACTTCTGTTTTTGAATAAAGGGTTGGAAATGAACGCTTTTTTGATAAAAACATTTTTTTATCCGATTCATCGATTAATCGAAAAAATAATCAACCGATTAATCGATTATTAAAATAATCGTTAGTTGCAGCCCTACGAACCACCATCTCCACCACCTACTGCAGGGTCAGCGGAGCACTTTCTCCAAAAGATTCATCCTACTACATTAAAGTACTGTTTTAATGTAATTTCCTAAATTAATACACGCTGCGCTGTACATATCTTTCATCCCAGTTATTTTGATTTTTATTTTATTTTGTATATATCTTTCATCCCTGTTGTTTTTATATTTCATTTTTGTGTCTATAAGCTGCTACTCTGACAACAAATTTCCCCTTGGGGATTAATAAAGTATCTATCTATCTATCTAGAAGTTTCTGCCAACATTTTTCTTTCTCGCATTGCGACATTTGGATTGCGTGTGTGGCCCCGGAGATTAAAAGTGTGTCTTTCATTTTTCATGATCTTTCTTGCAACATAGTCTTGATAAAAAACATCTTCAAACTCCTTGGAGGAATATGACCCCTGCAGTATGTGCAGCATGCACAGTCAGGGACAAATCCAGGCTTATATATCGTTACAGCCGTTTATTTATTCTTTCCACGGTGTGATTCCCTTTCGCCATAAATTCCCCCGAGGCCTCTCATTCTGCCCCCGACAGGTTTGAGTTAGGATGGGGGCTGTTTTACAGCACGTCTGGGTGATATTAGTCACAGGGCAAGACGCACACATTGTGCCGTGAATGTTCTGCGTGGTGAGATATGTGTCGTAATTGGCCAACGTGTCAGCGTCTGTCAAATAAAATATGGTGTCTGTCTGCGTTTGGCAATAGAATATATGGCGCCTGAGTATTTAAAAATGTAGAAGCAAGACTAAACAAGCACTCATTCATTCAGCTTTTTTGTATCTATTCCTGACTGTGGTCTTACGTTTTTATTTTTGTATTAATCAACCGTCCTTTCTGTGGGAGAAAGTCTGCTGCACGTAAAACGGTTTTCCATTAGAGTGTATCATTAGGTAATGGAGACATTAATCCCAGGAATAACATACCCGGCTAATGTCGGCTCTTAAACACACTGCGGAGCCGTCGGAGGCTAACTGGTGCTGAGGGATGCAGAGGGCTTTGTGCCCGGTGCCAGGTGGGAGGCGATTAGACTGGTTAGTGGCAGATAGGTGGCCTGAGCGGCCTCTGCTGGCACGTCATCAGTAAAAGGAAGTTGTGTCGTGCACCGCTGCTCTGCCCCGGTGTACCTGTAAGCCGCTGGAGGAGCTCCAGATATCCAGCATTAAACATGCCCCTTTAATCCACTCCAGTCAGGCAAGAAGTGAACGCTTGATGATTGGATTTGATCACTCTCAATGGGGAAAAAAAAGCCGTGGGAAGACAGTCACCCATGTCTCGCACCAGGATTACCAGCCTCAGTCGCTTATTGTAGGT
The DNA here is from genome assembly GCF_910589615.1 of Taurulus bubalis. NCBI lineage: Eukaryota > Metazoa > Chordata > Actinopteri > Perciformes > Cottidae > Taurulus > Taurulus bubalis. The sequence continues at coordinate 24,456,591 of NC_136590.1, read as the reverse complement.
AAGTATTTTTTTTAAACCCTTTGTTGTTTATTGATAGGAGATAAATGAGCAACATTAATTAACGCTAGTAATGCACCTTTCAAACCACAGTTACGTCGCGATTTACAAAACAAAATCAAATAGAGATTGGTTGTATGTCACTGCCAAACAGCCACGTTGCAGTTCACATCCACGTCTGTCCAAAATGTCGTCACTGCAGCATTTTATCCGATTAAACATTTGCGTATGAATTCTTGATTTGTGGCCAAAAATTTGTTTTGTGAGGTTTCAGTGACCTTTGACCACCAAATTCTAATCGGTTCGTCTTTTAGTCTAGAAGGACGTTTGTTCCAATTTTGAAAGAAAAATCTGATGGGAAATATCATTCCTAACATAATGGCGAAATGTTTAATTAGAAGTAAAGTAAAGAAAAAAAACTACTATACAGAACAGGTAGCCAGTGTAGCGAAGATGGGAGTGATATGTTATAAGTCTGAGCCCCAAATACTGAGGTTTCCAATAATCCTAAATGTGACGAGATAAAAGCATGGATGACTCTTTCATAGTCCATTGGAGATAAATAAATATTATAATTTGTGCAAGTTGAAGAAAGTATGATTGTACTACCTTTTCAGTGATTTGTATGTCCAGACCGAGCTCAGTCCAAGATCACACCCCTGGAGGAAAGCTGTTGGTGTTTATTCTCAGCACTTTCCTCACTGTCACTTTTAATTCAGAGGCTAAAACAACACTTGCGTGTGCTAAGCGCAGCACTTTCACACCAACGAATCGTTACCCGCGTACATTTTGAGACCACCATGAAGAACGTCAAAGGCCGACAGTATTTTTTCTTGGATTTTAAGTGGTGTGCCACTGGAATGTTGAAAGAGAAAGCATTAATCTCTTGCAGACAAACACAATGGAGAGGCAGAGGAAGAGGACAAGTGGCAACATCCTGTTTTTTGAAAGCAAGCAACAAGGTTAATGAGCCGTACAGAAACACTAACCACAACCTCAGCATTAATTTTGGCAGGAGATGAGCTTCCATTTGTCTGCTGGAGCAAAACTTGCAAAACCAGTTTATTGTATTCTCTCAAGTGGTCGGTTGAACATTGTTAAATGATTCCTGTGTGGCTGCTCAGGTGTTTATAGATACACTCCTTGTATTGAGCTACAATGCTTGAGTGTTTTTTTTTTTGTCAGTAGGATCGTGCGATCTGTTGTTGGTGCGTGCATGCATGAGTTAGTGAGTCTGTCCACGGCTAATCTCACATTCTGATGCAGCATATTCTGGGGGCCAAGTTGGGGGCTGCATGCTCAAGGACCTCTCGTGGTTGCGGTCACTCACACTTTCTCAAAAGACCTTTTTATTGCCTTGTTTTCGACTGCCGTCGACTGCCTGCTGACTCGTCACTCACTACTGTTAACCGCCCACCGCTGAGTGCATCGTCCACTCCCAGCTGCTACTCTGCAACCCACATGTGTTTGGAGGGGACAGGGGGGGGAGGCGCGCTCAGCCGCTGCTTTGTGCCTCACCTTTATTGTTTTGGACAGTGTGTTTGGCTAGCAGCTAGCAGATCTACACCAACTGCTGAGTACGTTGCTGCCATGCAGCTGCTGCTCAGCGGGCAGTAGGCTCTGTGAGTTTAATTTAGTTTTTGGCAACGTTGAGTTTGAATGAAGTGGGTTTTACGTTGCCTTATTAGTGTCTTGACGAGGGCGAGTTGGCCAATTGTGGGCTGTATTCATTTAATCACACAGTAGAGCAGCAGTTGTTGTGGACACAGCTGGAGGAGATCTACACTGAACTGAGGATCCTTTTCAAGTTACTGTAGAAGGTGACGATGGTGATCTTTATATCAACCTGCTACAGACCTGACAACCACCATACTCTTGTCCACCTGAACCTCAAGGGGAATGTTCTTCAGAGTGCGAAGACCAACGCATACTTTCATGACCCTGTCTGGCCTTTACCATTTTATTACCTGGAATATGGTGGCCCTTGATAGGAAGTTGTACATTTACAGCATGCTTACTTTTAAGATATAAGCAGTCTGCATGGTTTATGTTGGTCTCCAAAGTTCCTGTTTTTATTCTGTGCTTGTTGTTTTTGTTTTTCTAGGTGTGTCCCCAACAGACAGAATGAGAAACTTAAAGTCTCCAGTCAGGTCTCCAATCCCCAAACTGGGAAGCCCCATCCCTGGCCCCATGTCCGGTCTTCAGAAGCTACCCCAATGCACACGCTGCTGCAATGGCATTGTGTAAGTACCGTGACCTCTCATAGAATACGCATGTGATTGTGCCTTATTGGTCAGAGACAAGTGCTAAGACTTGATACACCCTCAATGTTTATGCTATAAATGTTTCAAACTTCCTTTGATTTAGGGGTATTACATATAAAGGCATACAACTTTATGGTTTCAAATTATGGTTCCTGTGATCTACAATTACAGACTATTGAAGATGCAGTAATGAAATGCGTAAAAATGTGAATGATTTATTATCAGATTTGCTGCTAAATTATCGCCAACTGGAAATGATAGGCCGCTGTCTGGTTTTATCACTCCACCTGTGTTCATAAAGTTTAAAAGTTGAACTTTGTGAGGTGAGGGAAATTTCTCCAATGACTCTCCAAACAAAGAGGTTAACTTGTGCAGCTCTACCTGCAGCAACAGGCCTTGCACAAGAACTCCGATTCCTATTAATGATTAAGCCAAGCCTTCCTCCCTCCACACCCTTTCCCACGCATGTACACATCGGGAAACACACTCACACACACACACACACACACTTCTGCCAAAGTAACCACATGCACCGGTAATCCCCCCTCTATAAAGGCAGCTGCAGGTGAGCAGTGATGTCATCGGCTTACTCGTTAATAAGAGGGCATTGTGGGAGCGTGCAGGGCACAATCGGGCTGACCTGGGATCATTTTCAGCTTCATAAACAAGTGCAGAGCTCTGTATCAAGAGTTTAGACGGGGAAGGCGGTCAAAGAAAGAAGGGGGCGTATGGCTGAATGGTCGCTGGCCCGAGTCCCCAGTCCAGAAAGGAAAATCTTATTGGGAACAGTGGGAACGCCCTTAACAACTGTGTGAAGCAGTGAGCTACTAAATGCACCAGTGTTGATCAGCAGCCAGCCAGCAGAATAAATAAATACCGTTCAGCGATGATATATGATTAAATATATTCAAATACTTGCAGGGTTACATAGTCGCCATAAGGTATGATCATTTCTGATTAGCAAAGATATTTGAAAGTTAAATAAACAGTGAGTCAGTCACAAGCAATTAATCCTCCCTTACTTCCTTTTTAAGGGCTTTATGTTTTGTCCTGATGGCACTTCCCTAAAAACCGCTTGCAGTTGTCCTTATAAGGTCGAGTGTGAAATACCAGGTGGGAACTGTGCTCCAGTGTTCGTACCCAATGCTTCATATGCAGGATTTCGTGGATGTAAGTCAAAGCAACAAGGTTTTGCACAAACATAAAAAACGTATAATATTGTGACCAATAAGGCCACACAAAAGCTCCACAAGGCAACAAGTATGCCCTGTAACAGAACTCACTCGTCTCTCCCTCGGCTCGGCTTCCTCTCATTGCCGTCCTGGCATCCAAGAAGAGCGGAGACATTGTCCTGCTTTAATCCAGGTTCTCGCAAAAGACACTGTCAAATTTGTCAAAATGGGGTCCATGCAGGTCCACAAACGGAGGCGAAGACGATTATGTTTCGTATCTCGCTGGCCGGAAAATTGGCTTTCACACTCGCTAGTCATATTCGTTGTAAATGTTTTGCAAATACTGCTGAATATTAGTAAGCTTTAAAAGACATTTTTAGTGACAATTACAAGTGAAAAATATTAACGTGTTGCTTATAGAGACACCTCAGCCCTCAAATCATCTCAAGTGTCGATCAAGGGGTTTCGCACAATACATATAAACCGTGTCTTTGCGTCATTTCCCAATCATGCATTCACACGTTTGCATCTGTCTAAACGAGGAGTTCCCAATACTTCAATTTGTAATGCGGGTAGATCGCATACAATTTTAAAAAAATTTTAAAAAATTTTAAAAAACGTTATCGACAAAAACCCAGCTTCCAGTGTGCAAATTAATGTCAATCACCACGGACTGTGCGCCCGCAATGGTCGGCCGCTTGAATGGATTTATTGCCAAGTGCAGGGAGGACGATGTTTTCCCCAACTTCCTTAATTCCCACTGCATAATACACCGACAAGTATTATGCACTACAATGCTAAACATAAAAGAGATCATGGATGTGGTAACCAAGATCGCCTGTATGAGCGAGAGCTCTTCAAAGATGGCTGTTCCATGCGCATCTGGAGTAGGCTGACTCGACCACTCTGACTTCTTGCTACACACTGATGTGAGATGGCTTAGTAGGGGGAAATTTCTGCAGAGATTTCGAGAGCTTTGTCCGGAGACAAAACCGTGGTTGATATGATCAGCTCAGTAAATGCAAACAAAAAATGCAACTGCAATCTGTCCTCAAAACTGCAGTGACATGGTTTGGGGAGCTTCCAAAACCTGGCGTCAGAGCTGAAAACGCAATGGAAATCGTGTGCGCAACTTGACAGAGCAGCTTGACAAGTGTCTGTCAGAGTTTATTTATGAGAGTCAACCTTTTCCCACATGAAAAATATTAAATCCAAACACCATTCCACCATGACTGATGACCATTTGGTCTGCCTGAGGCTGGCTAGCAGCAACTACTGTCCGAACTATGCAACCCTGCTGGTTCCATTCAGTGAAGTCATCAAGTTAAAATGTAATGACCAAAAATGTACCGAATTGTATTGTCATAAGAGTTCATGCAGTTATGCGAGGTACACCAATATTGTAAATATAAAGTACATTCTATATATTTATACATTAATAATGCTTAATATAAATATATATATATATATATATATATATTTGTTTTTTGTTTTTATATTAAGCATTATTAATGTAGGTAGATCTTTTTGACTTGGTCATTTTAAAAGTATCTCGCAAGCCAAAAAAGTGTGGGCACCCCTGCTCTAAGCAATGCCACCTCGTAGTGTTGGATTGCCCACTTGGCAAAGCGAGTCGGACAAAACAGCCGATGAGCATGTTAATAACGGCCGGGGAACACGTTTCTAGCGTTGGGGTGTGATTGGCCAATAAGGCTTCAATCGCCCCGAACATGTAGTTCACCATGCTGCTCTTCTTTAGTCTGACTCATGCATCGCTCTTTGATTTACCGGATTGTCGTTAACCCTTCACAAGTCTAACGCTCCTCCTTCTCCCCCTCCAGCGGCACCATCGTGAAGGCCAGGGACAAGCTCTACCACCCCGAGTGCTTCATGTGCGATGACTGCGGCGTCAACCTCAAGCAGAGAGGCTACTTCTTCATCGAGGACAGTCTGTACTGCGAGATCCACGCCATGGCGCGCGTCCAGCCCCCAGAGGGCTACGACGTCGTTGCTGTTTACCCCAACTCCAAGGTGGAGCTGGTCTGAGTCTGATTATACTGTAACATAACTGGGAAACTAAAATATTGGAGAGTGGGGCGAGAATTCGTCAGGCTCTGTCGGGCGGGAACGCCGATCTTGGATCAGCCTTTGGGGGAATCCTATGAAATGTGTTTTTGGCGATCCAAGATCAGCATTGCTTCACTGACGGTCTTGATGAATGCCATGTGTATTGATGCATGTTGTAATATGTTGACAGAATAACGCTTGGATCTGATGAGTTTTCCCACGAGCACATTATTACCAGAATATTCATAATTCAAAAACAGGAAATGCAGCTATGGCAAACGTTTGCAGATAAACAGAACGAGATGTTACTTTTCTAACAACCAGCATGAGCTTTCTACCAGCGTAATATTTAGAAGAGGCGAAGGCGCCGTAATAAAGAGAAACTGGGTCCAGTCGTCAACAGCTTAAGCCACAAATTACACACTTAATGTTTGTCAATTTAAAAGATAATTCTGTCGCAGTTACATTTAGTGTTGTGTGAAACAACATCAGGAACACCAACATGGCCGTTAGCTTGGTTTGCTAGCTCGCTAGCTGGCTAACGTTGCTACGTTCCACGCACAAATGTAACGTTATCTTTGTGAGAACAGGAAACAGGGCATGGATCTAAACAAAAGAAAAAAACAATGATTTTAAATGAACAGCTTACTGGCTTTAGTCCAACAAAGACAGCAGTCAGGGACATGACTCCAAACAGAAAGGAGGAAACGGAAAGGAGGTAAATCAAACACAAGAACTTCAAAAATAAAACGAGAACTAAAACCCAAGATAGTGGTAATCTCACCTGATCTGTTTCATCCAGCAACTCTTTCCATCAGCTGGGAAACTAAAGAATGAGCGAGACCCCGTTGTCCAACGTCACATTTACCGTCTTATTACGTATTTATAATTATATATCCTAAACAAAGTGCCACAACAAGCAAAATTATCTTTTAAACTGACAAACATCACAATTCAAACAGGATATACAATTATCTCCGTTGATTATCGAATGTAATATATATATTTTTTTCTTTTTCTTTTCTGTCATATGGCCCCTTGGTGGTCCATCACCTCTCTCTATGTCCCATGAAAACCCTCACTCAAGCCTTAAAATAACTACACTATAGTGTGCGTGTGTGTGTGCGTGTGTGCGTGTGTGTGTGTGTGTGTGTGTGTGTCTTATGGATTATCACCAGAGAATTCCGAGTTATTTCTGTGTTTTCTTTTTCTGCCTTTCAGACTAATTTTGCATTATTATTTTGCATCGCCTTTGCAGTTTTGATAACATACATGCCACGTCGGTCTGTGTTTTGCAAAATTGCTTGATGTATAATGATATTTAAAGGTTTAAAGGGGTTTAAAAGGTTCCTCTCTGTTTAAAAAAATAAATAAATAAAATGTTACAGTTGCACATCATAATCGTCTATGAAACACCTCTGTTTGACAGACACTTTCTCTGTTAATTTTCCAGCAAGAATTCATTATAAGCAGAGCTCTAACAAGCACAATCGTGAGCGTCTGGAATGCGTCCCGGTATTCTTTTGGTGGATGGGTCTTCCCGAGCTCTAACCTCTAATAAATGACTCCGCATGCAGCTATCCAAGCACCACCCTCTGAAATGTAAATACAAAACCCTGCAGGAGACGTCCTCTGAGTTCTTCCACGACCTCGATTTATAAAATAGTTATGTGCATCATGTGGCACTAATATTCACCATGTTTAGTTTTTGGACCCACAATATAAATAAATATATATCTACATTACAGTTCCTCTTTGCAAAAGGGAAAAAGACAGAAGTTGGATACTTCCTATTATGAACTCACATTTCTGAAGCGAATGAAATAATACTTCTACATTTCCTCTTCTAGGGGGGAAACCGAGAGGGAGGGCGAGAGAAACAGGGATTTTCTTCCTGTGAAGAAGAAAGAAGTCGTTATGACTCCAATATGTGGCCAATCCTGTCTTGGCTTGTTGTGAATAGTGAAGTAAACTGGGTGGAGAAGAGTGATGTTCTTCATTTTAGAAATGTTTCTAACAACACTTTTGTATTGCTGATGTCCATCTTTTTTTTTTTATATATATATATATATATATATATATATATATATATATATATATATATATATATATATATATATATATATACAGTGATGTGTAGCTGCTGGTATGCAATCTATACTAGTTATCTTGTACATTATGTGAAAATTATATTGTTACCACGTTTCTTTGGTATTGTACATATTTGTCTTCAGCACACGATGTGTAACATGTCACTTACGAGGCTTTTTTCATACGCGGTTTCTTTGACACTCCTCTTCTTTTGTTTAACTTATTGTTCTACTTATTGTTATGGAGCTTCTTATTTGCTTGTTGTATTTTCTAAAATCTAAATAAAATGAGATGTGCATTACCATGACGTGAGCTTTCACATTCTTCACTGGTCTTAAAATCAAGAAAAATAACACAAGGAATTCCGTTTTCTTTTCTTTTACCCATAATGTCACATTGTCAGAGCACCAGGCTGCAATGCGTAAATCCTCAGACATCCACTTCACAGCTGCCTCAAATCTGGGCATTAAAATTGTCGGGGCACAAAACCTGGTCTTGTGTTGCCGCACTTTTGCGTCTCATACAACTTTATAGCCCACGAGAAGAAGTCTCCCTCCAGGTGGGGACAAACTGCCTACCCCAAGCGAAGGAGTTCAAGTATCTCGGGGTCTTGTTCACGAGTGAGGGTAAGGTGGAGCGGGAGATCGACAGACGGATCGGTGAGGCTGCAGCAATAAAACAGGCGCTGTACCGGTCCGTCCTGGTGAAGAGGGAGCTGAGACGGAAGGCAAAGCTCTCCATTTACTGGTCGGTCTACGTTCCAACCCTCACCTATGGCCACGAACTCTGGGTCGTGACCGAAAGAACGAGGTCTCGGATACAAGCGGCCGAAAAGAGCTTCCTCCGTAGGGTGGCCGGGCTCACCCTTAGAGATAGGGTAAGGAGCTCGGACATCAGGAGGGAGCTTGGAGTCGAGTCGCTGCTCCTTCGTGTCGAAAGGAGTCAGCTGAGGTGGTTCGGGCATCTAGTCAGGATGCCTCCTGGACGCCTCCCATTAGAGGTTTTCCAGGCACGTCCAACTGGTAGGAGACCCCGGGGAAGACCGAGGACACGCTGGAGGGATTATATCTCCCGGCTGGCCTTGGAACGCCTCAGGATCCCCCAGAATGAGCTGGAAAGTGTTGCGGGTGAGAGGGAAGCCTGGGTCGGCCTGCTGAACCTGCTGCCACCGCGACCCGACCCCGGATAAGCGGCGGATAATGGATGGGATGGATGGATGGATGGAGAAGAAGTCTGGTTTTTAACTTTAGATCAGCAGGTGACATAAACAACAGTAAAGAAGAAAAAAATCAAGAGTGTGAGGTAATACACACACATTAAACTATAACTAATGGGGCCCTGTTTCTGGACACAGAATATAAATTAAACAAGGAGCGAGCTTTAATTTAAAATAGTTAATCCCTGTTTTAAAAGTGTCTTTTCTGCAACACATCTGAAACACATTGTTGTAACTTCTTGATTGCAGCGTCCTGGAGTTAAATTAGATTGATTTCAACTGTCTATTTCAGTCCTTATTTTGTGGGGGTTTGTGTAGACGGCACATGGAAATAGAATAGGAGTGGAAGGTTTTCCGTGCTCATTTGGCGAATACAAATGAAAATGGTGAATTTGTTGTTGACGCGTCAGCAGGATGTAAATCAGAGACCAATGGATGGCTAGTTAGCTTGTCGGCGGAGGGACCGTTAGACCGCTGATGTTCGGCTCTTTTTCTGAAACCAGTGTAGAATAAAATCATGGCGGAATTAGAAAGCAAGCTAACTGCCCAGCTGTCCACTAATTGGCTAGCTTTTTCTGATTCTGCCGTGCTGTAAATCTACAGCGGTTACACAAAATGAGTCACACAAAGTGAGCAATGTGCTTTCCTACGTTGTGTGGATAAAGTATTAGGTTGTTAGAATTCTTCTTTATCAAAACCAGGAGGCGAGAGGTCACCTCATACCCCGTTAAATGACTTTGCACCTTCAGTAATAACTCGTTCAGCAGCTGTGGTGCCGGCAGATTTTGTGTCAACAAAGCTTCGGCGTTTTGGTGTAATCAGCATTACTCACAATACGCTAATATGCTAATGTTTTCACGTCAGTACTAAACCTTAACGTAATCAATGGTGGTTAGAGGATTCATGTGGTGATGTGAAACTTACATGATGGTGTGTGTGTGTGTGTGTGTGTGTGTGTGTTTGTGTGTGTGTGTGTGCAGTCTTTATTATTGTGCTGCAGGAAGATATAATCTAGAAAGTATTAATGTTAAAATGTGAATTTATGTGTCGGTGCTCGGATTCAAAAGTGAGTTTACTATGAAAAAGGTTTTCTTTATATTTTCCTCATGAGAGACGGTAGTCTGCATTCCTTTTTTACGGTCTGTAAAGTGAATCTGGTGTGAAAAACGTCACATATTCTCTGTGCAGCAGACTCCGGACTCCTTACAATTCTCATCCTCCTCGACCTCAGCACAGCATTTGATACCATCTTGCACCCTCTGCTCCTGGACCGCGTGGCTGGCATTGGAATCACTGGCGCTGCACTTTCTTGGTTGAAATCATATCTCACTGACCGCCAACAATTCGTGCAACTAAGGAACCACAAGTCTGGGTGTTCGGGTGTTTCACTGGGAGTGCCCCAGGGGTCAGTCTTGGGTCCCCTTCTTTTCACCATTTACCTCCTCCCCCTGGGCACACTCCTCCGTCACCATGGGATATATTTTCACTGCTACGCCGATGACACACAGGTCTACATCTCCTCTAAACCGACCACTGCCATCCCTCCTACCTCCCTCATCACCTGCCTTGATGACATCCAGAACTGGATGAGCAGGAACTTCCTTAAGCTAAACGGCAATAAAACTGAGGCCCTACACACCCCAGCTCCACCCATCATCATCATCGACGGATTCCCTGTACCCTTCTCCCCCCAAGTCAAGAGCCTCGGCGTCATTCTGGACAGCACCCTTTCATTTGCACCCCATATTCAAAACATCACCCGGACTGCATTTTTCCACCTCCGCAACATCTCCAGACTCCGCCCATCACTGACCCAGTCCAGCACCGAAATCCTAGTCCACTCATTTATCACATCCCGCATCGACTACTGCAATGCCCTCCTCACCGGACTCCCCACCAAACTCATCAACAGACTGCAAATCATTCAGAACTCAGCCGCCCGGATCATCACCTGTACGAAATCATCGGACCACATCACTCCTGTACTCATCCAACTTCACAGGCTCCCTGTACAATACCGCATCGACTACAAAAACCTTCTCCTCACCTATAAAGCTCTCCACAATCTAGCCCCCACTTACCTCTACGACCTCCTTCAGGAATACAATAATTATTATTAGGGCCCGAGCACTGACGTAGTCAGAGTTGAGGACCTATTGTTTTTCAAATGTTTATTTATTAGGGCCCGAGCACTGACGTAGTCAGAGTCGAGGACCTATTGTTATTCGAATGTTTATTATTATTAGGGCCCGAGCACTGACGTAGTCAGAGTCGAGGATCTATTGTTATTTGAATGTTTATTTATTAGGGCCTGAGCACTGACGTAGTCAGAGTCGAGGACCTATTGTTATTCGAATGTTTACTATTATTAGAGCCTGAGCACTGACGTAGTGTAATGGGAAAATATAGTGTTGTAATAATACAGTCTAAATTGAACCTTAAATGACCCTCAGAGATGTAGGACCAAATGGAGGGAGAAGCAGATGTATTGGGATCAAAGGGATGTTCCTTCACTGGTATAGGGGGAGGGTCGTAAACAGATAAGGTGTTGATCGTCAGGCTGTTGACGGGAACAGTGGGGGTTCATGTTTCTTGAATAGACTCAGCTACTCTGGGTTCCTTCATTGGGGGGTTTGGAGGCGGAGACCTCATGGTGTTATAAAATGGGCTGATGACTGTTGCTCCATTGAAGATTCTGTGTTACAGGCTGCGCCAGTAGCCGTGGCAGACTTTTCCTTCCTGCAGAAATAAACGAACTTAAGACAACTTTGATTCAGAGACTTCATTCCTTTTTAACAGATATGATATAGGAAAATCTTCCATTACAGTAGTCAGAGCGGAGGAAAGCGAAATGCTAATGTTTATTATTTTTATGGTACGGCTTTGCGCAGGGAAAAGAGGTGCTTGGGCTTAACCTACACCTTTCAAAATTTCCACACCAATCCGACTCGCCGAAAATACCAATCTGATTGGGGTTTTGTGAAATAATCGGAGAAAATGTCTTGCTATCGCCCCCTTTAGTTGTGAAAGCCCACCCTTTTTGCGGACTGTGGCCGATTGACTTGAAATTTGGCACACATGACTGCATGACTGCATGACTGCTCTACAAAAAAATCGTGGCAGTAAAATGCACCTAATTAGATTTTCCGCCATTTTAAATTTTGTAAAATCCACATTTTTGCCCACTCCTCCTAAACGCTGGGTCCATTTCATACAAACATTTCTGTGGATCATCATTGGCTCAATGTGATCAAATAATATCTTCCACTTTGTTGATATCTCATTGCGTTCAGAAGTTATTAACCAATTAACCTCTTAGGGGCGTGGCTCAATATGTCACAACAGTATGCAATATGCAACAGGAAGTTACATGTTTTCTACTTGTACACCGTGCTCCTCACAGATCATTCATATCCCTCTCAAAATGCGTCGGAAGAGACTTAAGACATTGGTAATGCATCACCTTGAAGATTGTAAGGATCCGTTGAACGGCGTCGCGTCGGAGCATCGCAGAAGTTTGATCCTTTGCCGTGACCGAATAAAGCGATGTAACTCGAATCCACATAATAAGATCCTTTCCAGGTTTCACATGTTTGATGAGACTCCAGGCCTGAAGACATGTGCAGTCTAATTTTTAATTAGAGTTATAGCGCCACCTAATGGCAACAGGAAGTCAATATTTATATACTTTGGCTTGCTTCTCTTAGTACAGGGCTCGGCAACCTGCGGCTCAGGAGCCGCATGCGGCTCTTTAGCCCGTCTGTTGCGGCTCCCTGAGGCTTTGACAAAAAAAAAAAAAGAAAGACAATTTTTTTTTTTTTTTTGCCCAGTGGAAAAACTTTTAAAGGGAAGTCCTCTTATTTTGAAGTTTTAGGTGATATTGTGTCACTGAAAATAAAAATAAATGTTTAAATATTTCTTTCACTAAAATGTGCGTCACGTCGCTGTCAAGCCTCCGCCCCTGCAGCTGCAAAAGATATGCGTTTAAAATGTAAAACTCACTGAAGAGGACAGGTATTGAACCTGCTACCTTGCAGTTACAGGACAAACACTCTACCACATGAGCCACAAATATAGATAGACCTGAAGGTCTGTATAGTTGTGTTTTTAATTAATCTTAATGTAGCCGACACATGACTATATTTTGTTTGATAGTTATAAACAGGTAAAATAGCAATACAATGTAAAAACAAAACGTTCGCCTGCCAGGCGGATGTTCGAGGCCGGGAGAGCCGGAGACTTTAGGTTACCCCTGCACCAACTAGCTTCCAATTCCAGTGACTAAGGCTGCAGTCGAATAGTCCTTTTTGGTTATGGACCTTCCTAACTGAGTGAAATTACCCGGAAGTACCTAAGTGGCCTCCATGATAAGTGCCGGTCGAATTCTCTAAACGCAAAGGAAAGGAGCTTAATGCTTCCTAACTTATATCCTTTAGCATAGGAAACACTGGACCTGCCTTTACGAAAGGAAAGGAGATAATGTGACACACAATTCCTTGCGTTGGCAATTTTTAAAGTGACGTATCATTCGGCCGTTCACGAAAACAAACGATCATGACCAAGAAATGCAGATCATGTAAATAACCGTTGTTATAACTTGGAAATACTTTCAATGATCTGTTAAACCTGCTGGGAAACTATGAACGTTACGTTTCTGAAAACTGCTGTAAAGTGATCAAACTGCTGTATTTGATATTCTCTCTCTGGTGTTGTACTTCAGCTTCAGCCCTCATTCTTTTATTTTACTTCAGTTACAGAAGCTTTAAATTAAACTGGACGAGCTCTTCAGTCTTAGTCATGTTTGTGATCAACTATGTTGTTACATTACCATAAAACACTATCAAGTCAACACGAGTTGTGTTTCATAAACTATTTTTATGATGAGATTATAATCTACATATAAACCGTAACAACATAAAGTGACGTGACGTTTTCCACAGAGGTTAAGGAAAAGTGCTTAGGGTTAGACGTTAGGAGGTCATTATTAACTATTCGACTGCAGCCTAAGCCTTGCCGGGTCAAATGTGTGAGTAAAACAACAAGGAAAAGGCTACTCATGAGAGAATGTGTCTTATTTCCATGGTGTTTAGCCTACAGACGTTTCCTCAAAGGGAAATCTGCTGCTTCAAATTGATTTTTTTTGTCATAAAAAGGCACCATCTGAAGCGTCACATCCTCGGCTCTCGGGATTGGAACACTCGCTGGCCAAATCAGCCCATTTACCCACTTTGTAATGTTGGTGGAATGTGGCTGCTTTTACTCCACCGTGAACTGGAGAGACAATGTTACTGGGTCCTGCGTGGGCATATTGCAAGCATGGAAAAATGACTCTAGTTTCTTTTCAATCAACAGTTGGCAGAGCTTTTATGGGCTAAAGTCTGAAGGAAGTTGTGTTTGTCTTTATTTATGAACGCACATGTGTGTGTATTCTCGTATTTCCTCAGTGAGGACAAAATCTACACACACAGATGAAAAGGTGCACCGTTTGTGTATAAACAGAACCCTCATGGTCTGTTTGCAGGGACTTATGTCTCTTGATCCTTCTAACGTTTTGTTTGGCCTTGTGGAAGGAGGAAGCTTTGATTCTCATGAAACAGGGATTTAAAAAAGAGACAGTCACTGATCTTGAGACACCCACAGGATGACCTCAGAGCTGCTGAGCTGTCAAAGGAGCGAGTCATTCGTGATGGTGGTCCGGAATCGGTTGGTGGAAAGAAACCGGTGCAGCCACAATGTAAAAAATAGAATTATCTCCCAAAATGAGGAATGTTTAAAAAAGCAACTGGATTTAACCAATCGGCAACCTCTGGATCTGAAAAGGGAAGTCAGTGTCTTAAATTAGCATTATCTCTACTGACCACCAGGGGGCGACTCCTCTGGTTGAATGTGTCTTGTATAGAAGTCTATAGAAAATTATTCTACTTCTCTCTTGCTTTATTCCCTCAGTAAACATTGTAAACATGAGTTTATGTATCAATCTCTAGTTTCAAGTCTTCTTCAATACAGCATGATGTTCATGGTCCATTTAGAGACCACAGAGTATGCTTTAGGGGCGGGGCCTTTTACAGTGTGTTTTCAGTTCATGAAAGGTAATTGTTACATTAAGGGTCGCTTAAAAATGTCTTATTCAGCGTTTTGTTATAGCTCCACCCTCTTATGTCACTTCTGGTTGCAAAAACCAAGATGGTGTAGACAACAT
Source organism: Taurulus bubalis (assembly GCF_910589615.1). Taxonomy (NCBI): domain Eukaryota; kingdom Metazoa; phylum Chordata; class Actinopteri; order Perciformes; family Cottidae; genus Taurulus; species Taurulus bubalis. The sequence continues at coordinate 24,441,585 of NC_136590.1, read as the reverse complement.
GCCGCTTGAGTTTCAAAGTTTGTGCCAATTCGATCAGACCGGAACGAAATCCACGTGTCCTGAAACGCACAAACAGGAACCGACGTGATGTCGAGCCCGTGTTGGAAAAGAGTTACAAATCCAGTCCGTCAGACGACTAATTACATTTCCACAGTGGATATTTATTCATTTTGACATGGTTAAATGTGTATAAATTGTACATTATATCTAATATGGAGGAGGAACCCCCCCGATGGTCTTTTGTTTTGTCTAAAGAGTAAAAATGGCCAAAGTGGCTGTGGTGAAGCCTGACCTGAGTGGCTTGGAAAGTGGTAGGAGGCAGACACACGATACTTAGTCCAGAAACCCAAAAGGTGTTTATTGCCATTAGTAGCTATGCTACACGGGTTACCAAACATATATATAAACAATAAATAATAAAAAAAAATGAATAAATCACTACTCAGTGTTAAGGTTACTTAGATTAACTTAACATCACCTCACGTGCACACAGCTACACAGCAAAAGTCTTCCTTTCCGCCTATCCAGGTATACCCAAAGTAAATTGGAAGCTGTACTGGAACTATTTAGAGTAAATGCATGGCCTTGGTCTCTTTTGAAAGGTAACACTCTGAAGCTTTTTTCCCTCAATAGTCAGAATCACTTTAAGTGCTGCTGACACTGAGTTATATACGTTTGAACACACTAAAGTATAAGGTTTTTATTTTCGCCTGAACATTTCTTTACAAATAGATGCCTGTAGATGACTATAAATATATGGGACTTATGGACTGGACACACTGGGACAATAGCCTGAAGCCTTATCTAGTCTAAGTAAAAAGCAGATAACAATATCACAGAAAATGAATATTTTACACATGTTTTTCTAATGAAATGTCTAGGCGTTTTTACATTTTGAGACTGAAAATATTCATGATATATATACTATATACCTAGTAAAAAAAGGCTTCTTGTTTTCTTTAGCTATTAACCATTTCATTTCGTATATGTAACTTCTTACTTTATTATTTGATGATCGATTAATGCAATTATTTTGATATTATTTCTACAGCTCCATCACCTGAATGTACCTGAATTTACCCAAATGTATACATTCTATAGCCTGTAACCCTACAGTGTGTGGGTGGGTGGTGTGGGTAGGGTTGGGAATGAGGTTTTCAATTTCAATCTGTAATTGTCCTCAGACATGTGTGAAGCCTCTTCCCTGGTGGGATAACTGTGAAAATCAATAAAGCATATTTACAACAAAATTGTAATAAAAACACTGTAAAGAATCCACAATAACAATATTGTGGGTATATTATATATACAAACAGAATAAAATGTATTTATATTGCACCGGTTGAAGTGATTAAAGTGAAGTTTTTTGACAACAAGCCAACCCAGACATACACTTTTCTGATCTTTTCTCTGTCCGCCTGTCCTTCTCTTGGACATTCTCCTCCACTTCCTTCTGCTTTTTCTGCATTTCTTCCCGTCTGGCCTTTTTAACACTCTTTTTTAAAGACACAAATAAAGCACACACATTCACACACTCTTCTTCACCCCTCTTTAACCGTGACAATAGCCTCATAAGAAGGAGCTACGTGTTTCAGCGCATACCATAGTGACTGCATGAAAAGTCCCACAGCGGTTGGCACTGGAGGACGAACGCTGCAATATACAAGTGCCAGAACTTCTTTTCTGTCTCTTTTATTTCACTTTCTCGCTCCCTTTTGTGTCTTTTTTCGTCCTTCCCAGACTTCTTTAACTGAGTGAGAGAAAAAAGGCTTTTATTTAACCAAACAGCTCCATCCAGCAGCCGGACTGGAGATACAATCGTCTGAGAGTGTAAGTAGAGAGCAAAGAGTGGCATAATTCAGATACAGGTGAGTCCAGCCTGTCGACCGGATTCATTTGGAAAAACACTTTGAATCTCTTAACTTGATAAAAAAAACAATGGAAAGTAAAACCTTTTTCTGTTTTTTTTTTTTTTTACGTTTTGACCAATTTTAGACCAATTTCCCTCCAATCTTCCAGTGTTTCTGCAAAGTGTTTCTCTCTTCACATCCCTGTGAGATGCACAGATAGAAACAGCTTTCATTAACAGGTCAGAACATGAAGGCAGCAAGAAGCCTGAGACCAGTTATGATGAGTGAGTTATGGATTTGTGTCTCCAACTAACAGGCCAATAGAAACAGTCATTTTTTATGAAAACATAAACACGTATTAAATATAACCGAAGCTGATACTTGCACATTCGTCTGCTTCAGAGAAAGTTAAACTTTTAATTCCACCTTAAAATTCCACTGACAGGCAGGCTGCAATCGTTGCAATCTAACCATGCAACAAAACATAATCAAGTGGTTTTGTTGAAACACAATTTAAAATGAATGAATGATGATGTTAAACAACTTAAAAAAGTGACGGCAAGTGACACAGGCTTGTGGCTAAAGATATGATTACTGTCGGTGGATATGAAGACGGTAGAGAAATAAAAGTATTGATAAATAGATAAAGCGTCATATGTTTTAATGGGGTTTTATTAACACCAGAGGCAGGAGTTTGTGCAAAAGTAAGTTAAAAAACCTGATGAAAAGCGTGGTTTACCCTGAGAACGCCAAAACCATGCACGCGCACACACACACACACACACACACACACACACACACACACACACACACACACACACACACACACACACACACACTGAGTTAACAGTGATCCACCCCTGTGTAAATGATAGGGATTGTGTAATTATAGCTGTGTTAATATGACATAATGTTCGATCCACCCACAGATGTGCGGGGGTTTTCTGCAGACCGCCCAGATGAAACCATGCTGCTTCAGCTTGTCACCAGCAAACATGATCTCATCTCCACATTCAGACTTATAACTCAAAGTCGGACCTTAAAAGCTGATTAATGTGCATTCAAGTGTGAAGATTTTCATGTTCTTCACCCAATTCATCACATTAAGTTGACACTTACAGCCGGAAAGCTGTAAAATATAGTAAACAATTCAGGTCTAAACTGGGAAACAATGTAATGCCTTGTGAAGGAATACAGATCAGCGAAAAGTAAAGCCCCCCTCCCCTTCTTCAAATACGTCGTATTTTGTCGTATATACGACTGAATCATTTGGTTATACACGGAATCACGAACCAGGAAGTATGAAGGTAGATGGGTTCAACAAACAGTGTTCTGTCCCAAAGTAGACTGATGCTCGTTCCTCGTGTGAAACGAGACGTTAACGTTGATTTATTGATCACGTAACATGCGTACTTCAGTAACGGCATTTTTTTAAAAATCCAAATGATGATCATTGCTATATTTTTCCTACTAAGTATTTCACGATCTTTTCCAGAACCTAACTAAGCACTTTTGTTGCTTGAACTTTTTGCGTGAAATTTCGTATTTCACAATCTTTCTCCCAAACATAACTAAGTATTTCACAATCCTTCTCCGAAACATTAGTATTTCACGATCTTTTCCAAAACATAAGTAAGTACTTCACGATCTTTCCCTGAAACATACTGTAAGTATTTCACGGTCTTTTCCTAAACATAACTAAGTACTTTTGTTTTCTAAACTTAACTACTTATTTCATGATCTTTCTCCGAAACCTAAGTATTTCACAATCCTTTCCTAAACATTAGTACTTCACGATCTTTTCCTAAACAATAAGTATTTCATGATCTTTTCCAAAACATAACCAAGTGATTTTGTTGTCAAAACCTAACTGAGTTATTTTAAAAAGACTGTATGCCTGTAATGAGCGGAAACTGACACGTGCTGCTAATTTTCGTAGGAAAACGCACAAAAACGAGGAGTAACTTTGCGTCAGAAATCATACGAATCATCATTATGTTGGTACGTTGCATACTTACAGCAGGCACATTTGTGTTTTCCTTTATTCATTCTAATTTTGTTTTAAACTTGGATTCATTTAACATATTTATGTTTTATTGTATTTCTGCTTAATTTCAAATATGAATGTATCCATGTTTAGCCTAGTTTTGCTAAACTGATTGGAACTAATCTCAGATCAAATGAATCCCTGTTGGTGCAACCAAGCCTTCAAGTGATTTCTCATCATGTATTAATCTAAAACAAAAATGCTATTTAACCCACCTACCTTGGGATAAAGAGTTCCAGGTTCTCTGAGGGAAAGGAAAAAGCCCGCTATTTATTTTCGCACTATCACTGTGTTGCCCTGAGGATCTGGCAGCTGCCCAGCCAAACAAAGTTTCATTAATATTGATTACTATTAGGCCAGAGGTCCAATGTTACCTTATCTTAAAGTTATTTCAGACGCCGTCCGCCCCACCAAGAAACATACCTTAGAGGAGGAACAACCCTTCAGGTTCAATGTTGTCTCTTTTTTCTCTGGTGAACTTGCTGAAAGGTAGCGATGGGTTCAAGTGGAAATCAGGACGAAAGAGGGTTCATGATGACGAGAGGTGACTTCAAATGTCAAACTGTGGGTCTTGTCAAAACCTGGCTAAGACAAGTACAACTGTTTAGGAATTAAATACAGTCCATTTAAATAGAACAATAAAAATGATTATATGCACTGCAGTGTGCACATTAGGCTGATGTGAACATTACATTTCACCCTAAACGTAGATGAACGGGAGCAGGGTCTGTGGCCCAGATGCTCGACTCTCTCTGCAGCTGATTGATGCCAAGAAGAAGAAGAAGAAGAAGAAGAAGAAGAAGAAGAAGAAGAAGAAGAAGAAGAAGAAGAAGAAGAAGAAGAAGAAGAAGAAGAAGAAGAAGAAGAAGAAGAAGAAGAAGAAGAAGAAGAAGAAGAAGAAGAAGAAGAAGAAGAAGAAGAAGAAGAAGAAGAAGAAGAAGAAGAAGAAGAAGAAGAAGAAGAAGAAACTCAGTATCCGGTCTTTCTCCCTCAAGTCTTATTCACTTCAAAAGGGAGATTTATCGGTACAAAACATAACACAGAGGGGAAGAGGGAGGATGATCTGTACAAGATTTCTTGGATTAGTTTAATCAACTGAATGCGGCGCTATCCATCAAAGCCAGCAAATGAGAACAAATCTGAGAAGTTGGTGACAACTCAGAAGTCTGGGACCTGACTAGATGAGCAGTGATGTAAGCGACGTGTCCTAAATGGTTCCTGTGATATCTTCTGAAAAGTTATCCCCTCTTTTTCCGTGTTTTTTCCTACGAATGGCCGGCAACATGTATCTTTACAACGAGAAACAACAATAACACACACAATAATAACAACAACAATCATCTACATGGACTTTTATGAATTTAACTGTAATTATTTCCCAGGAGCCATGAAGTTAATTTAAACCCAATGGCACATTGTTGTTCATTTCCAAAGTCCTGGAAAGTCAGAATTTAGGTAAGTTTCTTGAAACCTTACCTAATGTCATTTACCACCCAGAACAGGCCCTTCAATATACCCTGCTTGGGGTATTGAGAAAAGTATTATGATATATATGTAATAATACATATAACTTGTGCTTTTCACAGAAAGGTTCAGTGCAGAGAATACAAACTTGTGGACTTGTTCACGTTAAGTCACTTAGAAAAAAAAAGAACCTGAGAGATCATGCAATTTACTGAAAGCCACTGCCATTGGTCCATATGACTGAAAATGATGTCTTCTCATTTTCCCACTGAAGCATCAAGTCAAGCTGCCGGAACTATGAGAAAAAGAATCAAACAGGAACATAAAAACATTGCTGTGTGTTGGTTTGCGCTCGATACAGCAAAGCATTTTGAAACCAGACAATCAGAACAACAACTAGAGGTCATAATGGATGCTACTTTCTCTCCGCACAGGTCGAGCATCTCGGTCCAGGATATTATCTGGTAAGTGAGTAGTCTGTTGGATGAAATTAGACAACCAGGAAAATAGGTCTATTGGAGCCTACGGCTGTTGGAAGTAACGCAGCGGTGCGTAGATATGAGTTTAACATGTTGCCAGCCTCTAAAGCCGAGCCCAAGACATTCCCATGTAATATCACTGGTTAGCATTTATCACTGGTTAGCATTTATAATGGTTTCTAGGAAGATTTCCCAAAAAGAGACCGAACAAAGCTTTACATTTTCTAAATTGTTTCTCAGGGCTTTTTTTTTTTAATGAAGAATTGAAAAGGGGGAGGGAGAGAGGGGATGACATGCCGCAAAGAGCAACAGGTCGGACTCGAACCTACAACTGCCAAAATGAGGGCACTTTGAGAGGCGTGTGTGCGGCTTAGTGTGTGTGGGTAAGAATGTGATTGCATGTAAGAGTTTTTCTCTTTTCTCTTAGTTTTTCGAGTTTTTTCTCAAGAACACCACGTCTCACTCCGGCCTTGCACTCATTCATCCACTGGCTCGTTTACCCTGAAATCCCAACCACACAATATACTTTCCGGCGTGTTCTGTTTGTGCATCAGAAGCGACTCCCCTTTTTCTTTTTGTCTTGGATGGAGGCCACACACTTGACCTTTTGTATTCTGCACTGACACAAATGCTTACTTGACCATTTTATTCATTTTGCTAATTCAGGCCGGGTATTGAGTGTGAAAAAAGTTAAATTGATTATAAAGAAGTGTTTTTCTACCAACTAAATTGATTAATTTCTTTTAAATTCCTATGAGGGCGGCGGTGTCTCCGAGGCTGTTTTTATTTATGTAATTTCATTGAATTATGTGATTACATTTCCCCCCTCTGAGGACCTTTCAGTGAGCCGTGTCACGTTCAACTACTTCACTGACTGCTGGGAGATAAGATCCCTCATTGTCTGTGTGACCCTGAGAATTCGACCGAGACGCCCGCTCGGCCCAAACGCCAATAGCGCCATATTAATAACAATGTTTGCGGACCTTGACCCCGCTTTATCTCATTTCCAGCTGAAAAAGAAACCAACAAGTGTTCCAAGTGGAAAGCAGTCGGGAGAGGCTCGGCCTGTTTTGATTGGTGGAGAGGTTTTCCCGATAAGGAAGACGGACTGCGTGAGGAAGCCGTTCTCCACAACCTTGGCCCGACGAGCTGCACATTGTTGGAGGAAACTTGTGCGGAAAGAATCTGCCAGTATGTGCTGACCAATTAGTGCTCACTGACCTGTGATGTCCTGGGCCAACCAGGCGGCAGGGATTGTTGAGAGGTTGCCATGAAAACAAAACACCAAGGATGAGCCTGAGAAGTAATATCTTTTTGCGTGAGTAGGTTGAGGGCAACCGCTGCGCCCACTATTGTTTCAACAATATTTCTCCCTCCGTCGTCCCTCTGTTTTCATACAGAAAATATTATAATAATGTCTGAAAATGTAACTCTTACAGATTGTTGATGATTCATACAATTTTGCTCTGGCAAAGCTCTGGTAGAGAGCTGTCAATCACATAATTTACTAAATGACCATCATGCTGTATTGAAGAAGACTTGAAACTAGAGATTGAGAGGGAATAAATCAAGAGATAAGTAGAGCAATTTTCGATGCACTTCTATACAACCAGAGGAGTCACGCCCTGGTGGTCAGTAGAGAGAATGCAGGTTTTAAGATGCTTCCTCATTGGCTTCGATCAGCAGAACCGGAGCTTAAAAAACCTGTTCTAAGGCCTAGTGGATTTCAGTACAGTACATTATTGAATTTAGAAACATCAAAAACTTTACTGTCACTATGTGATATTGGAACATATGACGACCTAAAATAAATGTCAGTGACCTAAATAAATGTTTAGTATATAAACACAACAGACGATTTAAAGTAGTCTGCCTTGTTCAGGGGCCTCAGTTTTGCCCTGAATTCCCCTTGTGACTTTATTCATTCCAGCTACTTCCTTATTCCCAAATTATTGGTTACAATATAAAAACAATACGGACACACATTGTGATCCACCGATGGAGAAGAACAACACACACTGAGACGCCGTCTCTGCCTCCATGATCGAATGAAGCCAATGACAGTTACCATGTGGGTTGAGAGTGTTTAGTCTTAGAGACTATTGTGACTGTTTTATTTGTGGCTTCAGTCAAAGCTCTGTTAGCTACCATCTCCTGTGATCCTGTGAGTCGTGAAGAAGAAAGTGTCAACATAAGAAAATATGATCAGTTCGCAAGATCCTCAGAATCACAAACTACTGTTGCTGTCAGACTGAGCAGGAAAGTCGTGGTAGAGACCGAAACAAAGAAGGTAGATGAATGAAAGCAAACAATGTAAACAAACATTGGGAGAGAGAGAGAACCACGGGGGAGTCTTATGGGAGAACAGCCTGAGGCCTCCTGGGTATTTTTTTTGTCATAAACCAGAGTATTAAGAGTTTAGATACATTCCCACCCTAAGGTACAGCTAAGTATTATTCTATTCATTTATTTTTTTGTCTTACCCACTGTGAATGTGGGTTATTAATGTATTGACGCCCTGGATCGTGTTCTGGCTGACTGCCAGACCAACTCAGTGAAACCCTCGGCCTGAATGGAGGACAAAAGCTGCAGCTGTGGAAGCAGCAGGCAGTCGGACAAAAAACTAAATGGAGTCACTCTCAAAAAATCAAGGCCAACTTGTCGGACTGCTGCAACACCTAACCCTAACCCTAACCCAATTATTCCCTGGCCACATGTTCTGAAAGCAGGAGTGTCGGGCAGAAGGGGGAAGTCCTCCTTTCTGCTGCATTCACCTCATAAAAACACAGGCGGGTAGAGAGAGAGACAGAAAGAGAGAGAGAGAGAGAGAGAGAGAGAGAGAGAGAGAGAGAGAGGCAGGGTGGGAGGGAGGGAGGGAGAAAAAGTGTTATTCCATATGACCTTAAAAGTCTAAAGTCAGTTTCAAACGCTGTGGCTGTGGGTTGCCGTATGTCGTTGTGTGCCGTTCATGGAAAGTCAGACGGCGAGTTGAAGACTGTAGTTTGCAACACGACCATTTGTGGAAACGCACAACCACAGATACGATGGCAAACCTTTAATGTGTAGCGATGGCGGGCGAATGAAAGTCAAGTCAACGGTTGATGTTTATTTGATTTTACCCTGACAAGAATTGACAAGAATTTTCAAACATGAACCCGCTTATGTAGGTCCACGTAGAAGCATTACTGGATCGTGATGTGCTCAAAACGGGACATCTTGTGTGCAATTTTAATGAAAATAAAATGTGAAAAAGCTTTAATGAGGAGAGACGGGGAAGAAGGAAACACATCAATGAACAAATAAGACTCAAAGGAACCTCATGCTCCTGCTCGGCTCCAGACCAGTACAGGGATGTGGTGTGTGTGCAGCAGTGGAGTAGTTAATGAAGTGTGAATGAGTAGTTGTTGCAGAGTCACACACCCTCACCCAGTGCACTCTGGTAAACATCCCTCTCTCCTCCTCCGTCCGCCCAGAGAGTGACAGACGCTCTCCTCCACGAGGCTGAAGGACGTCTTGACATGGTGAGTTGTTTATTCACTGCCGTCTGACACGATGGAGGAGCAGCTGAGCAAAAAAGAGATGCAGGAAACGTGTCTTCTGCAAAGTGTCTCAGCGTCTTATTTATTAGAGTTAGTGGCAAAAACTAAACATAAAGGCAGTCACACAATAGGTTTTATGTCAGTGTCTAAATTACCAATATGACAGTTCTTTAATTAAAAAGGAAAAAGACTCATAAGCCTTGAGGTCAGCTCAAAGTGCTTTGTTCATGGTTGAAGATGGAAAACAGCTTTTTGTTGAATTTGAAGGCTTTAAAAAGACCTCAACCAAGTGATGTTGAGCAGTCAGTTAAATTGTAATGTAAATATTTCATGTCACTTTTCAAATTATGATATTTATGGGACATTTTCTGTGAATAAGCAATACAATATACATCAATATACAAACATGTGTACCCGGAATAATTGTGAGGGAACATAAACCTGAACATTATTAGTAAGCTGAACAAAACCACCCACTTTTATGTTTTCTAATTGTGGAAATATACAGAATTTCACACAGAATATGCTGTCTGCAAACTGACAGGTTTACTGTCAGTTACTGTTTAAAGTAACGTGTCTCTTGAATCCATGACCATTTAATATTCTAACTTTAAATGTGGGCCAAGCCCCTTTAATCTCTGTATATTCGGCATATTGATTTGCACATATTGCACACAGTTATTTAAGGCAGTCACTGTTGTTTGCATCATTGCCACAATTCATATTTTAGCTTGTCGAATAGGCTTTGAATGTTGTTATTTAGAAAAAATAAAGAATAAAAATCACAAGAGCATGTAGCTTATTTTACAAAACAGATGTTGGAAAAAAAAGTGTCCTTAAAAACCTCCAAAGTCCCAAGGCTCGATAGATGAACATCATCATAAAGTTATTATAGAACCTGGCGGTTGAGGCTTTGCTTCAAATGGGGTTTGCAGTTAGCAGCCATGCAGACATGAACTAAGACTTTGGCTCCACCATGTGGTCAGAGATGATCACTACATTACTTGCAACTCTCTTGGAGGAACCGTCACTTTCAGGTTTTGGTCAAATGTGTAAATAGTTTCTCCACATATGACAAACGCATCCAGACAGAGAATCACATAATCAAATGTGTATTCAAAAAATACAAGTGAAAAGAAAACACGAAGCAAACAAAAGCATGAATAATAAGCATAATAATAATAATACAACTCCACAGTTTTAATATGGTAGCTCAGGAATAAAGATGAATAAAGCTATAGACGAGAGAAAAATATATATTGACACAAGTATTCTAAGTAAGTCTACCGGTGTAGTTGTGTATACTATTTTGTAGCCACAAAGTTATCACAATGATATCTGATTGTTGTATTTATCTCCAGGTTAGAACAGGGAAACTGTTCAAAATACATAATTAATGTTGCATTCTGAAATGAGTCGGATCACGTTTTTCTTGTTTTCTTTATTATTGTAACATCTGCGTGATTTTCACCTTCAGTGATACCTGGGGGAAAAAAGGAACCAGATATTAAAAAAAATGTATATTACATGACTGTGTTTTTATGAAGGTGGTGGGATACGAACGTAAAAAGCATAACGTGCTCTCCACTCCTTTATGAAGTGGTTGTGGTGACATGCATAGTTTACAGAATGTGGTTTTTAAAGTTCTTCCCTTTAAAAGCTACAGTATGATGAGTGACGGGCCGAGTATGACGCTCTGAACATAAAACAGGATGATCTCTAAAGACCTTCACGCAAAGAGGGATTAGATCAAACGACGAAACAACTACTGAAGTCGACCTCGTCTATCAGTTTTAAATTCAAGTTGTACTTTGCATTCAGGTGAATGGAATGGATAATTAAAACACGTATTTTTGCTTTGTGCATTTCTTTGAGGGGTAATAAAACGTTCCATTTTCGCTGCAGACGTAACTACTGCCCAGAAAGCCTTCTGCTGTGAAGACAAATGGCCACAGAATCAGAAATTGGTTCATTGCCACATACGTTTGATGATTGGTGCATAACAATAAGCACAGTGCAACAGCATAAGACATAATTTAAGAATACAAATGGGAAAACGTACAATAGAATAAACTAATTAATTAGGAGTACGTTAAAATAAGTCTGTTATTAAAGTGTACAGTAAAACAGCAGCAAAGCAGTAAAACATATTTCCAAAACTACACCCTACACAGCAAAATCGGTAGTGTTACTTAGTGTTAATTTTGTGTGTGTAAAATATTTTTAGTTGATCAGTGTTGTTTTGGGTGTTAATTGAGCACTTGCAGTGTTGAAATAGCTCTGGGGGTGGGGTTGTTTCAGTGAGTTAACACAATGCACTCCTGACTGAGTTATCTACACATCCGGTTATTTCGCGGTCTTTCTTTTTCACATACCTGCTGTGTTTAACTAGCCGCCTAGCGTTTCTGAGATTGGAGTGAGACACAGAGATGTTGATGTTGTGATCTTTGCAATAAAACATCTTTGATGTGACGTTTCGAGTCTTGGCCAATCAGGCAGTTATGTATGCCAAATCTGCAATAACATTGCTGGAAATACACATTTTGAAAATACAAAACTATCAGTTATCAGATATGAACAGTTGTTACTAAATGGCATTTCAACTATGACAAACAAAACATTTTCATTTTCATGAACATATCCCTCAGTTCTTCTAATGCTGGGTATCACAAGTCCAATATGTCTCTAGGCTTCACTATGCGGCCTGATCTCGTGGTAGTACAGTCTGGTGGTTCTTTGGAACCTGTATGACCTGCAGGGCCCTGCTGTACTGTTTGAGACTCAGTGTCCTCAAACTCCATCTGGTGGTTGTGTGGTGGAAGTACCGGGTTTGTGCCACTTCCACACATCTGCAAGAGGTGACACCGGTTACGCCTGAGCATGTGACCTCCATCAGTGCGAATGTTGTAGGACCTATAGGTACCTGCTGGCTCAACGACTGTTGCGGGTTCCCATGTCCCTGTGGGAAGCTGGAAATGGACCATAGCTCCTTCTGGTAGTGCCGGTAGTGTCCTAGCATTCCTGTCGTAATATTGTTTTTGTCTCTGTTGGCATAGTTGCCTTCTGCTGTGAACTATGCTGCGACAGACCAGTTCAGGTTGCAGTTGTTTCTCTGTGCTTGGTAGAATTGTGGGCAAACACCTGCTCATTAGCAGCTGCACTGGCGACTTCAGTCCATCAACTGGTGTGTTTCTGTATTCCAGTAAACTGAGGTACGGGTCTATCCTCTGTGCATGTGCTTTGTCCATGAGGGCTTTGACAGTCTGAACAGTCTTTTCAGTCAAACCGTTACTCTGCGGGTACAGCGGGCTGCTTGTGGTATGCTCAAAGTCCCATGCATGAGCAAAACCTCTGAACTCTTGTGAACTGCAACAAGGTCCATTGTAACTGATTACTGTCTGGGGTGTTCCACATCTGGCGAACATGGATTTCAGCTTTTTTATGACAGTTGCAGATGTGAGGTTGGTGATTTTCTCTACCTCAAAGTACCTGCTAGTACCTGCAGCTGAAGAAATTCAACCTGCCAAAGAAAATGATGGTACAATTCTACACTGCCATCATTGAGTCCATCCTCTACTCCTCCATCTCCGTCTGGCATGCTGCAGCCACTGCCAAGGACAAGGCCAGGCTGCAGCGCATCATCCGCTCTGCTGAGAGGGTGATTGGCTGCAATCTGCCGTCCCTCCAGGACTTGTTCGCTTCCAGGACTCTGTAGCGAGCTAGGAGGATCGTAGCTGACCCCTCTCACCCTGGACACAAACTGTTTGAGTCCCTTCCCTCTGGCAGGAGGTTGAGGTCCATCAGGACCAAGACCTCACGCCACACTAACAGTTTTTTCCCGTCGGCAGTCGAGCTCATTAACAGAGCCCGGGTCCCCCACTGACGGACTATTTTTCGGGCTATTTTTCCTTTCTTTTCTTTCCTCTTCTTTTCTTTCTTCTTACCGGCCACTCCCCTGCACACTTCAATCGTTGATTGTTGATTGTTGTTTGTCTCGTCTAACATCTCATGTCTAATGTATGCACCTTCCGCCTAGAAAAATTCCTTGTTTGTGTAAACATTCCTGGCAAGTAAACCAGGACTCATTCTCTGAATAAAGGTATTGTCATATTAAAACAGAAAAAGATACCTCTTAAAGTTGGAAGCACAATTTTTTTTTCAGATATATGTATATGTATAAAAAATTGTATGGTGTAGAATTAAGATTTAATTTTATTTATTTGTTTACAAATTGCTGTACGTCACAGTACCCTTCTCTGATACTACCACTAGGGGTCCTCAGTGAATCATTTAAAAATCATACACAGATGCGTTGATGATACAAAGACACACAATGTGTTTCTGGGAGTCAAATCAAATCACAAGAGCTACATTTTGGTTTTTACAAGCTAAAGAAGTCATTATACATTATATTTTAGTTGTCTGGCTCATGCCCTTTCTTTTTTTAAACTTTGTATGTTCAGACTGGACTGCGTTGCATCTCTCTGTTTTGTTTTCCCCTTTTCATTCTTGTTCCCTACTTTCATTTTTAAGTTAACTCGTCATGTGTCTTGTCTCATTTTACCTCCTGCCTTTGTGTGTTTTCCCTCCGTTTTGAGTGTCTGCCCCGCCCTCATTAGCGTCCCTATTACTTCCCATTTAAACCAGCCCACTTGTGACACCGGCTGAGCTTTTTATTACTGTATAAAATATACTGTATAAAATATTTGATTTATTCTAGATATTTGGTTTAGTTTGGTTTCCTACCGATGGCTTAGTTGGCAGAGGGACTCATGGGGAACAACAATTCCCACCTGCGAACCAAAGCTGAACCCGAGTAGCCTTTCTGGGTGTTGGCTGAACGAGGAATGCATCTACATAATTACAGTTTCTCCAACTCGGTTTATGCTCCAGGGGATCGACATGGGATAGCATATAAGTTGTGCATGCCCCAGATCAGATGCAGGAACAATTCCTGGAAAGACTCTGACGATGAAGGACTACGCTCAGAGCGTCGCCTTTCTGGGCCAGTGGGGACGTTTCCAGCAGGTCGTGTTCTTCCTGCTGTGTGCCAGCATCGTGCCCAACGGCTTTGGGGCTTTCACCCTGGTGTTCCTGACCGACGTGCCAAGTCACCACTGCGTTGTTCCGGACTACAACCTCACGGAAGACTGGCATAACACCATCATACCTGTCCAGGTGAGAGTCGGAGAATGAATGCAATGCGCCACATTCGGCCTTATGACACAAGGTTTCAGAAAATAAACACTCGGCAACAACAACACAATTGCAATAATATACTTTCGATATAGAGTCATGCATTCAATGTTATGCAGCATTAAGTGTGTACGTTGTTTTTTTTCACAAGTAGTATTGTTTAATTCTAGTTGTTTGCTCATTTAGGCTAGTTTTTTTTTATGTATTAGGATAGTTTTTTCTTTTAATAGTTTTTAGTTGCCGACTGCGTGACCCAGTGTTTAATCTGAAAACACATCTTGTGTGGTTGATAATAATAAAGCTTATTTATTTTATACAACACATAACGAGAAGAGATATCTAGAGAGAGAGAGAGAGAGAGAGAGAGAGAGAGAGAGAGAGAGAGAGAGAGAGAGAGAGAGAGAGAGAGAGAGAGATCTGGCAATACACATTCTTTCTATATTTAAAATGCCAGTCAGACTACATGCGGATGTCAATACAACTGTTGGGCTACTTCAATATATACAGGAATAAATAATGATTGTGATGTTCTTGCATGAGGAAATTATCTCAAACTGGACATCTTTGAATACCCCTGATAAAGAGTCATAACAGTTCAAATTAAATCACAAGGTTTGTCAGAATACATATTGTGTTAGTGTTTTTTTTTGCCCATACATTGCACATGCGTTACAAGAATATGTTTACTGAGAACCTAATGTAACTAATGCCACTAATAAAGGTTTGTGTCAGGTGGTGAATGGGAAACAGCAGCTGAGCAGATGCAGCAGGTTCAGGCTGGACGTGGTCAGAAATCTCTCTGCTCAGGGATTCATTCCTGGCAGGGACGTCAACCTCACTGACCTGGAGCAGGAGGGCTGTGTGGACGGCTGGAGCTACAGCAGAGATGTCTACCAGTCCACCATCGTCTCTGAGGTGAACACAGTTGTTACTCTTCTGGTGATCGTAATGTGTGCACCCTTGACGAAGCATTAAAACGGTTTCTTCCTTTTACTCATTTAGTGGCATGGCTTTGCTTGCTAACTCATTGTTGACTCATTTACATGCTACACAAGTGAAAGGAATTGAGCGTGCATGGGAGCAGTTGACCTCTACCAAGAAATCTCCTGAGATTTGGGCAACAGCCCTACTTTTGTATAGGTTTAGCAAAAGTTCACAGTAGTTCCTTCTGGCAGAAGGCCCGAAACACAAGCTTCTCCCATGTGTGTTCGTTTTACTAAATGAACATCATGCTGTATTGAAGAAGACTTGAAACTAGAGATTGAGACATAAACTCATGTTTACAAAGGTTGCCGCCTTGTCTGGGCGGAGCCACGATGGCGTGTCTCTCATGGGATTTGTATTTACATAAAGAAGAACCTCTTTTGAATGTAACCCTCACCTCTCTCTCGCTCTCTGTTGTCAGTTCAACCTGTTTTATTGCCAAGCGGGTTGAGTGAATAGATTTCAGGTTTCAGAAGTTGAAAGGTGTTGAGAACCACACCCATCGTGCCATTGCATTGTTCATGAAAGGACGCAGGACAGATTCAGTCAAATTGAACTAAACTAAGCACTGTTGCCTAAAATACACAATTCTGCACACAAACACTGAAATGCAAACATTTCTTGCATCTAAAGAATAAAAGAGTGCAGTTGCAAATTCACCTATTAACTGAAGTAAATGTAATTCTACTAAAACAAATATGTTTTAGCAACATGAACATGTTTACTTTAACCCCCCAGTCAATGTATTTAGTTGATGAGTTTTGTGGATATTCCAGTTTGACCTTGTGTGCAGTGAGCAGTGGAAGTTGACGTTAACTTCCACGGTTTTCTTCGTTGGAGTTCTTCTTGGATCCTTCTTCTCCGGACAGCTCTCAGACAGGTACTGAGAACACCATGTGACACACAGCTTATACAAAAGCATTGCTTTGATACACGTGGTTACCTCTTTAAATAGCCAATATACTGTACGTTACCTGACTAACACCTGACTTACTATGGGCCGAACATTTCATGTTTCAGCCTCTTTCACATGCAAACTGAGATCTAAAACCCTTTGAAGGTATAGATTTATAAAAGTTCTGGTCGCTTTGTATCTGCGTGGACTTGTAAAGCAAAGTGTTTTTTCTCCACTTCCTCACCTTTTCAGTCCTCCTTGATGCTGTTGCCGAAAAGGAAACCGAGGTGTCTTATTGATTATTCTCCAAATCAATAAGACTCCAAATCAACGTTTTCTTGGTCTTTCCCCACCTTATATTGTAAACTTCACTTTGTCGTCTGTCCTTTTGTAAAAAGGTCATTTGGACGAAATGTAACTTTAGAGAGGAAAAGCCGATTAAAAAAATAATAATCTGTATGCGCGTACATTTAAAATCTTGCTCTAACTCAAATTTGTCCACTTTTAGAGCATGCCTTTTAAACAGGGAAAATAGTAAACTAAACTTATCCTTCTCATAATGATCAAGAATAATGATCCTTTTAGCAAATATTGGCAATGCATTTCACAATTATTAACCCGATTATGATGCTTTTGTGCCTGTTCCATGCCAGAATATGTAAAACTTTGTCTTTTTTATTTAGCTTTTTGTTAAACAGGTAACAAATTATAAAGACAAGGGTGCAGTACGAAATATACACAACACAAGACAGATGTTATGATTTTAATGTGGTACAGATATCTGGTGGTTTGGGTTGGTGGGAGTATTGCAATTATTTTTTTTTACACTCGTTTGTGTGCTTGTGTGAAAGTGTGTTGTCACATATTCCTGTGACCAGAAGTGTATGCAGGTGTGTCAGGTAACAGACGTATGTATGTATATATATATATATATACACATACGTATGTATGTATGTATGTATGTATGTGTATATATATACACATATATACACATATATATATATATATATATATATATATATATATATATATATACACATACATACATACATACATACATACATACATACATACATACATACATACACACACAATTTGTACCTTTTTTTTTTTGGGCTCAATTAAATAATGGAATTATTTCCCCCACCACTTTATTTAAACTTTAATTAGCCTTATGCCGTGTTCACACCAAAAGAGTTGTGAAATGTTCGCGCGACCAGATTACATGTTCAGTCAATGCACAGAATGGTTGCGACAAAGCAAATTTTTCGCCGGGCGGTACGATAGAGGCAAAATGGTGTGAACACGGCATTACTGTACAATAATTAGCTTTGCATCTTAAGAACTATAAAGTGCATTCAATAAGCGTAGATGCATTTTGTTCTATTCATCTTTATGTTATTTATATATACTTTGGTCATGAGTTCTTTATTCCACTTTATTCCACTTCTCTCACAGATTTGGAAGAAAACCTGTTCTTTTTGCAACCATGGTAGTCCAGATGGTTTTTACCTTCATTCAAGTTTTCTCTACTTCATGGATCATGTTCACGGTCTTCCTCTTCATCAATGGTTTGGGACAAATTTCCAACTTTGCCGCTGCTTTAGTGCTGGGTACATATGAGCATGGTGTTCTTCATTTAAATACTGCCACAGATGTTTACAGATTTGGAAAAAAAGTGCACAGATCTAATACTTTTTGTATTTGTGTGTGTGTGTGCAGGCACGGAGATCTTGACTGGCAACGTGCGAGTCCTTTACTCCTCTATGGGCACGTGTTTAAGCTTTACATTTGGCTACATGATGCTGCCTCTCTTTGCCTACTTCCTGAGGGGCTGGAAGTCTCTCCTGTTGGCTCTGTCTTTGCCGTGCCTGGCCTATCTCCCCCTCTGGTGGTAGGTTGCACTCACTACAAGAAGGCGTACCATGAATTTTTCATAAAGCTCATGCTTTGTCAAAGGAGAGTTTAGAGCAGTGGTCACCAATCTTTTTAAGCCCAAGATCCATGACCCCTGCCTTGGTGACAGGAAAGATCTACCTATTGAGGCTTTTTATTTGGCCTAATTGTAATTGAATGAAAGCAGACACTTTGGTCCAGCTTTCAATTTAATGTGACCAAGAACACACTAAATGACTTAATTTCAGTGTATCATAAAAAGAAAATTATTTGTTAACCGCACGCTATAATGAACAAGAAAAAACACATTTGCAATGAGCAGGCTGGATGAACTACCAATATTAACTGTTGTATTTATCAACTGTTGTATTTATCAACTGTTTGAATTGAAGCATAATTTTAGCAAAATGTTAGAAATTATCTATTTGAAAGATACAAAATCAGTTCACTTTTTACTTTGTAAAATATCTGAATTGGTAAAGTTAAGATATTTGGATGTGGTCAGAAATGCTCTGAACACAAATATCAGTCAGATATAATTACATTAATTATCTTTCCATTAACCCTCAAATCAAATAATAAATACACTTCACACACACACTTGAGTTGTATTTTCTCTTTAACTCAATAGTTGAAGGTCACATGTTTTATTTAATGTGAATATAATGAATTCAATCTAATTTCCATATATGCTACGATTTGTCGATATCTTATTTTGAAAACCGGATGCTGTGTCACGTGGATCTTTCCGCTAACTTTGTGAAAACCCTCGCTCGCTCCAGGTCTGGGTCGTTTGGATGTGTTTGCCGTGAATGTTAGTACATAGGTGCAGTGACATTTTAGTGTCTGCTGATTTAACTACGGAGATCCGAGTGTCTGCTGAGTTGACCGCAATTCGCTTTGACATGACTTTAATCAGTCTGGAGTTGCTTTCACGCTGCCTGTGGAGTCCATCAAGTGTGCTCACGTCTCTTTAGTTGCATGCCCTTATAAGGAGCTGGCGGGGCGTTTCTGTATGCAAATCCAGGTGCACGAGAAATCCTCATCGGGGAATAATCGCTGAATAATTAAAAAAAAAAACATTTCAGGCATTCATGAATCAGGCAGAGATCTTTTATAACGTTGGTATTTAGAAGTCCATAAGAAAACATTTCAGCAGACACTTT
Source organism: Taurulus bubalis (assembly GCF_910589615.1). Lineage (NCBI taxonomy): Eukaryota > Metazoa > Chordata > Actinopteri > Perciformes > Cottidae > Taurulus > Taurulus bubalis. The sequence continues at coordinate 24,422,069 of NC_136590.1, read as the reverse complement.
ATTTTTTTTTTTAGAAAATGTGTTTCTGAATTTATTTTAATTTTATTTTGGAGAGCGACGGGGAAAGTCTCCGAGATCGACCGGTAGATCACGATCGACGGGTTGGCGACCACTGGTTTAGAGCATTTGGATATTTGCTTCAATAAAACAAATATTGAATCACATTTAATACAGTTATTACAACTTTAACTAACTTTGTGCCTCTTCCACGGAGTGCTAATACCGTTACTGTTTCTAATTTGTATAAAAAAAAGGCGTCCGGCGTCTGTGGGTAGCGATGTTGACTTGATATGCTATCTTAGTAGCTTGACGGAGTTATCCATATGCCATGTGTTCTGGTATTGTCATGTTTTCTTAATTTTTCCGACAAGTGCTTCTTGTCCCTTACTCCCGTAAGCTGTCCATGCTGGATCGGTTCCCGTTGACGCGTCTAGCTTGGGCCAAATTAGTGGCCCATTCGTGGATGTTTTTTAGGGCGCTGATTGGATATCCTATTTTACAAATATTACTGGGTGTATTCCATAGCTCCAAAACACAAATATTGACAATTTGTAAAATCTATTAATATTATTATAATTCTTATAATTAATAATATTATAAAACTTTTTTTTATTTTTGGTGGCTGAAGGTGGGTGGGGTCACGCCTCATGACCCTCTATTGGCCGGCCGCCACTGGAAGTGGGATAACTTGTGTTCACCATTTTTGATCCAGCCCAAACCTTTACTGTTTCTCTGATACAGGCTCATCCCAGAGTCTCCTCGGTGGTTGCTCTCTCAGGGCAGAGTGGAGGAGGCCGAGAGCATCGTGAGGAAGGCCGCTAAGTGGAACAAAGTTCTGGCTCCAATGGTCATCTTTCAAGATTACATTGTAAGTTGACTTGATGATACCTATTGTTGGAACTCTCCATGAAACATATTATGTCATGTGTCAGGACACCAGTCAATTAAAAAGCAAAAATGATGAGGATGATTGTTTTCATTTGCATTTTAAGATTTACAAGCGTACATTTGACACATATCTGGTACAACCAGCAATATTAAACTTACACGGAAAGTATAAAAAAAACGGACACCTTTTGAGAGAGAGAGAGAGAGAGAGAGAGAGAGAGAGAGAGAGAGAGAGAGAGAGAGAGAGAGAGAGAGAGAGAGAGAGAGAGAGAGAGAGAGAGAGAGAGAGAGAGAGAGAGAGAGAGAGAGAGAGAGAGAGAGAGAGAGACTTCACTTCTGTCTTCACAGGGCTTGTTTAGTTCATCACTACCCCTCTGCATTGCGGAGCTTGGTTTGTGTTGTTTTACTACAGATTGCATATTTTCATTCGCTGACTTCTTGCTTCTGTACAGTATGTTTGGTTTTAACGCCCTCTAGCGATTTGGAGAATAATGCAACTAATAGTGCATTGAAAATAAACGCCTTTGTGCATGTTTGGGGCTTGGGCGCCATCTGAGGAGACTCGTGCTACGGTGCTTCACACAAGTATGAACAAAGCTTAAAGAGTCAGAGGAAGAGACTCTGATGTCACCCAGCTCACTTTGTATCCAGATCATTTAGAAAAACCTGTTGATGGCTTTAAAAAAGGAGGGCAGGAAGCGTTCTGGGTCCGTCATAAAAACTAAAGTATCCAGAGAAATGGGCATTTCCAAATGTAGAGTTTAGGGTTGATCCATATGGAGGCTGCAATGTGGAGGTGAGGGTTGAACTTGAAAGCCACCCTATTCTGTACCCCTTGCATATGTGGAAGCAGATGGGTTTGAACCCCTGTGAAACTTAGTAGTGATGTCATGCATAGAGGGCAGGAGGCTGCACAGAGGACTCCCAAGACAAAATCAAAGGGGGCGGGGCTGATCTCCGTGTCTGTGAAAACATTTACTATTTCCGCCATTCACCATTGAAATAACCACTAGTTCTGCTTTAAACTTGTTGAGGAAGTCCCACACACATCGGAACATCAAATGTGATGTCAAGGTATTTGATGTCTGACTAGTCAAGTAAAGGTCGAAATAAGGTCTTGGGATAATAAAGCGTAGTTTACACTTGCCGTAGTGAAGCACCAGAAAACTACGTAATCACGGCCTGCGTGTCATGTGCAAAGGCCGGTTGATGGTTTAAAAAAAAAGGTTCTGCTTCGGTCGTATAAACTAAAGCATCGTCTGCATAAAGCATCAGCTGGTGACTACTGCTGTCTCTTTTGATTTGTAAAGTTGAGAGCTGTCTTTAAAACTGCCTACTACATCGTACTGATGAAGGTAGTGTGCATTATACAGACTACACTGCATTCTGCAGCAGTATAGTATAACACTGTAGAGTTGATTTATTTTTGCAGGATGCTTGTCTTTAGCCTTTTAAACAAGCTCTTAAAAAAATCAAACTCATACCACTATTGCCATTTTATCCATCCATCCATCCATCCATCCATGGATGGAGCTTTGAATTAGTTTTCTGCATGACTTAACTCACCACTTATTTAAACAGCTCATGGTTAAATACGACCCCATGACAGACATAAGATGAGGGGAAACTCAAAATATGAAACAGAACAGTGGAAAGCTATTCCTACAAACAATATAATGTTTTAGTTTAAAACAATACTCACTCATTAAAAAAAGAAAAGCATTTGGGCTCCTTTAAAAGTGCACAACCAAACAGAGGGTGAGACTTGTATTTTTTGTCTCTTGCAGGTTAATAATAAGACGGACCCGAAAGATACCCACAATGCCTTCGACCTGGTGAGGACCAGCAGCATCAGAATCACAACGCTGATCCTCTGTCTGGTGTCGTGAGTAAACACCGTTATTTTAGACAATGATATATTCTGCTTTATCAACAGACGTGGTCAAAACACAATTATACGAAGAGAAGATCTTATCATATGCAGCATATACAGGAATACGCTGACAATGCGGAACACATGAAAACACAGATGGAATGCAGCACATTTTTCTTTTACAATTAAATGTCTTGAATAAAATCCTTGTTTTTAGTATCCACTGCCATAGTGGGGTTTGGGGGGACTCCAAGGTTCTGTATTGGGCCTTCTTCTGTTTAGTTTCTTTATACGTAACGCACATTTAGCACCTTGCCTGGCCCAGGTTTACTTCGTGTACCGGATACTATGGCCTGTCCTTCAACACGTCCCAGCTCCATGCCAACCCCTACATGAGCTGCTTCATCTCTGCCGCCGTGGAGGTGCCAGCATACATTTCCGGCTGGCTGGCTCTGCGATTCTTTCCACGAAGGCGGTCAATCTGCTTCACGTTGCTCCTTGAAGCATCGTCACTGTTTCTCATTCAACTGGTGCCTCAAAGTAAGTGAGAAAGAAAACAAACATGAGTCTGTACTCAAAGATTATTAGAGAATAGAACTACCCTTCATGATCTTTGTAGGTATCTCAAGGTGTTCTGTTACTGACATCTTGCCGCATGATCCGGACACACAGGGAACATTTTTGGGGTTTCTTTTGCTACAGTTTTGTCCGTGTCTCTATTCTGGGAAAAAACTCAAACAAATCTATTTCCTTCTCCTTTAGGTCTATCAAATCTGTCTATGGCACTGGAGATGTTGGCTAAATATGCAGTTACCACCACTTTCTCCATGATGTTTGCCTTCATTGCAGAGCTCTACCCGACACTGCTCAGGAACACAGCGGTGGGGATATGCTCCACTGTTGGCAGACTGGGAAACTGCATCGCACCTTATTTGATAACTCTGAGTGAGTAAATTGGGTTCAAATGATGATTATAACCATTAGTTTGAGATTTCATGTATTAAAACCGCGTGAAGTCTGGGCCGCTAAATCTAATTTCACCAAGTTTAGATGCCATGTATGGAGGACAGAAAATGACTTAAGTATAAATAAATAAATGCATGAGTAAATACCGGAATGAATAAATGCTTAAATACAGAAATAAATAAAGAAATACAGGAAATATAAATATAAGTTATACCTAAACAGGACATTATTAAATAAATCTATTTCTACATTTCTGTATTTCTTCATTTATTTATGTCTGTTTTTCTGTGTTCACATGTATTTCTTCATTTATTTATGCCTGTATTTCTGTGTCCTTGTATGCAAATGAGCTGGAGCGGTCCGAACCTCTGTCTAAAGCATGATTGGTGCGATCGCACCTGGTATGTTATGCTCTACTACGTCTGCCTTGCACATGTTGTTGAAGTTGGCAAGCTCAGCTAACCGTTAGCAGAAGTCGTCGTTAGCACTTGGCAACATGCCATTGTTATTACAAGTCATTTCAAAGCAATTGCGATCTTTAGCAGCCGATTTGGAGCAGGAGTTCTTAACCTTTTTTACCTCGGGGCCCATTCAAATATCAACACTGTATTGGTTTATTAACTAATTGATCTCACTCTTGGTTTGATTTGTATTCAATAACTAACTCAAATCTTCCTACAGTTCAACAAGCAAAAACCGTGTCAAATAAATGACATGATGCAATGTGATCATCACAAAGACATTTATTGATCATGTGTATATAAACCTGCACAGACAACAAGTCATGGAACAAATCAAGCTAATACAATAACTCGTTTAAAGGCTCAAGTCAGGCGTATTAACACACAAATAAGATATTTCTACAAAAACAAGGGGGACTAAAAGAAAAACTGAGATTGTTTTTTTTAATTTATAAAGACATAATGTGGTAATAAAATAAATACATTGCACAATTATTAGGAAAGTATTTTTTTAGGATTAATTGTATTATTGAACTGCTACAGTGCTCTCGGTTAATAAACCTCAACCCTGAATATTTAAAAGTGAGGTTTTTACTTTCTTAGGAGAATATCTGTGTTCACAATTATTGGGCAACGATTAGTGTGCAGACACGTGTGCACACAATTCAAAATAATATTTTTCAAATTAAATAAACTGTAAATAACATTTAAATAAATTGCAAATTAAAATATAGCCTTATGATGTGAATGATACGCTTCAGCAGTCTTCATGTTTGCAGAACCAGAAGTTGCTCTTCATATCTGTGACAGCTGGCTTTCACAGCACATTTGGAGTTGCCAGTCAGTGACAGACAGACATTTTCTGCATCTGTAGTACATCGTCCTTCATCTGGAAAAATCCCACCGGCTTTCCCACGAGTGTTGGATGTTTGGTCTCTAGATGCTACGTTAGCTAGCGAAGCTAGCGTTAGCCCACACAGGCTCAGGGCTCGGCCTTGTTACCTCCGTTCACAAAGCCCTACTTTGTGAAGTCAGGATTATACTTTCACAAACATTTAGACGTTTGGGGGGGTGTTAAGCAGCACTTTCGTCCTCATGTTTTCGTTTTAAATACTTCTTTATAACTTTCGCTACAGGCTAACGGCTGGCTGAGTGTCTTCTTTTGCATATTGGCGCTCGTTAAATAACTGACTAACGCATTACCGCCACCAAGTAGTGGGAAGCTATATTGCAACTGAGCGTCTCGTGGATAACAGTAATATCTCTGCTGTCTTCAATTCATTGCCTATGCGTTCCCGCGGCCCACAGGTGAAAAATGGAACGTTTTTGGCGGCCGTCTAGGTGGCGCTCGCGGCCCAATGGTAACCCTATGGTTAAGAATCACTGGCCTAAACAGCTTTTTGACTTCTCTACAGGGGCCATGTGCTAGGGATCGGTTGCTTCTGTCTTGCTTCCCTACTTGACCAATCCTGTTTAACAATGAGGTTTGGACCGCCCCAGCTCATTTGCATATAAGGACACAGAAATACAGGCATAAATAAATGAAGAAATACATACGGACACATAAATACAGACAGAAATAAATGAAGAAATAGAGAAATATAGAAATAGATTTATTTAATGATGTCCTGTTTAGGTTTCAACTTATATTTATTTATTCCTGTATTTATTTATACATTTATGTAAGCATTTATTTATTCCTGTATTTATTTATACATTTATTTAAGAATTCATTCATTTATTCCTGTATTTATTTATTTATTTATACATTTATTTAAGCATGTATTAATGTATTCCTGTATTTATTCATGCATTTATTTATTTATACTTGAGTAATCTTCTGTCCACCCTCCCCCCCCTTTCTATTTTTTTTTTAGACACCTATCTCTTCCATCTTCCTTATATTATAATGGGGACTCTGGGTTTTGTGGCTGCCTTTGCTGCTCTCTTCCTTCCAGAGAGTTTTGGACGACCTCTACCTGAAACGATACAACAAATGCACAAGAGAGAAAGGTGGGCTGCTTCCTCTGTTATGGAGTTTTATACACTGAGTTTTAATTGAAGGTTGATGTGTTTAACACACTTTATTTTTTACATTGTGGTGTAATAAGTTTAACTTAAGTAAAGGCTCTTAACATTTCCTCCACCACTGGCTGTTTACAACTTGTTTCTGCTGCCCCCAAGTGGCAAGGAAAGGCATTTTGTAAACCTTTTTCTCTTATTGTTGCACAATCTACAGAACCTCGACAGAACCCTATCAGTAATGTTTTATTTTGTCCTTATAAACAGGATAAAGTGTCCATGCATCACTGGAAAAGAAACCCCAATACCTGTGGTACTCCTGGACAGTCCACTGTGATTATCTAGCGCTTTTCTGATGTAGGTGATATGTTGATATTAAATATTATTACCATACTACTTCTTACATTTTTTTAATATTTGAATAATCTTCAAGTTTTTTAGGTTGAGTCAAATATATTTCCTTTTTAAATACATTTGAAAACGGCACTGTGTTTTAAGACGTCAGCATGTAAGATTGAAATGGCAGAATTACATCGTGGGTTGATATACAGTGGCTTGCAAAAGTATTCATACCCCTTGAACGTTTCCACATTTTGTCACATTACACGCCACAAACATAACTATATTTTATTGGAATTTTATGTGAAAGACCAACACAAAGTGTCACACAATTGTGAAGTACAAAGAAAAGTACACATGATTTTAAATTTATTTCACAAATAAAAAACAGAAAAGTGCAGTGTGCAAAATTATTCAGCCCCCTTTTCTCTAAGTGCAACCAATTGCCTTCAGAAGTTGCCTGATGACTGCTGAATGATTGAATGTTGACTGAATGACTAAATAGAGTCCACCTGTGTGTAATCTAATCTCAGTACAAATACAGCTGTTCGGTGACGGCCTCAGAGGTTTCTTAAGAGAATATTGGGGAGCAAACAGGACCATGAAGTCCAAGGAACATACCAGACAGGTCAGAGATAAAGTTGTGGAGAAGTTTAAAGCAGGGTTAGGCTATAAAAATATTTCCCAAGCTTTGAACATGTCACGGAGCACTGTTCAATCCATTATCCGGAAATGGAAAGAGTATGGCACAACTGCAAACCTACCAAGACACGGCCGTCCACCTAAATTTACAGGCCGAACAAGGAGAGCACTGACAAGAGACGCAGCCAAGAGGCCCATGGTGACTCTGTCACCAAAAAAGTAATCTCACGTATCCCTTTGAGTGCCTTTTACATACTTGATATCCAGGCTACAGGTTTATTATCCTAGTTGGGAAATAGAAAATGCACGCATGCGCGTACACGCACGCACGCACACACACGCACGCACGCACGCACGCACGCACGCACGCACGCACGCACGCACACACACAAAACACTTTCTCCATGATGTTTGCCTACATTGCAGAGCGCTACAGTGGCTCGGTGGTGAGCAGGGTTGTCCTTCAATCAGAGGATCGGCGGTTCGATCCCCAGCTCCGCTAGCCCATGTTGATGTGTCCTTGAGCAAGACACTTAACCCTAAAATTGCCCCCGTAGCTGCGCCTACAGTGTATGAATGGTTGATAATCACCTTGCATGATTGCTCCTCTCATCAGTCTGTGAATGGTTGAATGATGTCATGTAGCGTTAAAGAGCTTTAAGTGGTCGGAAGACTAGAAAAGCACTGTACGGGTCCATTTGGGGGGCATTTGTTTGAACAGACATAAGTTTCTACTACAGCAAGCATATGAGTGACTAGTTTACTTTTTATAGCCTCCATGTTTGGAAACTCTGGCAGCATACCAGCGTGCCCAGATACAAGGTGTGGCTTGTATGGCAGTTGAGGGGAGGGAAAAACTCATTTCTAGTGCAGTAGAAAAATAAGTACATGCAATAAACAAGTGTATGGGACAGTTCAGGCTCTGAGACCATGAAGGATTACGAAGACTCTGTCGCTTTTTTGGGTCAGTGGGGACGTTTCCAGCAGGTCGTCTTCTTCCTGCTCTGTGCCAGCATTCTGCCAAATGGATTTGGTGCTTTCTCCGTTGTCTTCTTGACTGACGCCCCCCTCCACCACTGCCTGGTTCCTGAGGCCAATTTGACTCAAGTCTGGCTCAATGCCATCATCCCGATAGAGGTAGTTATGTTATGTTGACACATTGGTTTCTCATTATTAGTTACACGTATTCAACAATTCCAAAGGTGAGCCAGGCTGAAAGACTGGAAAGTATTTTATACAATAAGTAACTTATTTTGTATTTGTTCTGGTATTTTTAGGCTTATCTAATCAATAATACAAACATAAAAATAATCAGATGTGCACAAAATAACATCATAATTTAATTTACAGCGTCAAACATTCTGCACTGATTTGGGCTCACCAACGTGAGAACTTTGGCAATTAGTGATATTACGGTTGTTTGGCCAGAATTGTTATGCTATTACAATACTTTGATGCATGGCTTTCGAGTTGATGTATTTTTAAGGAGCCTTATGAAGCGGTCCTGCTACAGTTTATGGTTTTATGTGAAATGTTACTAATGCCACTTACAGAGGTTTGTGTCATTGTGACCGTGAGGTGGTGAATGGTAAACAGCAGCTGAGCAGATGCAGCAGGTTCAGGCTGGACGTGGTCAGAAATCTCTCTGCTCAGGGATTCATTCCTGGCAGGGACGTCAACCTCACTGACCTGGAGCAGGAGGGCTGTGTGGACGGCTGGAGCTACAGCAGAGACGTCTACCAGTCCACCATCGTCTCTGAAGTGAGGGTTGTTCAGTAACTAAAATAACACTACGCAACTGTTTCCTATGTTTTGCTAAGGAAGGAAATGTTTGATGGATTATTTTTCTTCTCAGAAATAAAGGTTATTTTTCTTTGTTCATGAATGGATAGTTTGACCTGGTGTGTCGAGAGCAGTGGAAGCAGCCGTTCACCTCAACAGTTTACTTCCTGGGAGTTCTTGTTGGAGCCTTCTTCTCAGGACAGCTCTCAGACAGGCACTGAACACACCATCTCATAATTAAATTATAAACACATAATATTCTTAGAACCTTTTAATTCTTGCTGAAAATGTCCTTGCTTAACTTTTGCCAAATGAAAAACACAGTATATCAAAAATAATAAGATACATTTAAACTAATAGGATCTTTAGCAACCGTTACTGTAAACAATTAAAGACATTGATCTCTTCTCGTTGTTTGAATCTAGGTTTGGAAGAAAGCCTGTTTTCTTTGCCACAATGGCACTTCAGACAATTTTTTCTTTTTCTCAAGTCTTCTCACCTTCATGGATTGCGTTTGCCATCCTCTCCTTCATCAGCAGTATGGGACAGATCTCCAACTATGCATCTGCTTTTGTGCTGGGTAAAAGTGTACATTTTGTGCTTTAGAACAACAAATAATACTTTTCTACAGTTCGTGATGTTGAACAAATTACATATATTGTGTGTGCTGTGCAAGTCTTGTTGTATCACTTGTTTCAACTTACTTTACCTATTTACCCGCATGTTTCTCTCTTTCAGGCAATGAGATCTTGACTGGCAATGTACGGGTCCTGTTCTCATCACTGGGTGTGTGCCTGTGGTTTGCCTTTGGCTACATGATGCTGCCTCTTTTTGCTTACCTTTTCAGGGGCTGGAAATCTCTCCTGTTGGCTATCTCTCTGCCTGGCCTGCTCTACATCCCGCTCTGGTGGTAGGTTGTACTCATGACAGTTAAAACATTTTTCATGTTAAGGTTACTATATCATCCATCCATTTACTACCTCAGAAGGATAAGGAGAAATAAATGGCAGAAGGCTAGGCAAGATAGTCCAGATACCCCTCACTTCAGCAACGCTGCACTCCCTGGGGGATCTTTAGGGGTCCCCAGGCCAGGTGAGATATATAATGCCTCCAACCTGTTTATGGTCTTCTACAAGTTGGACCTCCAAAGTGAAGTGCCCTGGAGGCATCCTGATTAGATGCCCGAACCACCTCAACTCGCTCTTTTTGAAGGTGAAACAGCTCTTTGAGATCCTTCCGAATGTCTGAGCCCCTCTTGCTATCTCTGAAGTTGAGCCCAACCACCCTGGGAGGAAAGTAATGTCAGCTGCAGTGTTAGTCTTTCAATCACTTAAAAAGTTGTACCATAGATTAGTAACTACCCTGGCGGAGGCCAATAATCGGCAAAAACACATTTAGCATTCTATTCAATTCAGTTTATTTTGTAGAGCCCAAAATCACAAATACAAATTTGCCTGGGCAGAAGCAATATATGTCATGTGTACAGAATGAACAATGTAACACACTTACAGCACATTCAATGAATGTGACTGATACATTATTCATATAATGAGTAGCCACGATCCATGGCAGGGGGCAGGACCGGCTCCAGACAAAGCCACAATCCATCGCAGCAGGCAGGACCGGTTCCAGACAGCCACGATCCATGGAAACGTGAGGCGAGGAAGCACAGAGGCTCCTGGGAAGAGGTAGCATTAGTGATGTGCATTGAAGAGACAATAATTTATCCAGAAGGAGAGAGAAAAGAGGAGAAGAGGAGAAAGGAGCTAAGATGTCCCCAAGCAGTCTAGGCCTGAGATGAAAACGCAGCATATCTAGGGGCTGGACCCGGGCAAACCTGAGCCAGCCCTAACTATAAGCGCTATCAAAGAGGAAAGTCTTAAGTGTACTCTTAAATGAGGTGACTGTGCCTACTGCCCGGACTGAAAGTGAAAGCTGGTTCCACAGAAGAGGAGCTTGATAACTGAAGGCTCCGGCCCCCATCCTACTTTTTAAGACTCTAGGAACCACAAGTAAGCCTGCATTCAGTGAGCGCAGCTCTCTAGAGGGATAATATGGCACTATAAGCTCCTTAAGATATGATGGTGCAGTGGAGAGCAGCTAATACAGGAGAAATGTGATCTCTCTTCCTAGTCCTCGTTAGTACACAAGTTGCAGCATCCTGGATCAACTGAAGAGACCCAAGAGACTTACTGGGGCAGCCTGATAATAAGGAGTTACAGTATTCCAGTCTTGAAGTAACAAATGCGTGGATCAACGTTTCTGCATCGCTTTGAGACGAGATAAGACGGCATAGCAATGAAAAGTTAATGAAGTGTTTTCTGATAATATTGCCTAAAGGAAGCATATACGGTGAATAAAATTGGTCCAAGCACAGAATCTTGAGGAACTCCATGACGAACGGCGGTGATCATCAAGGCTTCATCGTTTACATATACAAACTGAAATCGATCTGATAAATAGGACTTAACCAGCTTAGTGCAATACCTTTAATAACAATTGACTGGACCAGTCTCTGTAATAAGATGTCATGGTCAATGGTGTCAAATGTCACCAGTGCTGTCTCTGTGCTATGATGCTTTCTAAATCCTGACTGAAAGTCCTCAAATAAACTATTGTTATGTAGAAAGTCACACAACTGGTTTGCAACTACTTTCTAAAGTTTCTTAGAGAGGAAGGAAAGGTTAGAGATAGGTCTGTAGTCTTGTTTTTCTGCTGAGAACATAAATACAGCTCTCAGTCAAGGACTGCAAGTCTTATACCAACAGTCCAGTGCCACATACTCCCACAGTACTCCCCAAAGGAGTCCAAATGGAAACCTATTGTAAGCCCTCACCAAGTCCACAAAACACATGTAGACCTGGGCAAACTCCCATAATCTCCAACAACTCTTAAACACATCCTTGTGTTTGCTTTGGCTACTACTGTTGCTGCAGCCTTTCTTGGCCTGGGGTACTTGCCTGGTGCTTCAGGAGACCCCTGCGGTAATATCTGCTCTATCCGATTGTCCAAGATATATGGCCTCAGATTTGATGATATGACCACAAAGTCGATCATTGATCTTTTAGTATCAACTACACTTATGTATCCCCCTCTGATCGAACATTGCTTTTGTTATGGACAGTCCACAAAGTCCATCAACAAAACATCACTCAATTTCAGATAAGAAAGTCATTCCTACCAGTCACCCCCTCTAGATTTCTCCAGTGTTGCCCATGAGTGTTGAAGTCCCCCAGAAGAACTATAGTTCCTAGATCGTATCCTCGCTTGGATGCCACCTAGAGACTCCAAGAAGTGCGGATCCTCTGAGCTGCTGTTTGGCGCAAAGGCACAAACAACAGTTAGCGGCTTGCCCTCAGCGACCCACATTCCCATAGAGGCAACCCTCTTCAGCAGCACCAGCACTCGGCCGGCTGTGAATATCTGGCACCTCTTACCCAGGGCGACTCCAGAAAAGGAGATAATTCTCCAGGAGCTTGGTTCCAGAACCAGTGTTATGTGTAGAGGTGAGCTGAACTGTTTATACAGCTCAACATCCTGAACCCGCTCTTATTCCTTATCAAAAGTAAAGTTGATTTTCCACATCCTCAGAGCCAGTCTGTGATGCGAAGGGTGAGCACCCATGAGTTCTCACCTTTTTGCCTGCTGTCCGGCTTACAATGCACCCAACCCCACTGCTTATCCCTGCGGGTGCTGGTACCTTAAATTACACCATAAATGTCATGATTTTGCTCCTGTCAGAAGATGAAAACAATCATTTGGCTCTTTTACTATAGAAATATCCTAACGTGTATTCACCCTTACTTTAAGCCCCTCGAATCGAGCCTGATCCTTTTTGTTTCTCTCATGAAAACTGAGGCAGGCTCATCCCAGAGTCTCCTTGTTGGTTGCTCTCTCGGGGAAGAGTGGAGGAGGCTGAGAGCATCGTCAGAAAGGCTGCTAAGTGGAACAAAGTCGATGCTCCACTGGTCATTTTTGAAGATTACAGCGTACATGTAGGTTTGCCCCAAACCTAACACAATGTGTACACATTGTTAGTACAATTCATCTCATTGGCAGCAATGTATACCACATTTTATGACAATTCTTCCAGCAGTTGTTGAGATATTTAATTCTGGACCAATGTGGTGGAATGATACGTCGAACTGCTGTTGAGACAGAGGTGTTGTATCTTGCAGGCTGATGAGTCAAAGACACACCCAAAGGAACAACACACTATCTTCAACCTGCTGAGGACAAAAAACATCAGAAACACAACGGTCATTCTGTGCCTGGTGTGGTGTGTATTTTTTTTTTTACATTTGGTCATTTACAGTGATGAACTTACTTGGTTTGGTCCTTCTCTCATTTGTTTGGTATTTTTACTGAAAGTCCTGAGTCTAATGGTCTTGGTCGTGTCAAATGTTGTTTCTGTGCAGATTTCCATTGAAACCTCTCTGTTGTCTCTATCTCATGTCTTCCCAGGTTCAGTCTGAGTATCGGATACTATGGCTTGGCCCTGAACACGTCACAATTTCACGCTAACCCTTACATCAGTTGCTTCATCTCAGCAGCTGTAGAGGTACCAGCATACATTACCAGCTGGCTTGCGCTGCGATACTTTCCACGAAGGCTATCTGTTATTTGTATTTTGCTCCTTGGAGGATTGTCGCTGTTTTCCCTTCAACTGGTGCCTGAAAGTAAGCAGTGACATGACGTGGTACTTTTAGTATTTCCAAGCAAATATCTTTAGCCCACCGATTCAGCATTGCACTCATAACATTTAGAAAGCAGATAAAAAAATCTTAAAATCTGGTGGCCACATTACACCAGTGGCGGGCCGTGGATTTGGTACCTACGCCTGCTCTGTCTGTTTAGTTTAACAAATGTCTTTAACACACAGTTAAATGCATTTGATCTGTGCGGAGTGGATCATTCAGGGACTTACCTAGACAAACTGTTCTTTCCTTTCAGGTTTATCAGAACTGGCTGTTGCTTTGCAGATGCTGGGTAAATTTGTTATTACCGGCGGTACATCCCTGATGTATGCATACACAGCAGAGCTTTACCCAACAGTGCTCAGGAACACAGCGACAGGGACGTGCACTGCTGTTTCCAGAGTGGGAGGTTCCATTGCACCTTTTTTGTTACAGCTAAGTGAGTAAACCATTCTCTTGTCGTGATTACTCAGTAATTACGTGATTTGTTTTTATCCAAGTTATCATTTTAAGTTACTGTAAGGGACTTTAACGGATTATGAAACCATCTCAAATTAATACTGAGTCTTCTATATGACCTTCATAGATTGGCTATTTCTATATAGTTATTCTTAATGCATGTCATCGGTGCCACCGGTCGGTTTCTGTGCAAAATGCAAAGATGAAACCATGTAGGTTCACCATGTAGTACAGTGGCGGGCCGTGCATTTTGGACCAGGGCCTTCAGTGCCGTCTGATATTGTTTACATAAATACGCACATGCTGCGTCATTAACGGACAATGTACTTCACCTTATTAATAAAACAACACCACGATGTAGCGTAGTTTGCACAAGACGGAAACCACTTTTATTCTCGTTCCACACTTCACTAGAACGTTTCCTCTCCTTCTTTCCTTCCGTTTTTCCCTTCACAATAAAAGCCTCAGAAACGCAGGAGGCAGTGGCATCAACGGTGGGTGCCGGCGGTGAGCCAAGCGGGGTAAAAAACAACACAAAAAGCAGAAAAAACAGTTGACTCACCCGATGCTGTTCACCTGATAAAGACAAAGTCCATCCTTCTCTTAGTTAACAATTAAGAAGTGTGCTTCATGGATGCCAGTGAGTATCCCCTCCATAAGAAAAGGCATGAAGTAAAACCGCCACCAAAGCCGGTTATACTCCTCCTTCAGCCATTAAGTGTTAAAACACTAAACATAACTTATCTTATGTTTCAGCATGAACTCTTTTTAATCCTGGCAGCAAGGTAGCTTTCTGTTGTGTTGATAGAAGTCGTTCTAGTCAACCAATCACAGCGCATGTTAATGGTCACGCGGGCCCTGTGATGAATCAGACGTCCAGACATTCTAGAAGACTGTTTTATCTAGTCTAACCAGGTTACTTCTCCCACAGAGAAAGATAGGTGAAATGTATGGATAAGAGGTGCTGTTAACCAGCTCCAAGCATGCCATACAAGAGGCCTGAAGCAGAGGAACAGATGAAGACATGAGCTGTGCAGTGAGAAAATAAGATAATAGGGAGAAAAAATATTATAATACATGTATTGTATGTAATGGAAGATTTTCCTATAGATCTGTTATAAAGGAATGAGGTCTCTGAATCAAAGTTGTCTTAAGGAAAAGTCTGTTACGATCTGTGTTACAGGCTACTGGCCTGTAACACAGAATTCAAAGAAACAATGGTCATCAGCCCCTTTTATAAACCCCATGAGGTCTCTGCCTCCAACCCCCCCATGAAGGAACCCGGACTAGCTGAGTTTGTTTTGAGAGACATGACCCAGCTCTGTTCCCACCAAACACATTTACACTTCCTCACAATCACCACCCTATCTGTTTACGACCCCTTCATATACAAATTGGGGAAGATCAAACAACCCTTTGATCCCAGTACCTCATGCTTCTCCTCTCAATTTGACTCTGAGGGTCCTTTAAGGTTCAATTTAGACTCTCTTAACCTCACAAGATTACAACACTATATTTTACCATTACATGTATTTGTGAAAAACAATTACATTATGAAATAGCTATAACTTTTAATTATTAAAAAACAATTGAAAAAATTAAATAACATAATAAATTAGTGTTTAGGCCAGCAGAGAAGGCTTCGAAGGCCCTGACGGCCCGCCACTGGTCTAGAAGTATGTCATGATCGACCATGTCGAATGCATCACTGAGATCCACTAATACAAAGAATTAAGTTCTGCCACTGTCTGCTTAAGTGGATGTTGTTGAAAACCTTAACAAGAGCAGTTTCAGTACTGTGGTGTTGACGATAGCCGGACTGGAAGACATCAAAACAGTTATTTTTGGCCAAGACGTTTTTCAGCTGTTGAGAAACTTTTTTTCCCCATTATTTTACTTAAAAATGGGAGGTTCGATATTGGCCTAAAATGTTTCATTATTTTGGGGTCTAAACTGTGCCTTCTTTAGGAGTAGCCCCAGTTGGGCCTCTGGCACCGACCAAATCCAGCTTCACTACAGCCCTTACCCTGGCAGACAGGAGGATAGGCGGATAGTAGTTTTCTAAAGGAACTCTGGCGCTTAGATACACTACCACCTTTGTCAACAGGGAACACCAAAATCAAAAAAATCAACACAAAATGAAAGTTCCTGTAGTAACTTCAAACAGATAAGCATCTGATGTTAACTATTTTTAGTTTGGATGCTAAACATACTGATTAATTCACATACAGTAAATATTTACAGTGCATAATAAACACAGGACATCTTTCATCCAAATGTTCTCTTCTCTTACAGGTGGATACTTTAAGTACCTGCCTTATATTGTAATGGCAACTCTAGCTTTTGTGTCTGCCTTTGCTGCGGTCTTCCTGCCAGAGAGTTTAGGACGACCTCTACCTCAAACTATTCAACAGATGCATGGAAGAGAAAGGTGGGTTCCTTTAGGAATACATACATTTTCATAAACTCGTCCTATGTCAATACACTTATATAGACTGCAGACGGAGATCAGCTATCTTGGGAACTCTGGCACATTTACGTTGAGGTGAAAACTGAAATGTTAATTAATGTGCACTGTCCCTGGTAAATAAATTAACATTGAATATCATCTAGTAGACAGTCATCCTGGCTGAAAAAACGGTTCAGGCAAGAAAATAGAAATAAAAATGAACAGAAGTGAAAAGATATTCAAAATTTGTAGCTTTTTCATATATATTTTTCTCTATTCAGAAATTCACATGATGGTTTGTTTATTTTTCTTTTGTCACTACAGCTTGAAGTGCCCATTCATCACAAGAAGAGCACATTCAAACACTCAGGTGCTTTTCGAAAGTCGACTCTAAAACATTACTGAAATTAGATATTCATAAATACTGCACTTTTAACTCTAGCTGCACGCGTATCTTTGCTATGCTCAGTACAAGTGGATTTAATGGCATTATATGAACAAGAAAAGACATTAAAATACTTAAAACGTGACTAAAACATTTTGTAGTAAAATCAAATTGTGCTTGCAGTCTTTGCATGTGATCTCAGATGACAAATATGGATATAAAATATGAACTGAGTGTGAGTGTTAAATGTGATGTAAAAGATGATGTAAAAGATGCACTATAACATCCTAAACTGGGTCTGATTAAATTGTTAATTTATTGAAACTATGTTTTATTTTCATGTGCTGTTGAACTTTAATTGTGTTATTACACACATTTTTATTGTTTACAACAGTGAATACGGGTACCGTGTGAATATGATAATGATTGCATTGCTGCTGAGCATGATTAGTGCAGAGAATTGTTGTGCTTTTCTTTTCCCAGTATTTTGATGCCGTTGCAAAGAAATCATTAGTTTCGTGGAGATATTTTACAACAGTGATTCTCAACTGGTGGGTGGGTCGCGGACCCGTTTTCAGTTGCCTGGGAAAAAAAATAAATATATATCTTCTTTTTTTTCATTCTGTGGTTTTATTTTGAAGGGACTTTTTGATGCAGCGGAGTGTCGTTTGTTTGCCGGCTCTGGTTTCATCTTATTTTCCACTTGTCCCTGCATGTTTTCAGCAGCGTGTGGTTGGGTCAAACCATCCTGATATGGGGGAGACCCTGGGTTTTTAGGATAATTAAATTAAACAGCCTACTGAATATAAAATTCACAGCTGATGGCGCTTCCTGCATGACAGGAAAACACTTGGGGGTTGTGAGGAGAATTCTTTACAAAACTCCGAATGCAACTTGGCACCCTTGTTTTTTTGCATCGAGAGGCCCTGGCCTTCTACCGGCGTAATGCGTGTTATTTATTAATTATTTACGTCAGTTTTTTAAAATTCTGATTGTGACTCATCAAACCAACAGTCGGGAAGACTGAATGAAAGGACGTAACATGTTGTAAAACGTGTTTTAACTAGATGGTAAATCAGAAAAGAAATCTATTTTATAACTTGAGTTTAATCTGTGATCGTCTTCACTCTGGTATGAAACTCCAGCGATCAGTCCGCTCAGCTGCAGCGTCCAATCAAATAACAGATGAACAGCGTTAAAACACTTCCTGGAAGCCTGCTCTCGGTCTCCTCGATCATGGCTCCGTCGAGATCCCTCCTCGCTCCTCAGAGCAGAATAAGAGCTTTGGGACGGCCGTCAAGATGGCGACACAGAACCACTTCCGGTTCGATCGAGGAGCGAGGAAACGACAATTTAGAGACTTGGGATGTACCCACAGAGTCCACAGGAAAATTCTCTTCAGCGGCAGCTTCTTCTTCTACAAGTATAAGTGGCGGATTGCAACCAACTTGACTAGGTGCATACCGCCCGCGCCACCCAATGTACTGGAGTGTGTGTGCAGGGTGCTTTGCTGTCTCTGTGAGGAATTACAGTACAGAACCTCCTTGCTGGCCTTCAAAGTCAAAAGTCAAAGTCAGTTTTATTGTCACTTCCTCCATTTGTGCAAACATACAGAGGACCTGAAATTATGTTTCTCTACTGTCTGACATAAAGTGAATAGTGCAAAACAGTTGAAAAAGTAAAAGATAGACAACATATAAACTACATATAAACAACATAAATTGGGAAACTAAATAAGTGTGCGTTAATAGCAGCGGTCAGACAGTTTAGCAGCAGAAGCAGACATGAGTCTAGATGTGGGAGTGGTGAGGTAGAGAGTTCAGCTTCCTGACAGCTTGGTGAATAAAGCTAGTTGACAGCCTGGTGGTGCGAGCCCGGAGGGTCCGGTATCTCTTCTTAGGGGGCAGGAGGCTGAAGAGACCGTGTGAGGGGTGGCAGGGGTCGCTCACAATCCTGGTCGCTGCAGGGAGGGGAAGGGAGTGAGGCACCAATGATTCTTCCAGCTGCATTCACTATGCACTTCAGGGCTTTCCTGCTGTAGTCTGTACAGCTTCCGCCCACACAGTGATGCAGTTGGTCAGGATGCTCTCGATGGTGCCACGGTAGAAGGTGCACATGATGGGTGGGGGGCTTCCTGCTTTCCTCAGTTTGCGGAGGAAGTAGAGGCGCCTCTGTGCTTTCTTTGCCAGGGATTTAGTGTTGGCTGTCCACGAGAGGTCCTCACTGATGTCCACCCCCAGGAACTTGGTGCTGCTGACTCGCTCAATGTCAGTACCGTTGATGGTTAGTGGTGGGTTTGGGTGTGGCCTTTCCAGAAGTCCACAACAATCTCCTTGGTCTTGCTGTTGTTCAGCAGGAGGTTATTGTCTCTGCACCACGTGGTCAGAAGGTTGACCTCCTTCCTGTAGTGGGTCTCGTCATCCTTGGTGATGAGACCTATCAGAGTAGTGTCGTCTGCGAACTTGACCATGTGATTGGTGCTGTAGGTGGTTTTGCAGTCGTGTGTCAGCAAGGTGAAGAGCAGTGGACTGAGCACACAGCCCTGAGGGGCACCTGTACTCAGAGTGATGCTGCTTGAGGTGTTGTTGCCGACGCGTACTGCTTGTGGCCTCTCACTGAGAAAGTCCAGCAGCCAGTTACACAGCGAGGTGTTGAGCCCCAGCTGGTCAAGTTTGCAGATGAGTTGTTGTGGGATGATGGTGTTGAATGCTGAACTAAAGTCTATGAACAGCATTCACACATATGAGTCTTTTTTGTCCAGGTGAGTGAGGGCTGGGTGGAGAGCAGAGCAGATTGCATCCTCCGTGGACCGTTTGGCATGGTATGCAAACTGGAAAGGGTCCAGGTTGGGGGGAGAATGGAATTGATATGCGACATGACTAGTCGTTCAAAGCACTTCATTATTATGGGGGTAAGTGCCACTGGACGATAGTCATTAAAGGAGGATGGAGTGGATTTCTTTGGCACAGGTATGATGGTGGTGGCCTTGAAGCATGATGGAACAACAGCTTGTCTCAGAGAAGTATTAAAAACATCTGTGAAGACATCCTTAAGCTCATCTACGCAGTCCCTCAACACACGACCAGGGATGTTGCCTGGACCTGTTGCCTTGCGGGTGTTGATAGTGGAGAGAGTCCTCTTCACGCTGGCAGCAGACAGGCACAGAACCTGATCATGGGGAGGAGGCAGAGTCTTGTGTGGACAAGTACTGTTCTGTGCTTCAAATCGTGCAAAGAAGCTGTTGAGGCACATTTAGCAGAGTGATGTTGCTGTCGCAGGTCTGTGGCGCGGGTTTGTAGTCTGTGATGGTCTAAATGCCCTGCCACAGGCTCCGTGTGTCTCTGCTGTCTTTAAAGTGACGGGTTATCTTGTTTGTGTAATCCTGTTTTGCTTTCCTGATGCCGTGGGACAGGTCGGCTCTCGCTCTTCTCAGGTCCGTTTCGTCCCCAGCTCTGAAGGCCTTGTTTCTGGCCCTCAGCAGCCGATGGACTTCCCCTGTCAGCCACGGCTTCTGGTTAGCCCGAGTGGTGATGGTCTTTACATAAGTCACATCATCCATATACTTACTGATGTAAGAAGTAACAGTGTCTGTGTACTCATCAATGCCTGTGTGGTTGTTCTATGTGGCTGCCTGCTTAAACATTCCCCAGTCTGTTGTGTCAAAGCAGTCTTGGAGAGCGGAGGAGGCCCCCTCTGGCCACACCCGGACTTGCTTCAGAACCGGTCTGGAGACTTTCACTCTGGGTCTGTATGCTGGCATTAGCATGACGGTGATGTGGTCAGAGAGTCCGATGTGAGGGAGGGAGGAGGCCTTGTACGCTCCTTTGTGTGTGGTGTAGACCAGATCCAAAATGTTGTCCCATCCTTGTTGGGAAATCAACATGCTGGTGAAGTTTCGGAAGAACAGTCTTGAGATTGGCATGATTAAAATCCCCAGCAAAGATGGTGAAGCCGTCTGGGTGAGCGGTCTGTTGTTTGCTGATGGCCTGGTACAGTTCACAAAGTGACGCATTTCTGTCGCTGTTGTTGGGGGTGGTAGGGATGTAAACAGCGACAAGCAGAATCGCCGTAAATTCCCTCGGCAGATAAAAAGGACGGCACCTTACGATCATGAACTCCGCCAGTGGTGAGCAATGTTTACGTACCACGACAGCGTCACGACACCATGCATCCCAGATGTAAACACATACTCCGCCGCCGCGAGTCTTTCCTCCTTCAGCAAGGGCTCTGTCCGCTCGGTAGCATGTTAGCTGCTCCAGTTTCACAGCGGAGTTGGGGATGTTGCCATTTAGCCATGTTTCCGTAAAAAGTCCGCAGCAGTCTTTTGTGGTCCATTTTATTGTCCAAGGATCGCACATTAGCCATGATGATGGATGTTATGGCTGGACGAGTTGGACTAGCCGCTAGCCTAGCTACCACCACGCTTACCCCTCTTCTGCTTCCTCGCACACCGCTTGCAGCGCCTCCTTTCCGGGGAGGGGTGGCAGTCCAGTCCGGTGTGGCCGTAGGCTGACATAGTAGTCCGAGCTCCTTGAGTGTTTCGGCTTGTGCAGTATCCAGATTGTTGTGTTTCTTGGTCCTGCCGATGCTTAGCAGAACCTGCCGACTGTAGTTATATTTCGACGTGGACAGAAGAGGTGAAGACGGACATTTTTGTACTAACAGACGAGGCGAAGATGACATTTTTTTGTACAAACAAGAACAAAACACTGGGGCCGTTTCTCAATCAGTGTTCTTCTCTGTACTTGTGTTCGCGTGGACTCGTGAAACGTCATCAGTCGCGGCCCAAGTACTGTTCCAATTCAAAAGTCCGCTTCTCGCCAAGAACGGTGAAAATGCTCGGATGTGACTTGATCCGCCCATTTTACCGGGGATGCATCAGAGCAGACTTGAGCGTACTTGAGAGAGCCAATATCCCAGAATGCATTTCGGACCAGCAAACGGGGAACAATGACGGATGAGAAAACTCATAACTGAAAGTTGACATTCTCTGAATACTACCGTTGTTGAGTCACAGAATTTAATTTTAGGATGTTTTCAGGCGAGAAGTTAGTTGTTTAAGCATCAAATCTGTGGTCGCTTTCTCAAGAATCGGCCGACTTAAAAAGATACGCCGATGAGTTGAGGTCCTGCTCGCGGGACCGGTGAGCTCCGCAGCACCGGGCCGTCAGCGCTCTGCTGCCCGCCGAGAGCAGCCTGATCTCGTCTGGACTTTTTGAAATGATCCGCTGGCTCCGATGTCTACGTATCGATTAAACATGAGATATAATTCTGTTTCGAGGATTTAACAAGCAATCATTATTATTTATTCAGTCACATTAAATCAGTTTGACTGAGGGAAAGGGTAAGGTTTATAACTTAAGATTTTAATTTAACTTTTACTTTGAACTACAGTGGTGTCTTATTACTTTTGACCGAATTGTTTGCAATTATATGTGTGTGTGTGTATATATATACATACATATATATATACATATATATACATATATATACATATATATACATATATATACATATATATATATATATATATATATACATATATATACATATATATACATATATATATATATACATATATATACATATATATATATACATATATATACATATATATACATATATATATATATATATATATATACATATATATACATATATATACATATATATATACATATATATATATATATATATATATATATATATATATATATATATATATATATATATATATATATATACAATGAGATGTGTGTGTCTGTGAAACCAGTACAAAAAAAGCAGGGTTGTCATATTTTGTTTGACTGTAAAAATACTTTACAGTGAAGAATCAGAGTAACCATGACAACAACACCTTAGGTGGTGACGTCATCAAGTCAGCTGCTGTTCCAATTGCAGAAAGACCGTCCTGCGTTCTCCCGTCCTTGAGTCTGGACTCCCAAGTCCAGATAATATATATATATATATATATATATATATATATATATATATATATATATATATATATATATATATATATATATATGTAGTGTATTTGTGAAAAACAATTACATTATGTAGTAGTTGATTTAATGTCTTTTCTGCTGATAAAATGTTCACCTGCCCGAACGGCAGCACCTCCTGTGGTAAACGATCTTGACTTGAGTAACCACTAAAACTCTCAGATTGCACTCAGGAAATCCCCATGGACTCAAAGACGACAGAGACTGGAGTGAGTCGGTCCCGGATGAAAAAAGACAAAGAGTATCTCCCTCGACTATCTGTTCCGACTAACTATAAAAAATCTCAAACACTTAGTGATAAAGCATAATACTGTGATGATCAGGCCCCCTCCCTCCTGTACCCCAGTGAAGCAATCGTCTTACCCCTTCTCCGAAGTCAATGTTTTCAGTTATGTACATCATTTTTCTATTATGTACATCATTTTACAATACATATTTGGCGTATGACTGAATGATGACAGAAAGTGTTAAAGAGCTTTGAGGGATCAGGAGACTAGAAAATAAACAAGTATTCTATATAACATTTATCATGTCTCTAAAGGACGTGTTCTCTAAAATGTGCTGTTTCGCAAATCTCCTCTTCAGCAGCTCTTACGTCCAAGCTTCTCCCTACATTCTGTTTGTTCATAAATTATTCTGATACATTTTAATCCAAAAGAACATGGGGAAATCTTATTTAATTATTTCATTGCTCCATTGCCTCGATGGCATATCAAAACACATTTTCCAAAGAAATTGTAATACGACGTATTTTATAATTATCTCAATATAAGTTATCAAATGAGGGATTTTCATAGTGATACTGCCTCGACATTTATCATTTATTTGTTTTTTAAACCTGCTGTGACTTGTTTGTATTGAGAAATCATTACGATTGTCAGTATCTTTATACATATCTACAGTATATCTGTTCTGCGCAAATTGCACACGACTGCAAAACATTGTTGACTGTGGGTAACACGTATGAAGACCACCAGTTAGCCCGCAAAGCCTTCGTTACCTCCCCCCTGGCTCTATGGGAAAACCCCAAGAACACCTGAGGAAGTAATGAAACAGACGCCACCAACAAACCTGTGTGAGGGCGAAACACCCCAGACACAGGGTCCCTAGAGGCACCTCTGTTATCAATAATTGCTGCTCTTCTAGTGAGGCAGTTAACCGAACCTCCACAAGCGTCCTCATGGAGGTCGCAGTATCCCCGTCCTCACCCTCTTCACTAGGCGTATGCTCATGAACATCTCCTGAATGAGACAACACAAGACTTCGCGTTTCCCCTGGGGACAAAATCTCACGACGTACCGTGTGTGGCACATTTAATAAAAAATAATATATATATTAGTATTCTCAGTTAAAGTTAGGTCATTTGAGTCTTTTTGAAACTACTTCTTAGTTGTTGGACTTTTTTGTTTGTGCATGAAAGCTATTGAGTCCATTTAAAAATGGCTAAAGATTCTGAATTGTTATGTTGTAATACCTTGTGTCTTGAAGATGCACTTTTTTTGTATTTCTTAAAATGCAGCTAATTGAGTGTAAAAGGGAATAGTTCCCTCTCTAGCATCGCCACCACCTGGTCGTTTTGGTTTATCATTAAACTTGTTTTTGTGTTGGCATACACATTCTGTACTATCTCAGGTTCAAACTGCACCATCTTTTCATTAAATAAATTTGAGAAGTTGAGAATGTTCCTCGATTTGGGTCGCGACTTCTCATTAGGGGGTGATGGTGGATCCTGGAGCCAGACCAGTTGAGAACCACTGTTTTAAACAATATATTGTTTCAATAACTGTTGTGTTCCTTGAGCCTGTTGCAGCCGCATACAAATCGAGTGACAAAAGAATCCTCCTCAGTTATTCCTGACGAGAAACACAAACGGAGTCGTGACGGTCGTCCAGTTATTTGCCTCGAGCTGGATATCGGTGCGGCACCTCGTTTAAGGGACAACCGAAAACTTCTTGTCTGCAATGTTTGTATACGGTGTCTTCTGACAACATCTTGAGTAAAACAAAAAACACACACAGTTACAGGAATGATTAACAGACACAACAATGCTGACGGGAAGTGTCTACTTTTAAATATCTATTGAAGTGGCACCCAGGAACCATATTTATTGTATCAATGAGCCAATACTCAGATTATCCTGAGTCAGCGTGGCTGGCTGATCTGTGACCTTTACACGTGTGGAATCTAGACTAGTGCAGAATCGGCAAAAACTGCTCAACACTGACAGTCAGTAAATGACTCCAAGTTCCAATGAATAAAAGGTAATATGTCTGAAGCATCTGTTGAGTGCAATATGCTGGACATGCATTGAATTACACTTTGCATGTTGATTTAAATGTGTTTTTAAATCACTACATTTGTAATAACAAGACTGAGGATTGATACTATAGCATTATAGTTATAACTATGATATATGTTTACAGCAGTGGTTCTCAAACTGAGGGGTGCGCCCCTCTAGTGGGGCGTGGGGGGAGATGCATTTTTAAGAAAGAAATTTAGATTACATTAATTTGCAAATGAGGTATAGGTGCTATTTTGCATACATTTCCAGAAAAGAAATGTGAACATAAAAAGTATTGTTTCTTTCTGTGGACATCTTTGACTCAAAGTTTGTTTCTCTTTGTGTCACTCCATAAATCAGAAAACAGCCATTACATTTTCTCCATGTTTTTAGTAATAAAATGTTGAATAAATCAGGCTACGAATGTCACGGGGTGGTTGAAATTAGGACCGAGGTGCCGAAGCAACGGTTCAAAAAAGTTAATTGATTTAACAAAAACAAGGAAAGGCTTTAAAGAAAACACTATATATAAACATAAAGGTGGACAAGCTTACTCGCGGGGAGGAACACGGACCGGCAACACGCAGTCAAAAACGCAATACGTTCCCACACTGAGGTAGGAGACAAACAGGGTTTAAATACACTGGGTAGGGGGCAGGTGATTGGACACAGCAGGGAACAATCAGGGACAATCAACAGACAATCACAGGGCAGGAAGTGCACGGAACACAGAGGACACACAAGACAAGGGCCGTTTCTCAATACCCAAACGTTGGCCGCTCTTTATTCACGCACAAGTATTTATAGAGCCAGTGGCGGGAAAAGGTATAAAATATTGTTATGGATACAACGTTATATTAGATCTAATATATATTAAATATAATGCTGTTAAAATAAAGCTGCTTCTGATTATT
The DNA here is from genome assembly GCF_910589615.1 of Taurulus bubalis. Taxonomy (NCBI): domain Eukaryota; kingdom Metazoa; phylum Chordata; class Actinopteri; order Perciformes; family Cottidae; genus Taurulus; species Taurulus bubalis. The sequence continues at coordinate 24,395,906 of NC_136590.1, read as the reverse complement.
ATTGTATTTCATTCAGTGAAGTCATCAGATTAAAATGTAATGACCAAAAATGTACCGAATTGTATTGTCATAAGAGTTCATGCAGTTATGCGAGGTACACCAATATTGTAAATATAAAGTACATTCTGTATATTTATACATTAATAATGCTTAATATATATATATATATTTATATATATATATATATATATTTATATATATATATATATATATATATATATATATATAATAATGGATCGGACACGGAGGATTGCGGTTGCGGTCGGCCATCTCTATCAAGAAGCCGAAGGGGAGGCGAATCCTTCAAAGAAGAGCCGCGATGCAGCGGACAGACAGGAGACGTGCCTTAACTTAATCTCAGTCTCTAGATGTGCAAAGCTGGTAGAGACATACCCCAAAAGACTTGCAGCTGTAATTGCAGCAAAAGGCGGTTCCACAAAGTATGGACTTAGGGGGACTGAATCATTTTGCACACTGCACTTTTCAGTTTTTTATTTGTGAAAAAAAATTTAAAACATGTATAATTTTCTTTGTACTTCACAATTGTGTGACACTTTGTGTTGGTCTTTCACATAAAATTCCAATAAAATATATTTATGTTTGTGGCGTGTAATATGACAAAATGTGGAAACGTTCAAGGGGTATGAATACTTTTGCAAGCCACTGTATATGTCTTTTGCAATGTTCTTCTTGTTCTGTCTAATTTTTATGTAACTGCCTGAAATTAAATTAAATTAAAATGTAATTGTAATAATAAAACGGATTTAACGCTACCTGTAAACAAACAATAGACTATTGAGAACAAAATAGTGTTTGTTAGATTCAACCAAACCAAATTATAGCTCACGTTTAACCGTACAACAGAGACGTCAATCCCACCGGCAAATTTCAAAAAGACTGGGATATTTGGCTGTCCAAAGTACACACAAGTGACCTTCAATGCATATCCCATAATGGGAGGAGCGAGCCACATCCGGGCATTTGGACCGTGCTTGGCTTGATGCAAACTTTGAATTGGAACAGTACTAGGGCTCGGACTGATGACGTTTCACAAGTTCACTACAAAATTCATGACAGAGCCGGAGGAGGGACCTGGGGCACGGCAGAAACAGTCCGGGTGCCTGGCCAGAGGACGGCCACCAGTCGGGCAGAAACAGTCCGGGGAACGGGCTGGAGGACGGCCAGAGGATGGCCACCAGGCGGGGTGAAGCAGTCCGGGGGGCTTGCCGGAGGATGGAAATCAGAGCCATGCTTCGGCAGGGAACGGGACCGGGACTCTGAAGGGGAAGGGGACCGGGACTCTGTAGGGGAAGGGGACCGGGAGTCTGAAGAGAAAGGGGACTGGGACTCTAATGGGGAACCTGAAGGGGACTTTAAAGGGGAACCTGAAGGGGACTCTGAAGGGGATTCTGAAGGGGAACCTGAAGGGGACTCTGAAGGAGACTCTGAAGGGGACTCTGAAGGGGACTCTGAAGGGGATTCTGGGACAGGTCGCAGAATTTTTGCGAAGAAATGTCTATTTACAAAACGTAAACATTTTGTCGCATATTCCGAAGGGTTAAGATGACTATGTCATCCATCCATTTACTTCCCCTAATCTGGCAGAAGGATAAGGGGAAGTAAATGGCAGAAGGCTAAGCAAGATAGTCCAGACACCCCTCACCTCAGCAACGCTGCACTTTCTGGGGGATCTTTAGGGGTTCCCAGGCCAGATGAGATACATAATCCCTCCAAAGTGTTTATGGTCTTCTACAAGTTGGATCTCCAAAGTGAAGTGCCCAGGAGGCAACCTGCTCTTTTTGAAGGTGAAACAGCTCTTTGAGAGCCTTCCGAATGTCTGAGCCCCTCTTGCTATCTCTGAAGTTGAGCCCAACCACACTATGGAGGAAAGTAATGCCAGCTGCAAATTTTAGTCTTTCAATCACTTGAAAGGTTGTACCACAGATTAGTAACAACCCTGACGGCGGCGTCAAATGTTCTTTCTGTGCAGATTTCCATTGAAACCTCTCTGTTGTCTGTATCTCATGTCTTCCCATGTTCAGTCTGAGTATTGGATACTATGGCCTAGGCCTGAACACGTCACAATTTCACGCTAACCCCTACATCAGTTGCTTATTTCCAGCTGGCTTGCACTGCGATACTTTCCACGACGGCTATCTGTTATTTGTTTTTTGCTCCATGGAGGATTGTCACTGTTTTTCCTTCAACTGGTGCCTGAAAGTAAGCAGTGACATGACATGGTACTTTTATATTTCTAAGCAAATATCTTTAGCCCACCGATTCAGCATTGCACTCCTATAACATTTAGAAAGCAGATTACAAATTCTTAAAATCTGGTGCCCACATTACACACAACGCAACTCCAACGCCGACAGTTGGCTCGGCTGTGTCATGCACAGGGAACGCCAGAATCAACACAAAATGAAAGTTCCTTGTAGTAACTTCAAACAGATAAGCTTCTGATTTCAACTATTTTTAGTTTGGATGCTAAACACACTGATTAATTCACACAGTAAATAGTTACAGTGCACAATAAACACAGGACTTCCTTCATCCAAATGTCCTCTTCTCCTTTTACAGGTGGATATTTTAAGTTCCTGCCTTATATTGTAATGTGAACTCTGGCTGTTGTGTCTGCCTTTGCTGCACTCTTCCTGCGAGAGAGTTTAGGACGACCTCGACCACAAACTATTGTAATGGAAATAATTCTTGTTGTTCAAGACGAGAGTTAAAATCAGATATGACAAACAAGCAAGCAGAGTTTGTCTGGTCAAAACAAAATGCCTCCGTTCGTTTATTCATGCTTGCGCAAGCAGGGAGAAATTTCAACAGCCATGAATCATCAATGTCTGTTAGGGTTTTTCACAAAGATCATTTGCTAAGACGGTCAGTTATATACACTTTCATATGACCATCCCTTTACGACCCATCTGTTCTCTGTTTGGTTCCCACTAGACCACATATGATATACATTGAACTGTGTGTTCCACGTCACCATATACATTGAAGATCTTCCACGTGGCTTGTACTTTGATCTGATCCATATCATGTTTTCAACCAATCACATCAGCTGGTATGAACCGGAGTAGCTTCAAAACCTGAAAACCCATGTTATCAGTCCCTCCACGTCTTGCAGTTAATCATTAATCTGAACATACATTAGTATTAAAACCTCATGTTTAACAGCAAATGTATCTGAAACATACAGCATATACATATTTTCCCATCACACTATTTACCAGATGCATAAAAGAGAAAGGTGGTTTCCTTTAGGAATACATACGTTTTCGTAAACTCGTCCTATGGCAATACACTTATATAGACTACAGACGAAGATCAGCTCTCTAGGGAACTCTGGCACATTTACGTTGAGGTGGAAACATAAATGTTAAATAATGTGCACTGTCCCTGGTAAATGAATAAATAAATTGAACATTGAATATCATCTTGTAGACAGTCACCATGGCTCAAAAAACAGGCAAGAGAATAACAACAAAAACTAAGTGAAAGTGAAAATATATTCAAAAATTGCAGCTTTTTGTCACGGATTCCCCATCATATTAAGTGTTTTCATCCTGTCTGTCAGTTCTAATCACTCTCCTGTCATTCCAGATCCTGCTACTCACACGTGATTACCCCTCATCACCGTCACCTGGCCCTCACGCCCAGCTCACCTGCAGCCCGTTCCCTCATTAGCTCACTATTTAGGTCCCCTCACTTGCACGTGTCCTATGCCAGATTGTCTTGTCCATTGTGCCAAACTCTCCAGCATATCTTTGTACTTTTTGCCTACCTGTTCTGACCCCGTTTTTGCCTGTCTTGCCGACCTTGGATTTTGCCTGCCCCTTATCGGATTTGTTGCCTGTTTGTTTGATCTCCTGGTTTTGACCCCTGCCTGAATACATGACTAAAGAACTTTGCCTGCCACCTGCCTCTGAGTTGTGCTCGTGAACTATATTTCCCACTGTGCCTCACACTTTTTCATATATATTTTTTCTGTATTCAGAAATTCACATGATTTTTTAATTTATTTTTTATTTTGTCACTGCAGCTTAAAGTGGTCATTAATCACAAGAAGAGCACATTCAAACCCTTAGGTGATTTTCGAAAGACGACTCTGAATAATTACTGAAATGAGTTATTCATAAATACTGCACAATTAACTCTAACTGCACATGTATCTTTGCTATGTTCAGTACAAGTGGATTTAATGGCATTACATCAGCAAGAAACGAAATTAAAAGAATTTAAACGTGGCTAAAACATTTTGGAGTAAATTTGTGCTTGCAGTCTGTGCATGTTATCTCAGATGACAAATATAGATAGGAATTATGAACTGAAATATGAAACATGTGAGTGTTTAATGTGATGTAAAAGATGCGCAATAACATCCTAAACGTGGCAACTGGTTCTGATTAAATTGTACATTTATTGAAACTATGTTTTATTGCATAGTGCACATCAGTAGCATGTGTATATGGTAAAGATTGCATTGCTGCTGAGCATGATTAGTGCAGACAATTGTTGTGCTTTTCTTTTTCCAGTATTTTGATGCTGTTGCAGAGAAATCATTAGTTTCCAGTTTCGTGGAGATATGTTAAGACACACATTATATTGTTTCAATAACTGTCACGTTCCTTGATCCTGTTCAATTCAGTTTAATTTATTTATCCCAACATCACAAATACAAGTTTTCCTCAGAGGGCTTTACAATCTGTACACATGACATCCCTGTCCCGGGACCTCACATCGGATCAGGAAAAACTCCCCCAATGAAGATAGTAAAAACCCTTTCACAGGGAAAAAAAAGGGGAAGAAACCTGAGGGAGAGCAACAGAGGAGGATCTCTCTCCCCGGATGGACAGAAGCAATAGATGTCATGTGGCCAGAATGAATAACGTAACGGAGTTACAGCACATTCGATGAATGTGACAGAAATTATTCATATAATGAGTAGTATGCATGGTCCATGATCCAGATAGCCACGATCCATTAAGCAGAAGGAGGTAGAGAGGAGAGGCATCCCAGGGGCAGTGGGAGGAGAAAGCAAGGCCATGGCAGCTGGCAGGACTGGCTCCAGGGTTGTTGCATCAGCAGGGCCATGGTTGCATCAGCAGGGCCAGGGGGGAGGACCCCGATCCTCCCCCTGGTTCCAGGCAGCCACGAATCCATGGAAAAAGAAAGTAGAGTTAGTAATATGCATTGAAGAGACAATCATTTATCCAGAAGGAGAGAAAGAAGAGGTGAAGAGGAGAGGAGGAGCGAAAGAGGAAGAGAAGGAGAGGAGGAGCTCAGCGTATCCTAAGATGTCCCCCAGCAGTCTAGGCCTATAGCAGCATATCTAGGGGCTGGACCAGGGCAAACCTGAGCCAGCCCTAACTATGAGCCTGAAACAGCCCTAACTATAAGCGCTATCAAAGAGGAAAGTCTACTCTTAAATGAGGTGACCGTGCCTGCCCAGGACTGAAAGTGAAAGCTGATTCCACAGAAGAGGAGCCCGATAACTGAAAGCTCTAGCCCCCAACCTACTTTTTAACACTCTGGGAACCACAAGTAACCCTGCATTCAGTTAGCGTAATGCTCTTGTGGGGTAATATGGCACTATAAGGTCCTTAAGATATGATGGTGCATCACCAGTTAAGGCTTTGTAGGTAAGGAGAAGGATTTTAAATATGATTCTCGATCTTACAGGAAGCCAGTGGAGAACAGCTAGTACAGGAGTAATGTGATCTCTCTTCCGCGTCCTCGTTAGTACACAGCAGCCTGATAATACGGAGTTAGAGTAATCCAGTCTTGAGGTAACAAATGCGCGAATCAATGTTTCTGCATCGCGTTGAGACAGGATGTGCCGGATCTTTGAGATGTTCCGTAGGTGAAAAAAAGCGGCCCTTGAGATCTGTTTCACGTGAGAGCCAAAGGACAGGTCCTGGTCAAAAATAACTCTGAGATTCCTTACGGTGGTGGTAGATGCAGAGAGATGTCATCCAGAGAAACCATATCATCAGATACTTGATTTCTGAGGTGTTCTGGTCCGAGTAAAATAACTTCAGTCTTATCCGAGTTCAGCAGCAGGAAGTTGCAGGTCATCCAGGTTTTGATGTCTTTAAGACACGCTTGAAGTTTGGCGACCTGGTGGGTTTCATCTGGCTTGATCGACAGATATAGTTGAGTATCATCGGCATAACAGTGAATGTTTATGGAGTGTTTTCTGATAATATTGCCTAAAGGAAGCATATATAAGGTGAATAAAATTGGTCCAAGCACAGAACCCTGTGGAACTCCATGGCGAATGGCAGTGGTAACCGAGGCCTCATCGTTTACAAATACAAACTGAGATCGATCTGATAAATACGACTTAAACCAGCTTAGTGCTGTACCTTTTAATACCAATCAACTGGTCTAGTCTCTGTAATAAGATGTCATGGTCAATGGTGTCAAACGCTGCACTAAGGTCTAGCAAGACCTATACAGAGACAAGTCCCCTATCTGATGCAACTAGAAGATCATTAGTAATTGTCACTAGTGCTGTCTCTGTGCTATGATGCTTTCTAAATCCTGACTGAAACTTCTCAAATAAACTATTGTTATGTAAAAAGTCACACAACTGGTTTGCGACTACCTTCTCCAGTATCCTAGAGAGGAAGGAATAGGTCTGTAGTTAGCCAACACCTCTGGATCCAGAGTCGGCTTCTTAAGAAGAGGTTTAATTACAGCTACTTTAAAAGACTGTGGTACATGACCCATTAGTAAAGACCCATTGATAATATCTAGTAGAGAGGCACTAACTAAATGACTGTGAGACTGCACTGTCCTCTTACATAATTTTTAGGACATTGTAATGTTGTGTAAAGTGACTTTGAGTACTAAGAAAAGCGCTATATAAATTAAATGCATTATTATTAAATGTAAAACTTCCTTAAACAGCTTAGTCGGAACGGGGTCCAGGAGACAGGTAGACGATTTAGAAGTAGAAAACATTGAAGACAGTTGGTCGAGGTTGATGGTAAAAAATCCATCCAGACACACAACAAGGCCCACAGCCTCCTCCATGGCCATCCCACCTGAGGATGGACCGGCAGTAGTCGAGGGCAGGAGATCACCGATCCTGTCTCTAATAGCCAGAATCTTACCATTGAAGAAGTTCATGAAGTCATTACTACTAAGGTCTATAGGAATACACAGATCCACCGAGCTATGACTCTCAGCCAGCCTGGCCAAAGTGCTAAAGAGAAACCTAGGGTTGCTCTTGTTTTTCTCTATTAGTGATGAGTAGTAGGCTCCTCTGGCATTACGGAGGGCCTTCTTATATGTTCTCAGACTATCCCGCCAAACCAACCGGGATTTGTTGCAGCTCTTCAGTTATTCCTGAGGGCGGCTCCTCGTTCAAGGGACAACTGAAGACTTCCTGTCTGCAATGTTTTCCTTTTCTTCGCTGTGTGTGAGTGTATACGGTGTCTTCTGACAACATCTTGAGTATAAAAACAAAAACACACACAGTTACAGGAATGATTAACCGACACGTGACAATGCTGACGGGAAGTGTCTACTTTTAAATATCTATTGAAGTGGCACCCAGGATCCATATTTATTGTATCAATGTTGTATCAGATTGTCCTGAGTCAGCGTGGCTGGCTGATCTGTGACCTTTACTTGTGTTTGTCATCGTGTGTTGTTTGACTTTAACTGGTTACTCTTTCTTACTCTTACTCTCTCTGTCACTTATTGAGCAATCTTTTCACAGCCAGTTGAACTCGACAGTTAAACAGTCAATGGAAGAAAAAAAAAGCAATCACTCGTAACTTGTTACAAACTGACCCACCCTCAACAGAAAACTGGACTGGAACAATTAAAGAAATCCACGGGATGAAAGAATGACCTTCCTTCTGAGACTGAGAAAAGACATATATAGCTTGATGGACAAAATGGACAAGATATATGTAAAAATAAGGAAATTGGCAGGTGACTCGCCCTCCCTAACCTCACAGGTTTCTGGACTTTGTTGGCTCTAGAAGCTCAGTATCTCCTAAAAAGACAAGCACTATGTTTCATCAAGATGCAACCCCATATATAAGTTCACAACTAAGTTAGAAAAACCCTGTGAATAGAATTCTTTGAATATATTGTTTTGTAACATATCCGTATGTTGGCTTGAATTTATGGTTGACACGATTGACTGACGATGCCTTTGAAAGTGTTGCATAGTTGTTTTGATTGCTTTGTTTTCTTATTTTTACTCATTTACCTGCTTACATTTTTTATTTGTTTCCTTTTAAGGCCTACTTGACCAGATGCATGGTTAATTTCTTATATTCTTTCGTATTTTTGAAGGTTGTATTTCTGTTAAATTGTAAAAATACCTAAATAAAATATCAAGTAAAAAAAATAAAAGATAAACAGTCAATGGGAGATTCCATGTTAGTACTCTCTGGCAGCATGCATGGATAGAAGGCATGGCTTATATGGCCGGTGAGGGGAGGGTAAAACTCTCATTTGTATAAAAATAAGTATACGCAATAAACGCAGTGGACGGGACGGTTCAGGCTCTGAGACCATGAAGGATTATGAAGACTCCGTCGCTTTTCTGGGTCAGTGGGGACGTTTCCAGCAGGTCATCTTTTTCCTGCTTTGTGCCAGCATTCTGCCCAATGGATTTGGTGCTTTCTCTGTTGTCTTCTTGACTGACACTCCTCGTCACCACTGCCTGGTTCCTGAGGTCAACTTGACTCAAGACTGGCGCGATGCCATCATCCCGATAGAGGTTGTTATCTTAAGTTGCCACATTGGTTTCTCATTATTAGTTACACATATTCAACAATTCCAAAAGTGAGCCAGGCTGACAGAGAAAAGTATTTTATACAATATTGCTAAAGAAACTAATTTTGCATTTGCTGTGATATTTTTAGGCTAATTATCTAATCTCTAATAAAAACATGAAAACAATCAGACATGCACAAAATGACATGATAAATTAAATATTTATTTTTTTACATGTGTTTAGGTTATCAGCGTCAACCGTTCTGAACTGATTTGGGCTCACCAGCGTGAGAACTTTGGCTATTAGTGATATTACGGTTGTTAGGCCAGAATTGTTATGATATTACAATACTTTGATGATGTGTGGCTTTGGAGTTTATATATTGTTCTGCATCTGCTGTATACATTTTATGGAGTCTTATGAAGCGGTCTTGCTACTTTTTACGGTTTTATGTGAAATTTTACTAATGCCACTTATAGAGGTTTGTGTCATTGTGACCTGAGGTGGTGAATGGGAAACAGCAGCAGAGCAGATGCAGCAGGGTCAGGCTGGACGTGGTCAGAAATCTCTCTGCTCAGGGATTCATTCCTGGCAGGGACGTCAACCTCAATGACCTGGAGCAGGAGGGCTGTGTGGACGGCTGGAGCTAGAGCAGAGATGTTTACCAGTCCACCATCGTCTCTGAGGTGAGGGTTGTTGTATGATACACTACAGATCAGTAACTAAAATAAATAATTAAACCTGAATATAATACATACTCAACTGTTTCCTATGTTTTGCTAAGGAAGGAAATGTTTGATGGATTATTTTTCTTCTCAGAAATAGAGGTTATTTTTCTTTGTTCATGAATGGATAGTTTGACCTGGTGTGTGTCGAGAGCAGTGGAAGCAGCCGTTCACCTCAACAGTTTACTTCCTGGGAGTTCTTGTTGGAGCCTTCTTCTCAGGACAGCTCTCAGACAGGCACTGAACACACCATCTCATAATTAAATTATAAACACATCATATTCTTAAAACCTTTTCATTCTTGCTGAAAATGTCCTTGCTTAACTTTTGCCAAATGAAAAACACAGTAGATCAAAAATAAAAAGGATACATTTAAACTAATAGGATCTTTGGACCCTCTACAATTTGCTTACCAGCCTCATGTGGGTGTGGACGACGCCATCATCTACCTGCTGCAACGAGCTCAGTCGCACCTGGATGGTACCGGTGTCTTTGAGAGAGTCACTTTCTTTGACTTCTCCAGTGCATTTAACACCATCCAACCACTGCTACTGGGTGAGAAGCTGCGGGTGGTGGGGGTAGACTCGTCCACCATCTCCTGGATCACTGACTACCTCCCAGGCAGACCACAGTTTGTCAGAATGGGCCGTGTGCTGTCTGGGACGGTGGTCAGTGATGTTGGAGCCCCACAGGGAACTGTTCTGTCTCCCTTCCTGTTCACCCTGTACATCACTGACTTCCAGTACAACACGGAGTCATGCCATCTGCAGAAGTTCTCTGATGACTCTGCAGTGGTCGGGTGTATTAGGGATGGACGGGAGGAGGAGTACAGGGCAGTGGTGAGTGACTTTGTGAAGTGGGCCGGCGTGAATCACCTGCTTCTGAACGTGGCCAAGACCAGAGAGATGGTGGTCGACTTCAGGAGGAAGACAACAGCTTCTAGTCCTCTGAGTGTTCTGGGAGAGGACGTGGACATAGTGGAGGAGTACAGGTACCTGGGTGTTTCCATCGACAGCCGACTGAACTGGAAGGCCAACATCACTCTTTTTCCTACTGCAGGGTCAGAGGAGCACTTTCTCTAAGAGGTTCCTCACGCTCCGCTGCAAGAAGGACCGTTACAGGAAAACATTCCTGCCGACAGCAATACGGCTTTACAACAAGTCACCGCTTGCTTGCTAGTCCCTCTGTGAATTAAACAATGTAAACACTGTACATGTTCATAGTTACCTACACTTAACACTTAACATATCATATTATATACAAATATACGATTATATACATTTATTGCATTTTTGCACTCTTCTATTGTTTGTTGTTGTCGTTGTTGTTATTTTATTTTTATTATATTTGCATTTACACTTTAATATGCACATACATACTTGCACTCTTGCACCTCTACTGTATAAGGTTAATTTAATTTAATTCCTAAATTAATACTCTGTTATTCTTTCTTTCATACAGCTATTTTATTGTTGTTATTTTTATCTTTATTCTATCAGTATTATTATTGCATATATCTTTCATCCCTGTTGTTTTTATATCTTATTTTTATTTTTTATATCTTATCTTATTTTTGTAGATGGCTGCTACGCGACACTAAATTTCCCCTTGGGGATTAATAAAGTATATATTCATTCATTCATGCATTCATTTAGCAACCGTTACTGTAAATAATAATTTAAAAAAACTTTCCATTTTTTTCTTATATAGTTGTTTGACTTCTCATTCTAGGTTTGGAAGAACGCCTGTTTTCTTTGCCACAGTGGCACTTCCACATTCTTCTTACCTTCATGGATTGTGTTTGCCATCCTCTTCTTCATCAGCAGTATGGCACCAATCTCCAACTATGTATCTGCCTTTGTGCTGGGTAAAAGTGTACATTTTTTAGTACAACAAATAATAATTTTCTACAGTTAGTGATGTTGAACAAATTACATATATTGTGTGTGCTGTGCAAGTCCTGTTGTATCACTTGTTACAACTAACTTCACCTATTTACCCGCATTTTTCTATTTTTCAGGCAATGAAATCTTAACTGGCAATGCACGGGTCCTGTTCTCATCACTGGGTGTGTCTCTGTGGTTTGCCTTTGGCTACATGATGCTGCCTCTTTTTGCTTACCTTTTAAGGGGCTGGAAATCTCTCCTGTTGGCTATCTCTCTGTCTGGCCTGCTCTACATTCCGCTCTGGTGGTAGGTTGTACTCATGACAGTTAAAAATGTTTTAATGGTAAGTTGACCATATCATCCATTGACTTCCCCTTAGCTAGTAGGCATTGGCAGAAAGCTCAGCAAGATAGTCCAGATACCCCTCACTTCAGCAACCTGCACTTCCTGGGGGATCTTTAGGGGTCCCCAGGCCAGGTGAGATATATAATGCCTCCAACATGTTTATGGTCTTTTACAAGTTGGACCTCCAAAGTGAAGTGCCCTGGAGGCATCCTGATTAGATGCCCGAACCACCTCAAGGCACTCTTTTTGAAGGTGAAATGGCTCTTTGAGATCCTTCCGAATGTCTGAGCCCCTCTTGCTATCTCTGAAGTTGAGCCCAACCATCCTATGGAGTAAAGTAATGCCAGCTGCAATTTTAGTCTTTCAATCACTTGATTAGATAGATTAGTAACAACCCTGATGCCAACAATCGGCAAAAATACATTTAACATTGTGCTGAGAACACAAATACAGTTTTCAGTCAAGGACTGCAAGACAACAGTCCAGTGCCACATACTCCCACAGTACTCGCCACAGGAGTCCGAAGGGGAACCTATTGTAATACCTCACCAAGTCCACAAAACACATGAAGACCTTTGCAAACTTCCATGACCTCCAACAACTTGTCACACACCCTGGTGTTTGCTTTGGCTACCACTGTCACCGCAGCCTTTCTGGACCTGGGGTACTTGTCTGGTCCCTGTTGACCCACACATTTGGGTTTAACAGGTCCCTCCGGAAGCTTTCCCTGACATCAGTTGACATCTCTGACATCTCTGCTCTACTCGATTGTTCAAGATATATGTACTCAGATTTGATGATATGACCACAACGTCGATCATCGATCTTTGGCACAGTGTGTTCTAGTATCAAGTACTAGTATGCCCCTCTGATCGAACATGGCTTTTGTTATGGACAGTCCGTGATGAGCACAAAAGTTTATGAACAAAGCATCACTCAATTTCAGATAGGACAGGCCATTCCTATCGGTAACCCCTCCAGGTTTCTCCATCGTTGCCCATGAGTGTTGAAGTCCCCCAGAAGAACTATAGTTCCTAGATCGTATCCTCGCTTGGATGCCACCTAGAGACTTCAAGAAGAACGGATACTCTGAGCTGCTGTTTGGCGCAAAGGCACAAACAACAGTTAGCGGCTTGCCCTCAGCGACCCACATGGAACCACAGTACCTTAAATCAGTGATCCTCAACTAGTGGGTCGCGGGCCTTTGCCTGGGCAAAAAGAATATATATAATAACTATTTTTTTATTTTCATCCTGTGGTTTTATTTTGAAGGGACTTTTTTATGCAGCGGAGTGTCATTTTTTTGCCGGCTCTGGTTTCAACTTGTTTTGCACTTGTCCCTCCATGTTTTCCTCAGCGTGTGCCAGGTTGGGTCAAACCATCCTGATATGGGGGAGACACTGGGTTTTTAGGATAATTAAATTAAACAGCCTATTTAATATAAAATTCACTACTGATGGCGCTGCCTGCATGACAGGAAAAAACTTGGGGGTCGTGAGGAGAATTGAGTGCTGCTTAATTTTCTGTAAAGCACAATGTTTTTCAGTATTTACCTACTGATGAGTTAATCACAAGAAAAGTTAATTTTGTATATATGAATCCTTCTGAATTGCACTTTTTGATTAAATTATTTTGAATTTGTGGAAATGGTGCTCCTCAAGACAGTGACTTTTTCCATAGTAAAATGTTTGTCATAGATTCAGTGAGTGTTTATTCTCAGTTAAAGTTAGGCCATTTTAGTCTTTTTGAAACTACTTCTTAGTTGTTGGACCTTTTTATTAGGACTTTTTTTGTTTGTGCATGAAAGCTGTTGAGTCTGTTTAAAAATGGCTGAAGATTCGGAATTGTTATGTATGTTGTAATACCTTGTGTCCTGAAGATGCACTTTTTAGTATTTATTAAAATGCAGCTAATTGAGTGCAAAAGGATATAGTTCCCTCTCTAGCATCACAACCAGCTGGTCATTCTGGTTTATCAATAAACTTGTTTTGTGTACATATTCTGTACTATCTTAGGTTCAAACTGCACGATCTTTACATTAAATACATTTGAGAAGTTGAGAATGTTCCTCGATTTGGTTCGTGGCTTGTCATTCAGGGGTGATGGTGGTTCCCGGAGCCAGACCAGTTGAGAACCACTGCCTTAAATTACACCATACATGTTATGATTTTTCTCCTGTCAGAAGATGAAAACAATAATTTGGCTCTTTTACTATAGAAATATCCTAACTTGTATTCACCCTTACTTTAAGCCCCTCGGATCGAGCCTAATCCTTTTTGTTTCTCTGTTGAAAACTGAGGCAGGCTCATCCCAGAGTCTCCTTGTTGGTTGCTCTCTCAGGGAAGAGTGGAGGAGGCTGAGAGCATCGTCAGAAAGGCTGCGAAGTGGAACAAAGTCGATGCTCCACAGGTCATCTTTGAAGATTACAGCGTACATGTAGGTTTGCCCCAAACCTAACACCGAACACAATGTGTACACATTGTTAGTACAATTCATCCAATTGGCAGCAATGTACATACCAAATTGTATAACAATTCTTCCAGCAGTTGTTGAGATATTTAATGCTGGACCAAAGTGGTGGAATGATATGCCAAACTGCTGTTGAGACGGAGGTGTTATATCTGGCAGGCTGATGAGTCAAAGACACACCCGAAGGAACAACACAATCCTTTTTGTTTCTCTGTTGAAAACTGAGGGAACACGTCCCAATTTCACACTAACCCCTACATCAGTTGCTTCATCTCAGCAGCTGTAGAGGTACCAGCATATACTTTATACCTGTGATACTTTCCACGACGCCTATCTGTTATTTATTTTTTGCTCCTTGGAGGATTGTCGCTGTGTTTCCTTCAACTGGTGCCTGAAAGTAAGCATTGACACAGGGCTCTCAAGTGTCACGCATTGAGCGTGACTGTCACGCATTTCGGTCTTAAGTCACGCCCTCCCGCCACAGATCGTATTTCTCACTCTGAAAAAAACCTTTAGGCTATTTAATGTGCCGCAGCGCGCAAACATGACCTGGTCGCGCTGCCCTCACCATGGAGGAATCAAGCACGTCTCTCCCGAATCCCCTGGAGTTCTGCCGTGAGGTGCCACTCATCAGCCAATCAAAAAAAAGAAATGGGCTACACGAATAGCCAATCAGAAAAACGTATCTGTTGTATCTGGGTGAAATGTAAATCTTACCTGTCTTAAAAACTTGAGAGCCCTGTTGACATGACGTGGTACTTTTATATTCCCAAGCAAATATCTTTAGCCCACCGATTCAGCATTGCACTCCTACAACATTTAGAAAGCAGATTCAAAATTCTTAAAATCTGGTGCCCACATTACACACAACGCAACTCCAACGCCGACAGTTTGCTTGGCTGTGTCATGCTAGTAGAAGCTAATAATGTCGTCTTGAGTTACTTGACTCATATGCATTAGATTTCCCCAAGACCTGTGAACTGACTTTAAACTGTAAAAATGATGGAGACTAGACTGTTTCTGAGGTTGAAGAATTGTTTAGAATGCTTTTGAGGTTTTAAAGCAGCGGAGAAAATGGTTGCATTAGCCTTCGTCTTATGTTAGCTTTCTGTTACCACCTCTTGTGTAACGGGTTGGTTTTGACCCATGTCTTAAATCAGCTGTAAAATACACTAAAAACAATTATCTATCAGTCAATGTGTTTCTCATCTCCTGGTTACCTTGTTAGGCTTCCTAATCCATGAAAATATTATTGTATGTTTTAATATTTTTGGTGTGGGCCTCTGGGCATTGTCTCTGTTAGTATACCCCTCGATTTCAATTTAAAAAATGGTTAAATGAACCTCAAGAGAATCATATAAGTAAATAAAAGGTTGTTGTGTTACCTGACTATTACTGAGGGGTATTAGAACACATCTCTTAAATACATTTGTTTTATTAATTTTTTCATTTTAATATTATTAACTATAGTAACATCTATGGTGTTACAGGTCAATTTCGTCCAATGTATATTTACTTCAAGAAAAAAGCTAAAAAGTATTTTTTATTTTTTTTCAGCAATTTAACTTTAATACAAACACAAAATTAAAAGCAGAACAAGTCACAACACAACATATAGATTTGCAAGCTAGAAAAAAAAAATCAAGAAAATCTTCTTTTTATAATTGGGTCGAAACCGACTCTAACAACACAAAGGTCATAATTTCAACCAGGGCATTTTATAATTTAGTGAAAAACAATGTTTTTGTTTTATTTAGTTGAAGTAGAGGTTCCTGACAAAGTCAAAAAGCCTTGATGCAATAAAACACATTTTATGTGGTTATTTTATGCATTTAAAACCTAAAACGGGTCGATGCCAACCCTAACACAAGAGGAAGGTTAGGTGAAGGTAGGAAAATAATTTAACACTCAGTTAAATGCATTGGATCATTCAGGGAATTTCTTAGACAAACTGTTCTTTCCTTTCAGGTTTATCAGAACTGGCAGTTACTCTGCAGATGCTGGGTAAATTTGTCATTACCGCCGGTGCATCCCTGATGTATACCTACACAGCAGAGCTTTACCCAACAGTGCTCAGGAATACAGTGACAGGGATGTACACTGCTATTTCCAGAGTGGGAGGTTCCTTTGCACCTTTTTTGTTACAACTAAGTGAGTAAACTGGTCTCTTATCATAATTACTCAGTAATTATGTGATTTTCTTTTACCCGAGTTATCATGTGAAGTTACTGTAAGGAACTTTTAGTTTTAACCGATTATCAAATTAATACTGAATCCTCTATATGACCTTGATTGATTGACTATTTCTATATAGTTATTCTTAATGCTTGTCATCGGTGCCACCGGGTCGGTTTCTGTGCAAAATGCAAACATGAAACCATGTAGGCTCACCAGGAACTCATCGGTCCAGACTCCAGTTGGGCCTCCGGCAGCGACCAAATCCGGCTTCACTGCAGCCTTTAACCTGGCAGACAGGAGGAGAGCTCTGCTCCCGGCAGCAGCGTCTCCAAATTCAGCCAGGAGCAGAGCTTCTCCTCTCTGCTCCGCCTGGTAGCCAACACAGACATGACGCTGTTGGAGAACCAGAACCAGGACTGAACGGACGGTCAGACCTTGCTGCTGTAAAATTCTTAGTTTTCTAAAGGAACTCTGGCGCTCGGATACACTACCACTTTTGTCCACAGGGAACGCCAGAATCAACACAAAATGAATGTTCGTTGTAGTAACTTCAAACAGATAAGCATCGGATTTCAACTATTTTTAGTTTGGATGCTAAACACACTGATTAATTAACATACAGTAAATATTTACAGTGCACAATAAACACAGGACTTCCTTCATCCAAATGTCCTCTTCTCCTTTTACAGGTGGATACTTTAAGTACCTGCCTCATATCGTAATGGGGACTCTGGCTTTTGTGTCTGCCTTTGCTGCGCTCTTCCTGCCAGAAAGTTTAGGACGACCTCTACCTCAAACTATTCAACAGATGCATAAAAGAGAAAGGTGGGTTCCTTTAGAATTAGATACGTTTCCGTAAACTCGTCCTATGTCAATACACTTATATAGACTGCAGACGAAGATCAGCTCTCTCGGGAACTCTGGCACATTTACGTTGAGGTGAAAACTGAAATGTGAAATAATGTCCCTGGTAAATGAATAAATAAAGTAAAAAGATGTTCAAAAATTGCAGCTTTTTCATATATATTGTTCTGTATTCATAAATTCACATGATAGTTTGTCTTTTGTCACTACAGCTTGAAGTGCCCATTGATCACAAGATGAGTACATTTAAACCCTTAGTTGATTTTCGAAAGACGAAAAATTACTGAAATGAGTTATTCATAAATACTGCACAATTAACTCTAGCTGCACACGTATCTTTGCTATGTTCAGGACAAGTTGATTTAATGGCATTACATGAATAAGAAAGGAAATCAAAAGAATTAAAGCGTGACTAAAATATTTTTAGAGTAAATGTGTGCTTGTTATCTCAGATGACAAATATAGATATGAATTTTGAACTGAAATATGAAATGATATGGTTCTGATTAAATTGTACATTTATTGAAACTATGTTTTATCTTCATGTGCTGTTGAACTTTTCTTTTTTTTGTGTATATGGTAACGATTGCATTGCTGCTGAGCATGATTAGTGCAGACAATTTTTGTGCTTTTCTTTTTCCAGTATTTTGATGCCGTTGCAGAGAAATCATTAGTTTCCCGTTTCGTGGAGGTATTTTAAGACACACATTATATTGTTTCAATAACTGTCGCGTTCCTTGATCCTGTTGCAGCCGCATAAAAATCCAGTGACAAAAGAATCCTCCTCAGTTATTCCTGATGAGAAACACAGACGGAGTCGTGGCGGTCGTTCAGTTATTTGCCTCGAGCTGGATATCGGTGCGGTTCCTCGTTCAAGGGACAACCGAAGACTTCCTGTCTGCAATGTTTTCCTTTTCTTCGCCGTGTGTGAGTGTATACGGTGTCTTCTGACAACATCTTGAGTAAAAAAAAACACACACACAGTTACAGGAATGATTAACAGACACATAACAATGCTGATGGGAAGTGTCTACTATTAAATATCCATTGAAGTGGCACCCAGGATCCATATTTATTGTATCAATGAGCCAATACTCAGATTGTCCTGAGTCAGTGTGGCTGGCTGATCTGTGACCTTTACACTTGACAGGTTGTGGAATCTAGACTTGTGGAATTTAAACTGCTCAACACTAAACGACTGAATGACTCCAAGTTTAAATTGAATAAAAGATAATATGTCTGAAGCATCTGCTGAGTGCAATATGCTGGTCATGCATTGCAATACACTTTGCATGTTGAGTTAAATATATTTTTAAATCACGGTATGTGTAATAACAAGACTTAATTAAGAGTAATGTTCATTACTGACATTAAGATGAATATTTATTGTATTACAAGTCTTCTGAAATATTATGTTTAAATATGCAAATGAGGCATTATCTAATGGTAACTTGGCGAATTTAGAAGAAATAGACAGATACAAACAGTTAAAGTAGTAACATAAACACTTAAATGTGTATTTTGGATGTTTTCTTTCCATCAGTCTGAAAGAATATGTATATATATATATATATATATATATATATATATATATATATATATATATATATATATATATATATATATATAAAATAAATAAATATATGGAAGCAAAATAGCCCAAAATCTCCACATTCAGTTGTGTTTTGACAACAATGAGCTAGCCGGAGCTAACGGGCCAGATAGCTGGCTACAGCGTTTTTGTGAGACTGAACGGTGAGTAATCAATTGTTGCCCCTATCACTGTTAACTTTCTTACAGTGAACTTAGTACGACTAGTCGTGTTGGACCTCCATAATGTGTTTGTAAGACCGTAACTAACGTGTGTTTGTTGACGATAGCTTCGTAGCGTTAGCACGTCACTACATAGTGCCGTGTTGGATGTTTCCTTCCGTGTCTACGGCTGAACGGTGCATACTCAACTGTTGTCCCTATCACCGTTAACTTTCTTACAGTAAACTTAGTACGACTAGTAGCGTTGGATCTCCGTTAATCGTTACTACAGTAGTGTTTATGTCACGTTAGGTGCTGCTAACACGGTGCAAGCTAACGAGAGCTAGCGGAAATAGTTGACTACAGCTATGAACGGTGGGTAATCAACTGTTGTCTCTATCACCGTTAACTTTATTTCAGTGAACTCATACTGACTTGTATTAATGTATTTTACAAAGTGGATTCAGAGCTGCGAGGGTCCAGAGGACAACATGCAGCTGCAGCAGTCTCCCTGTTCGTCTGCCTGCCAACACATCACTATAGCAGGCCACAAAGCCAGCCACAGCTCATATTCCCCACCATATAATAATACATTTGGTGTTTGACATTTATTTACATGTGTCTACCATTTTATTCATATATTCCACTGTTTTTGTGAACCTAAGACCTTTGGTAAACCAGTTTCCATCACCAAAACCGATATACCACATGAGTAAAGTTATGTTTTCACAACAAATGTCCAAAATCAAGATTACATTTTTCAGCTTTAGTCATATTTTCTCTTTGCTCTTGTGCCTTGGGACAATGGTGCCTCATTATATAGATAGCTGAGATTCTTCTGTAATTGTTGATATACAACACATGTATGTATCATATGCAAGTGACTTTAAAAAGGGAAATTTAAAAAGTATGTAAAATCAAGAAAATGACCCCAGAGTGTTAAACAGTCAATGGGAGAGATATTTTTGTGCTTGCATGGAAACACACAAATAATCATTCATTTTGAATCTGGCACGTTTGAGTTGTCCTGCATTACATTTATTGTTACTTTTGTCCAGAGCGACATACAATTGGGTTTTTTCTGTTGGTGAAAAGTAAAGTGATAAATTTAAAATAAAACTGTCTTGTCTACATTTAAAACTAAAATAAATTAGATAATTCCTCATGACAGGAGAAAATGAAATGTTGAATGGAGATAGAAATGGAGAACTCTATGAAAACAAACTATTGACTAATCTGACTCTGTAATACGGCTTGTCTCAGGGAGGCGTATGGCTGTCTTACCCAGGGAAGTGTTGCATGTGAGCAATGGTGTCGGGCAGAGGCATTCCATAGCTCTCGGGCAGCAGGAGACTCAGCAACCCTGACAGAGCCGTAATGCTTCCCATCAGGATGTAAGGCAGTGAAATTGAATAGCTTCCTGTTGCAACACATGAAAGACGAAGACGGTGACAAACAACTGAGGCCAGAACGGGTCAGAACAAAAAGACAAAAGGTGGAAAGTACTTCGATGTGGCTGCATCGGCAGTTTGAATCCGATCCACAAAATGTTAAAGGAAACTTCTAAATTTGAACTGAAAGCTTTTTCAGCGGTCTATTGTGTTTTTGTTCTGTTAACTTTTGTTGTAGTTGTTTTGTTTCCATAGAGGCACCGGCTTCTTGTTAGCCTTCTTGTTTCTGTCAGTTGGGAAAAAAACAGCTGTTCTTCACAGTTCATCCAAATAATTCAAGTCACTTCCATGCAAGGGAAAATTAAAGCCCTTGTCAACCAAACAGAACCTGAACACAAGGGCATATTTACTTAAGTAGATGAAGTACGGGGCAATGATGCTGCCAAATCTGGAGGCCATGGAGCAGGTGCCCACCGCCGTGGTCCTCACGACGGTTGGGTAAAGTTCGGCTGTGTATGCGTACACAATCGCAAACGCCGCCGTTACAGAAAACTTCCCCATCATCTCGAATGTTATGGCAAGATACATCTGGTCTAGAAGGTATAAAGCATATTACAGAGTGAGATAATACATGTGAGTTAAAGTTAAAGGGTATAGCCGCGTGTCCAGAATGTAGCATCTGGACATGCTGTATGAAAAAACAGTCTCAGTTTGTGAAATGACGACAAAAGGTCTATCTATTGGTTATGTGTACAGGAAAATGCATTCTGGACAACTTTTTTTATAAGGACAACATTACGTTAAAAACAAAAGTTGAGTTGAGGCGCCAAACCCACTCATGGCTAGGTTTAGGCAATACTAACAGTTAGGTTGAGGCAACAAAACCATGAACAATTAGGTTGAGGCAACAAAACCATGAACAGTGGCGACTGTGGCTAAGTGGTTAGCATGCCTGTCTTTTCAAATCAGAGGGTTGGTGGTTCGCACCCCGGCTCTGCTAGTCCATGTTGCTGTGTCCTTGAGCAAGACATTTAACCCCTAATTGCTCCCCGTTGCTGTGTCTGTGGCGTATTGAGCAAAAATGTAAGTCGCTTTGGATAAAAGCGTAAGTGAAATGTAATAGAACAGTTAGGTTGAGGCAACAAAACCATGAACAGTTAGGTTGAGGCAACAAAAGCACTAACAGTTCGGTTTAGGCAACAAAACCATGAACAGTTTGTGGATTTGTTGCCTCAACCGAACTGTTCATGGTTTTGTTGCCTCAACCAAACAGATCAGTTGAGGCAACAACAGCACTAACAGTTAGGTTGATGCAACAAAAGCACTAACAGTTAGGTTGAGGCAACACAAGCCCTAAGAGTTAGGTTGAGGCAACAAAAGCATTAACAAACAAATCTACAAACATTTAGGTGGAAGCAACAAAACTGCAAACAGTTAGGTTGAGGCAATACCAGTTGTCTTTTTAGATATTATAAAGTAAGTCACTCTGACTGTTGTTGATGCATTTAATGTGTGTCCACCACTTACAAAGGCTCCTAATTAACTTTCCACTGGCATTATTATTGTCCTCAGGGCCACAAAAGAAGAAACCCAGACAATTTGAGTCCTTGAACACAAAACCAATAGATTGCATGTTGTGCTTATTTCACAAACGGCTGTATATAAACAACTACACGAGAGAGTGGCTGCTTTAATGTATGTCCATTAAAGTGTCATACCTGCTGGTATAAGCTTTATGAATAGTAGAAACATTCCTCCCATGAAGAGCGTTGAGAAAAGACTCAATCGTCTGGAACACCAGCGAAACATAGCCCATGACATAATGTAGGCTGGCATCTCGACCACGGCCGACAGGAAACAGTTGAAGTATGCGTTACCGTGAAGGTTCGCTGTGTTCAGGGAAAGAGCAAAGTAAGCGATGGCCACGGTGTTCCTGTGGGGATAGAAGGTATTTATTATTGTGTCGTCTCGAACACTGTCCTCTATTAAAAGTGTAATGTATGTGTTTGTGTAAAATTGGGGTGAATCAAAAGTTGGAGAAGAATAAAGGGACTATCACACCTGCGTCAGACTGACTCTGCCTTCTACCGTTTACCGAGTATTACCCATAAAGTCCAGTAGAGGGGCTACGCCTGTGCTTATAGAACTAGGGTTACAATATCGCAACCTTCACTCTTTGCTGCAGACGGCAGCTGTTTTCAATACAAAAGCACTAAAACCTCAATTTATGCAAACTGCCCAGCCCAGTAAGGTTAGGCAATAACTTGTGAACATAGTCCAGCATTTAGCAGCTAAAGATGCATAACAGACCGAATAGAAGTCTTAACATTGGACTTGCATCGATCAAGTGGCTAGAAATATGACTTTAAATGAAAGTGTATGTTGCTATGTGCTACGCAGCTGCATGTATCTGCTTAAAATGTGATATGTTGTTGTTTTTGCAGCCTGTTTCTCAGCATGTACTGTATTAATGACAGTGAATAAAACCCTTCAGTTGTAATGATCAGGAAAACATGGCGTCTGCATCATTGATTCCATTTTTGATCGTATAAAGTCCTTTAACAGTAGAAGAAGGTACATGCAGCTTGGAGTTTACCCATCCGCTAATGATCAGCGCACAACTTTTCTTTTTCTGCAAGACAAAGATAATCCCACTGTATTTGTGGGGAAGTGAGCACCGGAAGAATACTGGGCACACTGTGCAGTTATACAACCTGATTTTGATCTCCGTCGCAGGCTTCACAGCACCTGGCAGGTCATTATTTGTTGTTATTGAAATGGACTGACATGTGGTCGGGGTGATGCATGAGCAGAGACTGCGTGTGTTCATTATATGTCCATGTGTGTGTGCTTAGGTGTGTGTATTTGTGTGTGTGTGTGGGGGGGGGGGGGCACTGTGCTGAATGTGTAGGTCAGGCGGGACAGCAGGGACTCACCAGACCAGCCACAGCGTGAGCGAAATCCAGCGGATGTTTCGGGAATGAAGCAGGTCACAGATGTTGTGGGCCTTCCTCGTCCCACATTGAAGTTCTTTCTGTGGGGCAGCAGAGGGAGAGAAACAACAAACACTTAGCAGGCAGAGCCATTAGGCTAGAAATTATTTCATCAGAGAGACAACTTTGTAAATGCACGGCCACCCTCTGGGGTGAACATATGTATTACCAAGACGTCAGGCTTAATGGAGGCAAAAATGCACTGCGCAATGAGAAGCTGAGGTGGTGGGGGGGGGCAAACATTATTGTGGTAATTAGGAAAAGATGGTGAGCAAACACTGAGTTCACTGGTTTATTTTTTACACTGTTAAATGTCCATTTTGGTATCTGGTGATCATTATTTAACGAACCAATCGAAGGGATTCGTGCAAGGATTGTTTTTGTTGATTAGACAGTTATTTTTTTTACTGTCAAATATCGTTACCGGTATCAGCCTCAAAAATCCAGTTTCATCCAGGCTTTAATTACAAATATAAATGTACAATGCACACACACAAACACACACACACACACACACACACACACACACACACACACACACACACACACACACACACACACACACACATACACATAGACCAGGATAACATAGTATTCTTTAGCACCGTGTATTCTAGCTATTGAGAGTTCCATGTTCACCACATCAAGATAACTAGCTAACCACTGGGGTTTTGTAAGGGTAGTAAGATGTGTTTTTGATGCTGTGATAATTCCAGTGAGGAATATTTAGTTATTTTTAGTTTAATTCTTAAATCTCGTCATCTGAGCCACCGGGTCGGATTCTGGTGAAATCAGATGACATCATGCGGGTTCACCAGAAACTCAGCTCAGACTCCAGCAGAGACCAGTCCACAGTGGACAGACCCAGATCTGGCTTCACTGCAGCCTTTAAACTGCAATCAGAAGCTCCGGAGGGAGGAGGAGAGCTCTGCTCCCAGCAGCATCAGCGTCTCCTCCTTCTCTTCCAAAAGCAATGCTTCTCCTCCTGGTCCCCACTGGGTGTCGACACCGACACCACGCTGCTGGAGACCCAGGACGTAATGCTGGACCCGCTGGAGGGAAGGGGGGCACGGGAGAACCAGAACCAGGACTGAGCGGAGCATACTATCAGACCCTGCTGCAGTAAAATGGGTGTTGTTTTAAAGGGAGTCTGGTGCTCATGGAAACACTTAC
The DNA here is from genome assembly GCF_910589615.1 of Taurulus bubalis. Lineage (NCBI taxonomy): Eukaryota > Metazoa > Chordata > Actinopteri > Perciformes > Cottidae > Taurulus > Taurulus bubalis. The sequence continues at coordinate 24,371,375 of NC_136590.1, read as the reverse complement.
ATCCACAGGGACCGCCAAAGTAAACATAGAATGAAAGTTCCTCGTAGTAACTTTATCATATTTACAAGGAATTATGAAAAATAGAGGCACATTTGTCTTACTAAATATAAGTCAAAAGAATAAAATGTCAGGATTATTATCGTGTAAAATACGAATAATTCCATGACCTTGGTGTTTATGTATCTTCACCTCACATGAGACACGTTTTCAGTGCTCACCTGCAAAGGACCGAAGATGACCGGCGGAGGCTCGATGTTGTTCCTCTTAGCGGCGTCTCTAAGAATGGCCTCGGCCTCCTCCACTCTTCCCTGAGAGAGCAGCCAGCGAGGAGACTCTGGGATAAACCTGACGACAGAGAGAGACGCCGATGGAACAAAGGAAAGCGAACTGCACCGCAAAGGTGCTATTGAGTCTTTATGATACTCAATCGAGTGAAACAAATATTTACTTTAATTAAGAGCTGCAGATATTCACGTTTGAGGAGCTGTGATCATTTAGATTTTGACATTTTTGTTTAAAATATGACTTAGCGTATCTTTATGCAATGGTTCATATGATTACTTACATAATAAGACAGCATTCATAACTTTGAAGTTATCAATCTCCAGATGTTTAAATGTACCCGTCTGAACCTGACTTTCAGGATTTGCTTCAATTTAAAAATTATGAACTTATTGTTGTGTGTAACAATTAAATCAGAGTTTCTATTGGCCCAAAGCGAAATAGAGTAACAAACACAATATGCTGTTTTTTTTATTGGTGCAAAACAGTCCCCATCTGTAGATATGCACTTTTTAATGAGACACAATTTTATAATCTATAGCCAATTATTTACAGGGAAATATCCCAAATTAAATCACTGATTTTAACCTCTTACCGTTCCTGTAAAATTTGACGAAAAACGCCTATCCAGGTATACCCAAAGTAAATCGGAAGCTGTACTTGAAGTATTTAGAGTAAATGCATGATCTTGGTCTCTTTTGAAAGGTAACAATCTGAATCAGAATCACTTTAAGTGCTGCTGACACTGAGTTATATGAGTTTGAATACACTAAAGTATAAGGTTTTTATTTCCGCCTGAACATTTCTTTGAAAATAGATGCCTGTAGATGATTATAAATGGGACTTATGGACTGGAAAACACAATGGGACCATAGCATGAAGCCTTTTCTAGTCTAAGTAAAAAGCAGATAACAATATCACAGGAAATGAATATTTTACACATGTTTTTCTAATGAAATGTCTAGATGTTTTTCCATTTTGAGAGTGAAAATATACCTATTTAAAAGGCTGATAGTCTTGCAAACTTATAGAGGTACTATTCATATTTACTACCAGTATTGCTGACACAGAGAAAATGAAATGCATTTTCAAGCTGATTCAAGGCCAAACTGAAGCTCTATCAGCAGCTGTCTCTTCTCATCAAATGTTGGGATTACTCACCCCCCGCCCCCCTCCCCGCCTTTTCCTGGGATTCGTTTTTTAGGCAATTTCATTGGCTGTACGAAACGCCTGTCATCTGAGCTGTACGACATGACAGGCTTGAGCCACGTAAGGAGACAGGGGTTGACTCTGTTCTTCAACGTAGCTTCTGGTTGGGTAATGTAGCCTGTCAGTCAGGACATGAAGCTCCTACTGGTTCAAGTGGGGATCCAATAGAAAGCTTAGATTTCGGCGGACATGATACCGAGTTTGGAGCTGTGCTCTCATGCAAACTTGCCTTTCTGCTAAAAACAAAACTGCTTTCTTTCATATCTTCCAGCTGATATGAAATGATGCAACGCCAGTTGGTGGATATTTATGGATGCAATCACGTGTTTTGGACTAAATCTTTTATGGGATTTATTTTTTAACGCTGTTTTTGTTGGAATGTTATGGATTTATGGATCAATATGAGGCGTCATCGGTGAGTTTTTACTATCGTTTGTTTGTTGTTGTCTGACAAAAGTCTCGTTTGTAGCTGCTGTGGTGGTCTGATCTTGAAACGGATTGCACAGCTGGAATCACAAGAATCGTAGGATTCCAGAAACACGTGGCACTCGTACCGAACTCGTACCGAACTATAAATAGGGGGTACAGTGTACACAAGAATGTCCAGTAAAAGACTCCCGTGGGGGGGCAGAACGTTAACAGGTTTAAACAATCGCTTATCATATAGATTCAGTCTATTGACAAAACATTTTTGCAGAATAATCTATCCAGATATATATTGTTACAGGAATTATGACGATTGATTGATTGCCATAGCTGAGTCTATCTACTGAAACTACCAGGTACCCATCAGCACTGCAGACGTTTTTTTAAAGGCCACACACACACCTACCTACCACCAGAGAGGCACAAAGAGGAAGCCGGGCATCGTGAGGACGAGGAGAAGCTTCCTCCAGTCTCTGAGGAAGTAAGCGAACAGCGGCAGCAGCATGTAGCCCGCTCCAAAGAAAAGACTCACACCGGCTGTGGAGAACACCGTCCGAACACCTGGGCCCAATATCTCTGTCCCTAATGAACACAAGGAATAACATATTTTGCATTGTCATGAAAACCTGTTAAATGCGACTGAGAGTCACTGAGGAGGGTGAAGCATACCCAGCACAAACGCAGCCACGTAATTGGAGATTTGTGTCAGGCCGACAACAAAGAACGTGGCGCAGAACATGGTCCACGATGGAGAGAAGACCTGGATCAACGTGAACACCGTCTGCATCGCCATGGTAACAAACAACACTATTTTTCTCCCGTACCTTAAAAAAAGACAGAAAGTCTGCAAGTGAATGACCAAGTCAGCATTATTACCAGGCGGTTCTGCCGAGTGAAGACGATGCGAAAGTGTCTTAAACCTGCATTCTCTCTACTGTCCACCAGGGGCGGCTCTTCTGGTTGCATAGAAGTATATGCTTCATGTGTAAAAGCTGCATTCTCTTTACTGTCCACCAGGGGGAGACACCTGTGGTCGTATAGAAGTATATGCTTCACGTGTTAAAGCTGCATTATCTGTCCTGACCACCAGGGGGCGACTCCTCTGTTGTATAAAGGCTATGCTTCATGTGTTAAAGCTGCATTCTCTCTCCTGACCACCAGGGGCGACTTCTCTGGTTGTATAGAAGTCTATAGAAAAAACATCTTTTTTGCTTTATTCCCTCAGTAAACATTGTAAACATGAGTTTATGTCTCAATCTCTAGTTTCAAGTCTTCTTCAATACAGCATGATGTTCATTTAGTAAATGATGGTCATTTAGAGTCAAACAGACCATAAAGCAGGGTATGCTTTAGGGCAGGGCTACAAGGTGATTGACAGGTTGACACCAGAGACTTATACGGTGTCTCTACGTCACTCCTCCTCAGTCGAAAAATGGTAACTTCCTGTTCATTGGTTGCAAACCTCTTAATCACAGTAGCCTCACCCTAAAGCATTTGCATGTATGGTCTGTTTGACTCTAAACGGAGCATAATTTACATATTTACGGTTTTGACTCTGCAGCTCACGTAATCGCAGTTTCACAATTGTGTCGGAGAACTACTGGGGCCTTCAGAAAAAGTAAAAACATGAAAGGCTCTCTCTGGGGCCAGTGTTTGGTTTGACCTGTTCCTTATGAACAGATATGAAGGGCTCTTTTTCAGGTAAAAGAGATGCAACGAGTTAGTTTCAAGTGATTATACATCAATGAAAACATAGTTATGAATATTATATTTAATTTATGCTATAGATCCCCTGAAATGCAACACACTGCCCCTTTAAGGCACATTCCTGAAGGGCTTAAAGATATCTTTTTTCTTGCCGTTTTACTAAGATGTCGACTGAAAACTATGAAAAAGAAAAAAAGTCTTCAGTGCAGACTTGTTTCTTGAGATCTAAAGTTAAACATTATAGAGGGCACTGATACAGATTAACCTTCCACATGCATGGACTTAAGTTATTTGTTTGATATTTAGCAGAAAATGTGGCATAACGATGTGTTGAGTGACACATTGAGTGACAAACTAAAGTTAATATTTGGTCCCAAACCTGTCAGAGAGCTGTCCTGAAATGAAGGAACCAGCGAGGACACCGCAGAAGAAGAGGGAAGACGTTAACGGGTTCTTCCACCTGTTGTCACACACCAGGTCCCACTGCAAACACACACACACACTCTCCATCGTTCAAAAGTTTGTAATCGGCTATTTTTAATGAGATAAAAATAAATAAAAACTTTAGATAGTTTTAAAAGAAGAAGAATGAAATGATTCAAACTTCCATTAAGTTGATGTCCCCACACTGTTGTATGGCAGGAGGAGGATGTTGGTGGATTTTAGATGGGGTTTTTTATATTTCCAGTCCAGAAAAGCGTCAGTAACCCTCGATCATTATAGAACTCTGAATATTGATGAAGTCTCTCTGGAGTCTCCTCGGTTAGATTGAAGAGGTTTAAACTGTCTTTGCTTAAGCAGCACCTCGCCTAATATTTGTAGAGTATAGTCCTTTCAGATATCTGCCTGTTAGGAATCAAGCTTTTTAATATATATATATATATATATATATATATATATATATATATATATATATATATATATATATATATATATATATATATATACACATATATATGTATATATGTATATATATATATATATATATATATATATATATATATATATATATATATATATATTATGTATCCGTAATATAAATGTATCTGTATTTTTTCTTCCATATATATATATATATATATATATATATATATATATATATATATATATAAGAAAAAAAACGGATACATTTCAGGAACACATATGGTAGTTAGTTATACAAATTAATATTCTACAATTTGAAGAACATGTTTTCCCTCATATTAAAAATATGTCAATGTAATGTTCATTTTAAGGCAACATTTTCTTTGTGTTGTTTCACTTTGTTTTTATATTGAAGTCTAATCTAATGAGGGTGGACAAAATATCAGAAACACTTTCTCTTGTATAATATCAATGATAGGATGATATATTGAGACGATTTGTTGTGCAGATCTGAAAAAATATATTCGAATACATTCAGAGTTTAAACAAAAAACTCCCCTTGACTTTAGTAATAAATAAGTCGCCTATATATTGTGACATATTTGTATTTTGGTGACCTCAATCATTATGTCATTCTAAACGGTTAATGATCCCTCTTCCACTGAAGCTGCAGCCTCTTCTTCCTGCAGCAGCGCGCGCAGTTGCTCAAACCTCAGATATGATGGTGGAGATGTACACGCTCCGGTCGTACTCCCACCCGTCCACGCAGCGCTCCGTGGACACGTTGGACAGGTCGACATCCACGCCGGGCAGCAAGCCCCTGTCCGAGAAGCCCTTCACGTCTTGCAGGTTGTACCTGGAGCACTTGCTGCGCACCAGCGCGCCGCTGTGGCTCTCCTCCTCCAGCGGGATGCTGCTGTTCCTCCACGCCGCGGTGAGGTTGATGTGCGCGGGGATGAGGCACGCGTGCGGCGGCGTGTCGCCGACGAAGACAATGGACATGCCGCTGAAACCGTTCGGGACGACGGTCAGGCAGAGTAGGAAAAACACCTCCCGCTGGAAGCGTCCCCACTCCCCGAGGAAGGCGGTCGCGGCTTCATAGTCGGTCATGCTAGTAGTCATGCTGGTTGGAACGGTGCGCGCACAAATGTCAAAAAAGCAGACGCGCGTGAAGGACTTTGGAGCGAGTTTATCACTGAACCATACCACCTGCCGTGTTCACTTTTGCCTTTCCTAAAATAATCCTGATTAACTGGCCTGTGAGCCTATCAGAGAACGACAAGCCCACCATGTGTTATCTAGTCCAGTGGTTCTCAACCTTTTTTGAGTGATGTACTCCCTGTGAAATAGTTGTTCAGCCAAGTACCCCTTAACCAGTGCAACGCATTTTTGGTTGAAAACAAGATGGAATACACAGCGCTGTGCCATCACTGTTCAAGGGAGTTGTTAGGCCCGACGCGCAGCGGAGGGCCGGCAAACCCTTGAACAGTACATTATTGTAGACACAGTACTGCCTCGAGTACCTTATTGCTTTTATATTACGGGTACCTGCGACTTTATAAATAGTAATAGTCAGCTCCCTATCAGCACAAATCAGTTGTAGCCACCAAACGTTGTGTATTGCATTTCAGTGACAGAGAAAATAGTCCTGGGACTATTATCTTTGTGTTAACATATTAGATTACATTTCATCAAGGAATAAAAAGTCATAAAAAGTCAGCAGATAGTTTCAAAACAAACATTATATTAACAAACATTAATAAATAAATACATTCATACATATAGTATATATATGTTTATATATGATTAATTGGCCTAAGAGCCTTTCAGAGTAAAACAGGCCCACTATTTGTTATGTATGTCAACATATTAGATTAAATAAAAGGACTGAAAGATTTGTGAATATATTTATAATTATAATATACAATTATGTTTACCATAAAAAGTCAGCTGATGGTTTCAAAACAAACTGTTCATTGACCTTGAGTATTAATAAATAATTACATATATATATGACACTCCCATTACAAAGAGTCTGATGTACTCTGCACCTTTTTATCTCAAAATGATCTTCGGTCCAAGGTCTGAATTATTTCCTTTGTTTCAACACTAAGACTGTAAACAAGGAAACAGTTCAATGATTAATGGTCTTTTCCTGTACTGTGTTTTTTTTGTATTTCTCTCTATTTCATCTGTCTTTGAGTTTCTTGAAATGGCTTCCTCAATAAAATGTATTTTTTACTATTAAGTAGTAACAAAATGTAAGTTAATTAGTAATTTGATCATTTGGAGGTACATTTTATTAATTTGTATACACATACACATTTTGTTTTATGATTAACAATGTATGTACACATTTATAGATCTATGTACACATTTATAGATCTATGTACACATTTATAGATCTATGTACACATTTACAGATCTGTGTACACATTTACAGATTTTTTTTAGATATCATGACACAACTCTCCTCACACCTCTCATACAATGGCCACATAGCAAAGCACTAAAGTGCAAATGCAGTTCAGAATGCTCTACATATAAACAAAAAGAAAACTAGAAAGGTACACTCAGTAGAGTGCCGATCTCTGTCAGGGTCTGCAACGACCACTGCTGTATTGTTGTGGTTAAATAAATATGACCCACGCTTGGTTAGCCCTAATCCAAACACCAATAGGGTAAGACGTCTTAGAACACACTTCAGCTGCTTCAGCTGCTTGTCGTTTAAGACATTTAATAAGATTTTTTTTTTAAACATAGTGAAACTCACCAAGCTGTCTGCACACGTAGCAGCACCCAATCTAAAAGTGAGAAAACTGTTGCAGAGTTGCAGATCGGGGGCCGGAGATGCACTAAGCTGTTTCCAAGTACACAACAGACTACTGAAGATGTTTTGAGAAAGTGAGAGTCAGCGTAACCACGAGAGGTCCTTGAGCATGCAGTCGTTGACGGAGACTGAGGTGCACACTCACTCACGCCAACAATTGCACGATCGCTCCTGGCGGTGAGAAAAGACGGCAACAATGTGGTGAATAAACAGAGACATCCAAACAAATACATTAAATACAAATACACAAACAAGAATACTGTACAGGTGTGGCGATCGGAAAGGAAGGTTTTTAGACTGTATTTAAAAGAGAAAAGGGGGTGGAGCAAGTCTAAACCAGCAGACAAACTGTTTCATTCTTCAGGTGCAGAAATACTGAAAGCCATCTTAGCGGACCACAGCAGCCTCTCAGAGGATTTCATGAGCACGGACGTCAGCAAGACGGGCCTGCAGCCATTTCAATCCTTCCTGAAGTTTCTTGGGATGATTGTGGAGCTTTTGAAGCTGGACAATGCAGTTAAATAGTGTAAAAGTTAGATATACACCTGAGGACCTGAGGTCATGACCCCGTGTTGGTAAGCGTTTGCCTGGCTGCTCATGCCCGTGAGCAAAATGCTTTTTTTGTGCCTGCAGAGTTAAACTGCAGTTGGACTGTCACGTGATTATCGATAAATCATTTAAGCTTATTATGCACTTTTGTTAGAATTCAGTGATTAACTTACTCTAATATTAAACCCACAGTCTCACGGTACCAGTGTTGGTTTTAAATCCGGCAACCAGTTCTCTTTCATGCTTTTGTGCCAGTACATTATTTAATCTGGGATGAGTCGTTTCTAAAAGCCGTTTGTTGTCTTTATGGATCAGTGATCATGATGGAGAAAAAAACATCTGCATCCCTTCAGCTCAGTTTAAACGTTCCTGATCTTCTTCCTGAAGGTAATTCATTCATTCAAGTACTGATTGAAGTGATTATTAGTGTTGCTCTGCGGCCTGAGAAGGAGCGTACATTGTTACACAGAACACCTAAATCTGGAAATTAATTAAATGAATATCAATATACACAACAACAAGGTTTGGAGCAGGCAATCCCAAACCTTATTAGGAACCAATCCTAATAATTATCGTAGTTATATACAAAAAATACACTACCTTTGCAGAATTTTAAATGTTCACTTTTATCGAGAATGATTTCACACTAAATGTTAATTTTCTTGTGTTGTTTTACGACACAATGTTGCCACAATTATCATGCAATGAACGTATTAAAGCAACAGATTAAACATGTGTTACTGTGAAACTAAGGGTGTTTTTTCATTTGTGAAAATAAGCCATTTTAGCAGTTTATTGCAGTAAAATGAACATATTTATTATACAATTTAAAGCCTGCTTACAGGATTTCTCCAATGTCTGCTGGACGTTTACATAAAGGCCTGCTCGCCTATGCAGTGTGGCTTTAAAATAGTCCTAATGCTACTTAGCAGCATTTAGAATACAGGCACGTGCACTTCTTGGGGGTATTTATAAGTGTGGAATGTTGTTTGGAGAAAACACCTCTTTGAGCAGAGTGGTACTGCTGGGAGAATAGACGCTTTTGATCATAATACCTTCATTCAATCAAACCAGCGAGTGAGAGGACTCTCATTCAGCAATTCTAGATAAATAAACAGTTCATAAACTGAATGAGAGGCTGTGGAGCCGGTCGCCTAAAGACCCGCTGGGAGGGAAAAGTTACCCTTTTTAAAAGAAGGTTTAATACCCTCTCAGGACGGGAAAGTGAAGTTTTCCATTTGTGCCCCCCCATCCCACCGAGGGACCAGCTCACTCTGCTCCACAGAGAGCTCAGACCCAACACTAAGCTCCAGACCTCAAGAAGGACACCACCACGGCTCCAACGCTGAAGAATTTCAGAGATTTATCCCCCCACCCCTTGAGAGCAAGGAGGTATTTCTTTTCTTCTTCTCCTAAAGAATGGGAGACTATGATGAAGACACTGCATTCCTCGGCCAGACCGGTCCTTATTTCTGGAGCTCATTCTTCCTCCTGAACACGGTTTTTGTCTCTACCGGATTCAACGGACTTTACATAGTCTTTGTCGGGGCGACCCCGAAACATCGCTGTCTCGTCCCGGACGTCAACCTGACGGAGGAGTGGACGAGGGCCATCATTCCTCTCACGGTGGTGGATGGCGAGGGGGTGCGGGGCCAGTGCAGCAGATACAGGCTGGACGTGGTGAGGAATCTCTCCGCTGCAGGATACGTTCCCGGAAGAGACGTCAACCTCACTGACCTGGAGCAGGAGAGGTGTTTAGACGGATGGCTCTACAGCAAAGACATCTACCAGTCCAACATTGTCACCGAGGTCAGTAGGATTGTGATTGTTTTATGAGGTTCTTCTTTGGGGGGTAAAATCTAACCCCCCCTAGGGGGGGAAGACTGAGTCTCTGTACTAAACCCTCTTTAACTTTGTTCTGCTTCACTTTATCAAAGTCAACCTTTGCCGAGAAAATGTTCACATATTGTGCTATGATTTGGGTTAGAGTTAGACCTTACCGCTGCATCATTTCAAAGAAATAATCATCCTGAAAGTGCTTTTTTTCTAGGCGAACCTGAAACCTTTGTCATCTTCATTTACTCTTAACTAGCAACATATAGACTGATATTTACACATCTGAACAAAATCTCACATGTTATTAACCAAAATTATTCAACTAGCCCTGGTGGTTGCAGAGATACGCCGTTTTTAGTTTGGGTATGCAATTTTCGAGGAAAGGGCCTAAAAATAGGTGGGTTTTTAAAAGGTTAAATATGTTTGTGATTCCTGTCTTTTCACAGTGGGACCTGGTTTGTGGCGACGAGTGGAAAGTTCCCTTTGCCTCGTCGACTCTCTTTGTGGGATACCTCTTTGGGTCCCTAATCTCAGGACATCTTTCCGACAGGTATTTCATCCTTTTTTATCAGTAAAAATTCCCTCAACATGTTCCTCTCATCGTCCAGTATAAACCTCCGTGAGCTGTCGGTGAGCTATCTTATCTCACAGGTTTTTTTCTTGTAGTAAATGTTTGTGGATGCTTGTAAAAAAAAAAAGAAGAGAAGAATTAACGATGAAGGAAGTGAGGATTTGTGGTGAATGTTACTGGAGAATTCATGATATCATTATAATAACAACAGCTCCATCTGCTGTTGACGTTGATCCCCTGAAAGAGAGGTTGCAAATTAAATTCTAATTTAAAGTAGGAGACTTCTTAAATATCTTCTAAAACATCCTTCCTCTTCATTAAATGGTCTGGTGTGACAGAAAGCCGCGTAGGCATCTATAATGTGGTGCTGTAATGTGTACAGAGGCGACTGAACATTATAGGAAGAATTTTAAATTATAAGACCACACAGCCCTTAGTTCAGGGGCTGGACCAGTGAAATCACAGCATAGACGCTGAGGGTCTCTGATTGTGGCCCTCTGGCTGCACATGTTACCCTCCTGCCTTAGTGCTGCCATAACTGCTCTTTGTTATGGTTATTAGATTGAATTTAGCAAGTGAAATGCTCCTAAGTACGTAAAGTAATTGATCTTGGCTGGGGTAAGCGTTCTACCCTGACAGACATCGGTGTTGTGTGTTTTGGATTGTAGGAAAAAGCTCACGCCACAGCAGTGTGGAGCACTTGAGCGTTTAACTGTTTAGCCCTTTTGCAGCTGTGCAAACTATCCGCCCAGTGGATGATGAAGAGGGGCCGAGGGCCTTTGAGGGTCGAGAGCTTTTTGATCATCATGTCACATCGACGGGTGAATTTAACACTTGTGTGTTACAAGCAGTTCAGGAGAAGACATTATTGTATTGGCCACATTTACAGCAGTCCTCGTGTGTAATATCTGTTTAAAAGCTCATTCAAATTAGTCTTTCCTTGCGTTTCCTTTTTGAAGGCCAGGCAACAACCCAGTCTGTAGCGTTTAACTCGTGATGCTTTGGCCACACAATAAATCCAGACAGTGGCTCACAAAACATTTCAAACAATCCAAATAACCCCAAAACACGTTTTTAAATGCATGACAGGTAACGGTGAAAGTGACTGGAAACGGATTTATGTTCAGTAAAAGCAAATTGTTTTTGCCAAGCTTTCATGTAAATCATGGATCTTTTTCTGCCAGAGCAAGTAACGATCTAACTGTAAATGCTTCTAAATGCACCGTGTTTGTGAATCACTTGTCAATGACATGCAAGTTCTTTCCATCCAGGTATGGGAGGAAGAAGGTTGTGTTCATCTCGCTCGCAGCCCAGTGTCTCGCAGTCCTGCTTCAGTCCTTCTCTCACTCATGGAGGATGTTCTGCATCATGTTCCTCTTTGTTGGAGCCTCCCAGATATCCATCTACATTTCCGCCTTTGTACTCGGTATGCATTGGAAACTTTGCCTATATGTTTGGTCCTATAGCCAGAAATCACCAACACTTTGACATACTTTCTGCTGGTGCATCTCTTCTATATCTCTCAATGCTCATCACTGAACCGTTACGATTGTATCTTCTGGCAGGAACGGAGCTTTTGAGTAAAACTATGCGAGTGCTCTTCACAACCCTCGGGGCCTTCCTTTTCTATTGTCTCGGGTACATGACTCTGCCCTGGATCGCATACGGCATCCGAGAATGGAGGACGCTGCTTGCCATCCTGTCAATGACTTCTGTGGTATACATCCCTCTGTGGTGGTGCGTCACTCACAATTATCATTGATAAAGTTACATTTTGTGCCCAAAGTCATCATCCCTGATTCAACAGCAAGATGTGATAAACATATTTTTGACCTTCATAGTAAACGTGTATCGATTGTGCAGGTTCATCCCAGAGTCTCCTCGGTGGCTCATCACTCAGGGAAGATTAGAGGAGGCCGAGGCCATCGTGAGGGAAGCTGCGAGGAAAAATAAGGTTGTGGCGCCACCTATAATCTTTAAAGAATCCGAGGTGAGTTTCACATAATGTCATCCATAACACCGCTTTATATTTGTGACCTTTTAATTATGGCAGATGCTGTTAGAGCCCAGGTGTCAGAAGCCTACGACACTATTTACACCTGAGCCAACGATGATATTTGCTAACATTAGATACTTTATGTATATATATCACACTGGAGGCTATGCATATTTCTCAAAAACCTAAACAAGCACGTTCGTTGCCTAAACCTAACCAAACTGTGACTGAAAACTGAAAATAATACTAATTAAAATGATTCGTCAACTAAGTATAAAAATAGTCTTTTCATATGATTTGAACTTGTGTGCTTGGCAAATTCATCCACCGCAACCTTATCCTTACTTTGTTGCTCTTTTCTCTACTACTACTACTATTACAACTAAATATTTCTCCCAGAAAGCCTTTTTTTCTAACTAACTATTGCTAATTAAGTAGCACATTTAACTTGTCCAGGTGTAAATAGCAAAATAGCTGCCATGTGACTATTTTCATTAGCGAATAGACACTCCATTTAATTATAACGTCCATTTTAAACGCAAAAATCTGTCTTTTTAGACATGGAGACAATACATAATTTGGTTATCACATGTTATGCCGAGCGTGGTTCAAAATGAGGAAAGAGACAGTGACATTTCTCAACAATATTCCATATGCATTCAGACAACATGAAACATAGTTTATTTGCTCCAAACCATTTTTGTGAAAACGCACCTAATTTGCTTATCTTATTTGCTGCGACATTTAAAAGAATTGCGTAAAGCTTGCACGACAAGCTACCTTGAAAACATTCGTCAATCTGCTCAAAACATGTTTTTAAATATTATTTTGCTCGCGTTGGTTTCAGCTGGGTATCTGTCCAAGCAGGACTTACAGCATGCTGGATGTCTTGAAATCCAAGAACATCAGATGTATCACACTGATGTGTCTCGTTTTGTGGTGAGTGCTTCTTGTTGTGTTTTTCCCACTTCATTATGACGTAGAATAAAAGCCATCATTCACATTAGATGATGAAACCAGTAGAAAAAAAGTGCATTGTATGTACATGTCATGACATTTACTTGATATTACAAACTCTTTTTTTTAGGATGGCAATAAACATAGGGTACTTTGGATTGTCCCTGAACACCTCCAACCTGAGTGGCGACCCCTTCATGAATTGTTTTTTATCAGCGGCTTCCGAGGTCCCCGCCTACATCGTTTCTACCTGGCTACTGAGGAGGTGTCCGAGAAAAGCTCTTCTGTCATCGTTCCTCGTCATCGGAGGAGGAGTTCTTCTTCTCATCCAGTTCATCCCGAATAGTGAGATCCTGTTTAACGTGAAAATAGTGTTGTCACACACACAGGCACACAGTGTCCTATCACACAGCCATAATAGATTAAACTGCATACTAAAACATGTATGGGCACTAAACTCCACAGACATATATGATGAGCATTCTGGAACACATGACATTTAAGATAAGATAAGAGACAAATGAGCACGGCTATGCAGTGTTGTTTTTTTTTATTACATTTGCTCATGTTTCCTCCGAGAATTCTGCTGTCGCCCCTTTGTTATTTATTTGTTCATTTGATAGAGACAAAGCATGATATTGTAGTATAAATAGATATATTAAGCTAAAGTGCAAGCTAAAGAGTCAGAAATAAGTTATATGACACAAGTTAATTATTGTCTCTGCACTTTCATAGAGGAGAGGACATGTGATGAATATATAAGTTGCATGGAGTGTTACTGTGTTACAAATATTGCTCTTGAGACAAGCACAGGACGTTCAAAAATTAACTTTTCCCTGTTCTCATGTTTTTTCAACGACAAACAACACGTGGCAACGATTGAATATATAACATCTGTGTTTCATCAGCTGACAGCTGATGTTGCAACTCAACCTTTCCACCATCACCCAAACAACCCCCCAAATGTTTGTATATATATAGTTACAAATTCATTGCTTTTAGAGCAATAATGGAGTGTAATAGTTAAATTCAATTCAATTCAATTCAGTTTATTTTATATAGCCCAAAATCACAAATATAAATTTGCCTCGGAGGGCTTTACAATCTGTACACATAACATCCCTGTCCCGAGACCTCACATCGGATCATGAAAAACTCTTCGTCAGAGCAAGTCATATAGAACACGTGGGGTATGTTTAATTTTTTTTTCAAATAAGAGGTATTCAATTCAATTCAATTCAGTACAACTGTATTTATCCCTGAAGGCAATTTGCTTCAAGGCAAGTAAAAACAGACGGGAAACAGACATAACGCAACAAAGAAATGTAGGGAATCCATTCATAAATCAATCCAAATATCTTCTTTTTCTCCTTCTCCCCCTCAGCACTTCAATATGTTGCTCTGGCTTTGGAGATGACTGGAAAGTTTGGCTTCACCATGGCCTTCAGCATCGTCTACATCTATACCGCTGAGCTTTACCCCACTGTACTCAGGAACGTCGGCATGGGAATGTGCTCATCGGCTGCACGCATCGGCAGTATCACAGCTCCTTATGTCATCTATCTTGGTGCGTAGCTATTAAGCGCATTATCTAAAGAAATTGTATGTAAATACAAGTGCGTATCGGATAATATCAGTGTCTTGAAAATGTGTGTCTATATTCAAGTAAAGTTTGTCACTTTGTAATGTAGAATTTCACTCTTTTGTTATTTACAGGCACTTATAATAAGGTTCTGCCTTATATTCTCATGGGAAGTCTCACAATTGCCTCCTCTGTGGTGAACTTCTTCCTCCCTGAGACCCTCAACAAAGATCTTCCAGAAACAGTGGAGCAGATGCAACAATGTCATGGGTAAGTGCATTTCACTCAGGTTTCGGTTCTGACGAGTGAAGACAATGCTGAAGTGTCTTAAAACTTGCATTCTCTCTCTCCTGACCACCAGGGGGCGACTCCTCGGATTGTATAGAAGTCTATGCTTCATTTGTTAAAGCTGCATTTTGTCTCCTGACCACCAGGGGGCGACTCCTCTTGTTGCATAGAAGTATATATAAATGACTCTGCTTCTCTCTTGATTTATTCCCTCAGTAAACATTGTAAACATGAGTTTATGTCTCAATCTCTAGTTTCAAGTCTTCTTCAATACAGCATGATGTTCATTTAGTAAATTATGGTCCATTTAGAGTCAAACAGACCATAAAGCAGGGGACGTTTAGTAACTCTACGTAACTCCTGTTATGTAGAGTAACTGTTTGACTTACTCATGTAATGATGCATATTTTCTTCTATTGTACTTGCCCTATAGTCTCCATGTCTATCTACCCGTTAAGCTCCATGGCAATTTTTAGGATTAAGCTCGAAATAGCATACCCAAACTAAAAAGGGTGTATCTCTGCAACCACAAGGGCTATTTGAATAATTTTGGTGTTATAATAAAGGCAACCCTTGTGAGCTTTTGGTCAGATGTGTAAATATTAGTATGTATGTTGCTGGCTAAGAGTAAATAAAGATTAAAACACAGAAAAAATAGAAGTTTCAGGTCCGCCTATAAAAAAGCACTTTCAGGATGATTATCTCCTTGAAATGATGCTTCACTAAGCCCTGAAGCTCTCCCAAATCATTGCACAATATGTGAACAGTCTCTCTGCAATGTTTTCACTTGAAAAAGTGAAGCAGAACAAAGTCAGAGACGTAAAGTACAGAGAGAATTCAGGCGAGGTTTTCAAAATTTGCATTTTGGCACATTTGGGCACATTTGCGCATATTTTTGCACATCTGTGACATTTTAATTTTTTCATGTAGCAAACCTTATATTTCACTTGTATATGACTTATGGTGTTAAATAAACTTGTATTAGTGGGATTTACCGAGGGGAAATGCATTTTTTCTTTTATTTCCTATTTTCTCAAAAAATCTCAAAATTTGCTGACTCAGCGATTTATGGTGCTGTGTTCTTTGGTTCATATCTCGGTGATGCTTGCAGCAGAGGGATTTGGTGATTGATTTGGAATCTGTGTGGAATTGGCTTGCTTTTTGCCATTTGGTTTCTTCTGATAGCACCAAGCTACGGGATGCTAGTTCCGGAAACATGCAGAGTGGGCTGACTCATGACAAAATTATAACTATTTTATTTTAATAAGTATTTTAGTTGGTGTTTGAGTTGTGTTGAAATGTCTGACTAATTATTGTAGCCCAGGTTCTCTTGTTTACTTTGATGTGTAGCATCAATAGGTCCATTCAGGGCTTAAAGTGTTAAAAACAGGGAATTAAACAAATTAAACATACTTCTAGTTTAAACAGAAATAATAATTAAAAAAATGCACAGCACAATGAAAGAAAAGAAGACAAGTAGAATATATGAACATGTAGAATGACATTTCTGTATCTTTGTTTTATTGTCATGTTTCTTTGGTTTGCAGGTTGTGCAATGGTACCCAAAAGAGGAAACTTGTAGTAGAAAATGAAGGACGGAGGAACCTACCCATTCAATGTGAAGCCAAGTCTGATGTTACTCTTCCTCTGTAGGTTTTCTCAATGGCCTTCAAAGAAAGAAGCAAAACAATCTGAGCATGAAATCCAAAACATGCACAGTGGGATCCAAAAGCCCTCTGGCAAGAACTGTTGCTTTTATCAATTTTGATATACTCTTTATTTTTCTACTCAGTAGATGATTATTCAAGACATTTTTTATTTTAAATGTGGCAAAGAATATTTGTTTGATCTTAAAATGTGTGTGTTAAATTGAAATCCGTGCCTGATTGGTCTGTAGTTTTTGGCACACAATATATGTGAATAAAATATAAATACATTATGAACCCTCCCAACATACAGTTGTTTTCATCTTTTAACAACAAAAACATTAATTCATATGTTTCTCAATGGGTTATCACTGTTGCTCCGAGTGAAAAGAGGTAATTGAAAATGTTGATATTTTAGTAAACATGAAAAAAAGACACCGCACTCATGTTGGCACGGTAATATAAGGCGATAGCCAGGAGCCAGTTAGCTTAGCTTAACATAAAGACAATCACACTGACAGGGGGAGTGAAGTGGTCTGAAACGAGAGACGAGTAAAAGAGTGACACAGGAAAGACTAAACCAGAGTAGCATGATGTCGAAGGCAGGGCGGCATGTATAAGTGGCACCCTCGCCTCGTGCAGCTGATAACCAAAACTCCCTCAGTGTTTTTCCTTTGTCCTTTTTCTCAGAGCAATACGTAACTGTGTAACCTCCCAGCTGGTGTATAACACATTAACTCAGCTTTATTGCTCATGTGCATGCCATAGAGCATAGTCGTTGTCTTTACTTCATGCGCCTCTTTCCTTGTTTTCTTTTGTAAATATGAAGGATTTAGGGGAGGAAGTGAGCACCTTAAAAAACAGAGACTATGAGAGCATCACATCTTTTCTTGGATCATGGGGACCCTTTCAGCGGAGGATTTTTTTTGCACTGGCCTTCAGCATTCTCCCGAATGGGTTTTTTGGTGCCTATATAGTATTTGTGGCTGCTACACCACCTCACGAGTGCTTCGTCCCTGATAACTCCAGCATCAGTGACCTGTGGAGAAATGTGACGATCCCTTTGGAGACAGTCAATGGCGTTGCGAAGCGCAGCTCGTGCTCGAGGCTTGACCTGAAAATTGTCGTGCAACACTCTGAAAATAAAGTCATCCCAAACGTGGACATGAATGTGAGTGATATTCCTCTGGAGCGCTGTCTGGATGGTTGGACGTACAGCCAGGAATTCTACCAGTCAACCATTGTCACAGAGGTGAGCAATAAGTCATCAATTAACTTTATCTCCGATAGGGCCAAGAGTTAAAGTAATAAACTTTGAAAAGATTATTAATTTTAACACCCCCCTGCATGCATATTCCCTTTTTGAATGCAGCCTTGGGTTCAAGGCCGGGTCCCAGGCCTTGGCAGGTTTTGGGGAGAAAGTCTTAGGTTGCGACCAGAGATAAGCTCATAATTTGTTTTGGCGGCAAGTTCTGCATTTGCAACGTCTTTTTGGTTATTGTGACTACTGCTGCTGCTGCTGCTATGAGCCCCCCCTGATCACACTGCTGCTATGATAACAAGATTGACTGCTGCTGTTACTTTTAGTATAACATTGTGGGTACTGCTATTCTTATATTGTATTAATCAAAGGTGCTAAATCCCCAAATGTGTTTATTAATACAGCAGTAAAATAACTATTTGCTGTAAAAGATATATTGGAGTAATGTCCACCATCAGAGAGAAGATGGTCTGTTTCTATAAAGTTATGCTTAATGTTCGTCATCGGCGCCACCGGGTCGGATTCTAGTGAAACTAGATGACATCATGCAGGTTCACCAGAATCTCCTTCAGCTCAGACTCCAGCAGAGACCAGTCCACCGTGGATGGACACATATCCAGCAGAGACCAGTATCAACACAAAATAAAGTTCCTTGCATTTAAATAAATTGCTATAGTCAGACTACAGCGGATAGTCAAGTCTGCAGAGAGAACTATTGGTGCCAGCCTGTCCTCCATCCTGGACTTGTACACCTCCACAGTCAGGAAGCGGGCTGGAAAGATCACTGCAGACCCCTCACACCCTGGACACAAGCTGTTCCAACTCCTCCCCTGTGGTAGGCGCTACAGAGCTCTGTATGCCAAAACACAGGAACAGCTTCTTCCCACAGGCCTTCACTCTTATGAACAGTTAATCAGACTCTTCCATCTACACTATTTGCACTTTGTTTTGGTACTGCTGTCTTAATATCTTTTTTTGTTGTCTTTGTTATATTTATCTTGTTATTGTGTATGTAAGTGTAAGTACAAAGAGCTAAGTGAAACCGGAGTCAAATTCCATGTTTGTGAAAACTTATATGGCCATAACAGTAACATGCTGATTCTGATTCTGATTCTTAGCGTCACAATGGACGCGGAACAGCCGGTTGATGAAGTTGAAATGAGTAGGTGGTTAACTCTGTCCACGTACAATGTCAGTAGCTGTAACTAAAAAGTGAGACAATGTGTTTATTTTACAGTGGGACTTGGTCTGTGACAACGCATACAAATCTCCACTGGCCACTTCTATCCAATACATTGGTGTTCTGGTGGGAGGGTTTCTCTCAGGCCAGATGTCGGACAGGTCTGTATTGTACATAGCATTGTCTAAAATAACATTAAAATGTTACTGTTATGGATTAAAGTAACTATACTCTGTATTTCTCAGGTATGGAAGGAGGCCAATGCTCTTTCTCATGATGCTTCTTCAGACTGTGTCAATCACAGCTCAGATATTCTCCCCAAACTGGGAGATCTTCGTCTTCATTTTCTTCTTCGTGGGTGCCGGGGGATTTTCCAACTACACCATTGCATTTGTGATGGGTGAGAATTGTGATCATGCAATGCTTGATGTGTTCAGACTCATATACTGTATGTCATAATGACCCATCGGAACTGGAAGGTAAAACCTGTTGAAAAAGAATACTGGAAATAAAAAATGTCCAGGAATGTGTTATGTCCAGGAAGCACAACGTGGACCCAAATGCAGCACACAGGAGTCACGGGTGAAGTGGAAAAAATAACAGGATTTAGTCACACACAAAAACAAAAGATAGCGTGAACAGTGTTGAATCCGGTGTGGGTGAGCAGGCAGGTAGCAGGTGGGGATTCCGGAACTCGGTTAACAGGAACAGGGAACAAAGCTCACGAGTCAAAACAGGACGGCCTGAGTCCGTAGCTACCACTATGATGACGTAATGATCTGGCATCGACTGGCAGAAAGACCCAGGTTAAATAGAGCGGTATCTTGATTCCGGATTGCTGACAGCTGCTCCTGCAGCCATCGCCCAGGAGGAGGAGGAAGAGCTGGCCACGCCTCCTTGCAGACAGACAGACAGGGTAGAAACACACAGGAGACAAAAGGACAGGGAAACAAAGGAAACACAGAGGAGCTTCTGGACTGGCTAGATGAAACATGACAGAATGTGTATTGATATTTTGTCCTAAAATCTTTTACACCTACAGGTACAGAGATTCTAAGCCCGAAAGCCAGAGTGGTTTTCTCGTCCCTCGGCGTTTTCATGGGCTCAGCTTTGGGCTACATGGCACTGCCAGTTGCGGCTTACGGCCTCCGTGATTGGCGGTCGCTGCTGATTGCCATTGCTTCCTCAAGCCTGATCTACATCCCTCTGTGGTGGTAAGTATATTCATATATTGTTTTACGGCGTGCTCTCATTTTAGAAGCCAAAGTAGAAACCAAAGTAGAAACTTCAACAAGGTTTTTTACAAGAAACGTGAAGTGTAAAACGTATAATGACAAGGCAAGGCAAGGCAAGTTTATTTGTATAGCACATTTCAACAACAAGGCGATTTAAAGTGCTTCACATAAAACCATTAAAAGCATCAAAACATAATGCAGATTTAAAAACAGTTAAGTCAAAAAGCAAAATAAAAGTTGAAAAAGCAAAATAAAAAATAAAAGTTGAATAAAAGTTGCAGTGCAGTTTAAGAAATAAAATGCAGTAGTGAGATGCAGTAATTGAATCTAGTTCAGTTAAAGGCAGCAGCAAACAGAAAAGTCTTCAATCTGGACTTAAAGGAGCTGAGGGTCTCAGCAGACCTGCAGCTTTCAGGGACCTTGTTCCAGATATATGGAGCAGAAAAGCTGAAGACTGCTACCCCATGTTTAGTTCTGACTATTGGAACAGAAAGTAGACTCGTCCCAGACGACCTGAGGGGCCGGGATGGTTCATAAGGTAGCAGCAGATCACAAACATACTTAGGCCCTAAACCATTCAGTGCTTTATAAACCAGCAGCAGGACTTTAAAGTCAATTCTTTGTTTGACAGGGAGCCAGTGCAAAGACCTCAGAACTGGAGTGATGTGATCCACTTTCCTGGTCTTAGTGAGGACTCGAGCTGCAGCGTTCTGAATCAGCTGCAGCTTCCTGATTGACCTTTTACAGAGGCCTGTGAACACACCGTTACAGTAGTCAAGTCAACCGAAGATAAATGCATGGACAAGTTTCTCCAGATCCTGTTGAGACATAAGTCCTCTAACCCTTGATATATTCTTCAGGTGATAGTAGGCTGATTTTGTAATTGTCTTGATATGGTTGTCCAGGTTGAGGTCTGAATCCATAACTACACCTAGATTTCTGGCTTGGTTTGAGGTTTTTAACAAACGGCTTTCTCTTAATACACGGCTTTCTCTTAATAAAAAGACATTAAAGAAAGATATTCTTACCACCTTCTTCGTTTTAGGGCTGTTGTAGGGGAAAAACATTTTGATTACTGAGCCGGGGGAGACAAAAATTGAGATTGTGACAAATTTACAAGAAAAAGTTCACAACTGTGGTTATTAAAAGAAATAATCTAAAACATAATGGGGTATTTTTGTTCACGGACCACATCGCTTCCCTTCACAACGGTAACGTGAGCCGCCTATTGTGCAACACATAAAAACAAAGAGGCCTTTGTGGAGTCAAAGACG
The DNA here is from genome assembly GCF_910589615.1 of Taurulus bubalis. Lineage (NCBI taxonomy): Eukaryota > Metazoa > Chordata > Actinopteri > Perciformes > Cottidae > Taurulus > Taurulus bubalis. The sequence continues at coordinate 24,349,682 of NC_136590.1, read as the reverse complement.
GAGGTTGTTTGTCTCCACTTTCCTCTAACTTCTACAATATTAGTATTTATTTATGTTCATAAAAGAACACAAAGACCTTCGCCGATCTTAGAGGTCATCCTTATTGTTGTAACATTACTTTAGAAGCAACGGAATTCAGACAGCTGGCATTGCCACGTTTTTTTCTTTGTTTGACTTTATAACCTTACTTTATAATCCGGTATAGCCCAGTGGAGGAGGCTGCGGCGCTCTTCATCTGAGGCGAGGGAGTTAATCATCACAACAGAAGCCTTCTCTCTTATGAAACCAAAACATTTTAGAATACTTCCAACTCAGCATGAATCTAAACCTTTGTGGGGCTTGTTGCCATCCTCAGTGACTCTTGTTTATCACCAGCCATTTCCTGCACTTCGGCCTTGTAGGAAACAGTAATGAACGAGGCAAAAAGGAAGAGAAAGAGGCAACAAAAGGACCTTGAGTCAAAGATGATATGGTTTGTTTGGCAAATGCACGTCTTTACAAACTCCATTACTCACCTTGTTTTGGCTGATTAGACTTATGCTCGGAGCTTTGAGGGAAATTGATTTGGTCACATTTAAGGTTTAATTTGTCCCGCCCAAAGCTAACGGTCCATACGCGCCCACACAGTCCTGAGAAGGTGTGACCAGCCCCCCACTTTAAGGTCATGGTTAAGGCTGGTTTGGTTTAGTACCTTTTTGTCCTGCTGATATGGTTGTATCCCCATTGTTTCAACACCACAGGTTGATCCCAGAGTCTCCTCGCTGGCTTCTCAATCAGGGACGAGTGAAGGAGGCTGAGGTCATACTGAGAGACGCTGCCAAGATTAATAACACCCAGGCTCCAGAAGACATTTTTACAGAAGCGGAGGTAGCTCCTTTTTAATGATTAACACGTGATGAACATAAACTGCACATGCCTCAGACATCCTAAAAAATTAAACTTGAATTATCTCTACTGACCAGCAGGGGGCGACTCCTCTGGTTGTATAGACATCTATTAGAAAATGACTCTACTTCTAGCTTGATTTATTACCTCAAACATTGCACAGATGAGTTTATGGTTAATTAATTGGTAATCGTTTCTTCTTTTATTATATTTTTTTCCCAGATCCACGAAGCACTGGCTATGAAAGACAATAAATACAACCTTTTGGTTATTGTTAGCAGCTGCAATATGTTCTCTGCTACAGTACTGTGTTCATGTATGTGGTACGTGTACAATTTTCATTAAATGAATACACATTTCTAATCACATTTACACAAATCATGTCCAAATTAAAGTGTTGGTCATACAACTAGTTACATATGCACCCAAACATGTTTGTGTGTGTGTTCAAGTTGTTGTTTTGAATGTCTCTGCAGGATCATCGCCACTGTTGGTTACTATGCTTTAGTGCTCAACACCTCCAACATGCACAGCAACCCTTACCTCAGCTGCTTCCTGTCTGCCGTGGTCGAAGTACCGGCTTACATCATCGCCTTGCTGCTGCTGAAGTACTGCTCCAGGCACTTCTGCCAGTCGTCTACGCTCTTCCTCGGAGGCGTTTTTATCCTGTGTGTTCACCTCATCCCAGGAGGTGATGCTTTGTTTCCTGTCGACTAGTTAAATGATCCTGTCGAACAGAATCTAGATATTTAAAGTTAAAAACCAGGTGGCAACCTCCAGTTCTGCCGAGTGAAGCCGATGCGAAGGTGTTTGTCATGAGTACCTCGTAGAACGTGAATATTACGCTGTGAAAAAACAGAACAGGGTTATTTTGTGAACAACCAATCACGTTGTGCGGGTTGAGTTGGAGCTATATTTATAAATATAAATGTGTGTGTGTGTGTGTGTGTACATATATATATATATATGTATGTATGTATGTATGTGTATATATATATATGTATATATATATATATATATATATATATGTATGTATGTATGTATGTATGTATGTATGTATGTATGTATGTATGTATGTATGTGTATATGTATATGTATATATATATATATATATATATATATATATATATATGTGTGTACATAAAAAAAAACTGAGATATATCATATTCGCAGGTGAGTATTTATCATTATTATTTTTCATGAGAAAAGTAATATACAAAGAATTCAGGTAAACATTAGCTGAAAATACAGAACATATATAAGTGGAATAATATGCAATTAGTATCATAAAAGGAAAAACAACAACAACCAAAGTATACCTAGACACAGCCATAAACAAAGTCTAATATTTGCAGGCGATTTTTCACATTTTCATAAGCCTCGGGTGTAAAGCTCTTAACTGTCATTTGTTTTGCAGGTTTTTGGTAATAAATCAAAGCACTGGAAAGATTAACATAACTAATTTGACTCTTTCAGTGTTTGCTTTTATTGAAGTGTTGTTTTTGTCCGTAGATATACCGAGTGTTCCTGTGGTCCTCGAGATTTTTGGGAAGTTCTGCATGACGTCAGCGTTTTGTGTGGTGTACACGTACACATCAGAGATCTTCCCCACTGTTGTCAGAAACACAGCAATGGGTTGTTGCTCCATGGCTGCTCGCGTTGGAACCATCAGCGCCCCCTTTATCATTTATCTGGGTCAGTATATTTAGTTTTTAATTTCTCTGAGTGAAGTCTCGACTTAAGTGCCTTAAAACTTGCATTCTCTCTACTGGCTACCAGGGGGGCGACTCCTCTGGTTGTATAGAAGTCTATGCTTCATGTGTTAAACCTGCATTATCTCTTCTGACCACCAGGGGGCGACTCCTCTGGTTGTATAGAAGTCTATGCTTCATGTGTTAAACCTGCATTATCTCTTCTGACCACCAGGGGCGACTCCTCTGGTTGTATAGAAGTCTATGCTTCATGTGTTAAACCTGCATTGTCTCTACTTCTCTCTTGATTTATTCCCTCAGTAAACATTGTAAACATGAGTTTATGTCTCAATCTCTACGTTCATTTCGTAAATTATGGTAATTTAGAGTCAAACAGACCATAAAGCAGCCGATCCTTTAGGACGGGGCTACAAGGTGATTGACAGGTCACCACCAGAGTCGTATAGTATTCATTTTCAAGCAAGATTGTCTGGTTCCAGCTTCTCAAATGTGACAACTAGCTGTTTTTCGTTCTCATGACTTTAAATTTGAGTTTTATATTATTAGTCAAACAAAACAAGCGAACTGAAGGCATTTCCTTGGCCTCTTATTGCATTTGTTTGTTTTAACCAGTTAGCGTTCTGCCGTCCCGCGGGTGTCCTCTACTGTACATTCTATTGTCCACTGTACATCTATTTATAGTTCGGCACGAGTGCTGTATGTTTCTGGAAACCTACGATTATTGTGATTCCAACTATGCACTCCGTTTCAAGATCAGACCACCACAGCAGCCGCACCACACCACCACACCGCAGAAAATCTACCCTTTCTAATGAAACGTCACTTGAACCAATAGGAGCTTCATGTCCTGACTGACAGGCTACATTACCCAACTAGAGTCTACGTTGAAGTACAGGCTCAGCTTCTGTTTCCTTACGTGGATCAAGCCTGTCACGTCATACGGCTCTGATGACAGGCGTTTCGTATAGCCAATTAAATTGCCTAAAAACGGGTCTAAACAAGAGGGGGTGGAGATGATCCCAACAGGTTTCAGCTCATGAGAAGAGACTGCTGCTGACAGATCCTCAGTTTGGCATTGAATTAGCACGAAAATGCATGTATACTTAATTTTCTCTGTGTCAGCAATACTGGTAGTAAATATGAATAGTACCTCTATAAGTTTGCAAGACTATAAGCCTTTTTAATATGTGTGTATATGTATATATATATATATATATATATATATATATATATATATATATATATATATATATATATATATATATATATCTCATGAATATTTTCAGTCTGAAAATGGAAAAACACCTAGACATTTTCATTCAAGTTCATAAGTCCCATTTATAGTCATCTACAGGCATTTATTTGCAAAGAATTGTTCAGGCGGAAATAAAACCTTATACATTAGTGTGTTCAAACTTATATAACTCAGTGTCAGCAGCACTTAAAGTGATTCTGACTATTGAGGGGAAAAAAGCTTAATTGTTACCTTTCAAAAGAGACCAAGACCATGCATTTACTCCAAATAGTTCAAGTACAGCTTCCATTTACTTTGGGTATACCTGAATAGGCGTTTTTCGGCAAATTTTACAGGAACGCTTAATTAATCGATTAATCCAGAAAATAACTGGGAGATTAATTGATGATAATAATAATAAAAGTTGCAGACCTACTGCAGTAAAAAGTATTGTTAAAAGGGTCTTATTCTCTTCTTTTTCTTTTTTTTAATAAAAAATCCACTCAGCTAGTAACTCAAGGGATATTTTGCATATTCTTTTTTTTTTTTAGGACAATACTACAAGGCGCTGCCATACATATTGATGGGCGCTCTCTCCATTTGTGGTGCCGTCTTGTGTTTCCTGTTGCCGGACACTTACGGGAAGCCTCTGCCAGAGACCGTTTCACAAATGCAGCAGATATGCAGGTGAGTTTACACTCTGGATGAAAAAAATGTTTTCTGGTGTTTCGCCATCTTTCACTATCGGCAGTTCAGTGATGAGTTATTTTCCACTCAAAAGTTAAAAAAATTAAAACATAAACTTAAAAATTAAGAAATATTCATGCCAGATCAGGAGATGCTCATCATACCGACGTCACCGGAGAGAAAGTAATGAAATGCAAATATTTAAATTAAATATCTCAGTACAGAGAGTTTAATTTAAGTTTCAGTATTTGCTTTACATATTAACTAGTTTACAACTAGACCATTTGTTGTTTTTTATAGATGACAGATACTTTTTGTTATAATAGTTAAAGGGCTGAATCGTTTAGTTTTCCACATTTAGTTTTTTACTGTCTCTGCTGTTATTCTGTAACTAAACGTCATCTCAATGTTCAAACAGGTGGAGAGGAAGAAAAGAAAAGGAAACAGAAAAAGAAGAAAGTTCAACTGATGATCAGAGTAAGGAAAGCAAGCTCTAGTGTCACCTTATGATTTAATTCATCACCTTGCTTACACATTCTGTATGTATTTTTGGTTTGAAATGTCCCACATTGTCACCCACGTAATTTATTGTGAACAGCCCTTTTTTATTTATAAATTTCATGTTTGACACAGAAAATGTGAGATTCTTTAAAATTTTATTTGACTGAATGTTTTTAATTAAGCTATAGAAAAATGACAAGATGTACTTAGAGAACAAGACAAACAAAAAACATCCACCATGTTTTCTATTGAGGTGTGCTGGCATTTGGAGTGAAAGAGTCAATCAGTCAATCAACAACATCTTCACAGCAATCAACATCCTGGTGCTGGTGTTTGTTGCCATCTCTGGATTTATCCTAGGGGACCTCTCCAACTGGCAAATCAGTGAGGAGGCTCTGATAAACGCCACAGCACAATTCAAGTAACGTCAAAGAGCAATAGAAGCATTTCTGTGTGCGGGATCATTTTTTACATAAATACCGTAGTGCTCCCTCACTGTAAATAAATACTAAATAATGCTTCCAGTCCACTGCATAAATTTGAGCTTGACTGCTAATCTGATAGGTGTACGGAGTGTGTGAATTTTTCTCCCATGGCATCAGTGGCTGGCGCAGATATGCTTTTGTTGGATTTGACTGCATCTCTATAACAGGTCAGATGACAACATTTTTTTACCAGAAGATGAGATCCTTTGCTCAATAAACAAAATCAAATACACATAATACTTCGAAGACAACGCAGATATGTGTGCCAAAAGATTGTTGGACACCATGGCCAGATTTGGAGGTACGAACACAGCTCCTACTGCAGTAGTACAGGGGCCGAATGGCCTGTTGCAAGGGGTCTGGCACCCTATACTCCCACAGCACCCACCATAAAAACCACAAAGGGACCCGGTCGAAAGCCTTCACCAAGTCCACAAAGTACATGTAAACTGTTTGGGCAAACTCTCAGGACCCCTCCAGTAGTCTTGCGAGGATAAAGGGACGGGTATGTAGGAGCCAAATGGGATCACGCATTGTTCCTAAATATGTACACTGGGTGGCGCTGTGCTGTGTTTATGGGATTATCTATATATGCAATTGGAACACGATTAACGGCAGGTGTTGGACCCCGGAAAGGGCAAAGGGTTTTGACTGCTTCTACGGTACTGTTGGGCAGTTATTACAGGGCGTTATTAGTCAGGGCGTTATTAGTCGGCATCCAGGGGCCATATGAATGTTCATCCACGTCATAAGAGAATAGACACGACTGATTCAATACAACGTGTCCGTGGATTACTGAATCAAGCCAAAGGAACGCAAAGTGATCGAGGCACAGCAGGAGCGCGTCAGCCAGATCTATCTAGAGCAGGGATTCCCAAAGTGTGGTGCACGTACTGCCTCTAGGGGGTGCGCGAGAGGAAAAGTGTAATGGTGGTCTAATAATTAATATTAAACATATTTAAAAAAAAATTAAGTAGGATTTTTTAATTATAAAAATTCCCTTTGTAAGATTTAAATTTAAAAACGTACAATTTAATAAATAGATGCACTTCCGGTCCGGCAGCCAGACTGTCTTTTACGTACACACTAGCTAGCCTAGCTGGTGCACCTAACGTCATTTCATTCATTCAGCAACATCCATGAAAATATGTTAAACTGGCTGAAATTGGGGAAGCTGTCAGGTGGGACATCTGAAGCTATCAGTAATAAAAGAGGAGAGGGACAGAGAGAGAGGGAGGAACCGGAGGCGAGAGAAACGGAGAGGTGCGTTGGGGAGAGACCGGAGAAGAAATCGACCGGGAGTCGGAGAAAGAGGAGACGGAGGAGACCGAGAAGGTAGGAAGGGACATCACAGACAAACCGGGAGCACAGAGACAATCGCGGAGTCAAGGTGAAAAAAGAGGAGACGAGAGTGAGCATCAGACTGGGAAAAAAAAGAGGAAATATGATGACAATTATCTGGGTCTGGGCTTCACTTGGATTGGCAATGCATATTGCCCGAAGCCACAGTGCGTGTTGTGCAGTGAGGTTCTGGCTAACAGCTGTCTGAAGCCCTCTTATTTGCGCCGCCACCTAAACACCAAGCATGCCAGTGCAAGTCAGAAGCCCCTTACATTTTTTAGATCAAAATTGGAAGAGTTACAAAACAGCCAAAAACAATTGCAGTCTCATTCACGAGAAAGTGAGAGACGTGAGTCTCTCTCACTTTCTCCCCCTCCCTCTCCCTCTCTATCTCTCTTGCTGCAGGCTGAGCCACCTGCGCTGCCTGTGAAAATCCTCATATGGACTCCTCCTTTTTTATTTATATCTGTTTCTTAGCCTATGCATGTGCCGCTCTTTGTTCTTTACGTGGCTTACTGTGTTTAAGTAAATAAATGTGAAATGCAATCTGCCTCTGAGCATGTGCGTGTGTCCTCGCCATCCTTATTGCTCTTTAAAAGTGACGCCTTGTGTAACTGAAATTTATACAGCGGACTAAATCTTGTAACAAACGCCACACGCGAGCAAACAGTTCTCGCAATGGTCCGATTTTATGCGGCTATAAATGGGCTCTGTTGCGGGGTTTTTTTAAGGTTTTTAGGGTGCGTGAACCCGGTCGGGATGTAGAAGGGGGTGCGTGGCCTAAAAAGTTTGGGAACCGCTGATCTAGAGGGAAAAGCACCTCAGTAGCCCAGGTAAGGGACCGGGCTCCTTTTAATACGTAAACTGTTTGAGCAAACTCTCAGAACCCCTTCAGTAGTCTTGCGAGGATAAAGGGACGGAATCCCCACTGCTTTTCTTTAATCTGAAGTTCGACAAATGGTCGGAGCCTCCTTTCCAGCACCCTGGCATAAGATTTCCCTGGGAAGCTGAGTGGTGTGATACCACGATAGTTCGAGCACACTCTCCGGTCCCCCTTTTTGAAAATGGTAACCACCACCCCGGTGAAGACGCTCCGATTTGGGGAGATTACGAGTCAAGTTAGCCACCACTAGAGTGTTACTACGGACCACCGCGAGGAGGTCTCGACTCAACCGACTGATTCCCCTGGTCCGCACAGAAAGGAAAGAGCAAAGAGGGAAGAGGGGTTTTGTATCCGCTTTTGAACACCTTTCCTCGGGTAAAAGTCTGCGGATTTCACCCTTGGAGAAGGGTGGGTCATTGCAAAGGTGTTAAATCCGATTTGGACACCATTTCTCGGGTAAAAGTCCATTTGCTTTCACCCCCGGAGAAGGGTGGGTCATTGCATAGGTGCTGAATTCGATTTTGGGCCACCTTCCTGAGGTAGAAGTTAGCGGATTTACCCCCAAGAGCAGGCCGGGTCATTATGAAGGTGTTAAATCCGATTTTGGACCCCAAAATCCCTGGGATGTTTGACCTCGAAAATCTCCAGAAAACATTGTGCTGTCACACTGCCATTAACGTTTTAAGCCCCAAGCCAGACCTATCAGACCATTCTTCCTTAATTTTCTCTACAACCATATGGTTGTTTAAATTAAGGACAAACTCTTAAGCCACGTCTCAGGGGCCTATAGTGCACTACCCCACCTCCCCCCAAAACAATCCTTTTTCTAAAGGCCATAATGACTATAATGTTTTAAAATGTTAGGTTTAAAAATGTGGGATGCACTAGGCTACCCTTTTCAGCTGCATATATGCCGATTTAAAATGATCAAATTGTATTACAATGCAAATACATTAAAGTACCATATGTGTACTGAGCATTAACATGCGTTTCATGGAGCGGAAGACATGATAGCTAGTTGTCTATAAGTATTGTAATAGTGCAAAATAGGCGGCGGCGGCGACTCCGACACAAACACTTAAAGCTGTGGATCTCAAACTTTTTCTGTAAATAACATAATTGTGTGACTCATCTGTGCTTTTATAAGGAACAGAATAAAGACAATTGCAATCACTTTAAAGTAAATCAGATTACCCCATCAGACAATGTTTTGTGTAAGTTCTATCTGTGCAAAAAAATAACTCATATTTAGTTACTACTAAATAGCTCATTGTGGAAAACAATAAGCTTTTAATTTTTTTTGCCAAACAAAACAGAATGAGTGCAGATATGTGAACCATCACGTATCAGTATTAGTGGCTGCAGTGAGCTGCTTTCCTCTACACGTTATAAACGGTGTTGTAGATTTGATACGGCCTCTCTCAATTCATGCTCAATATTGAGCTTAGATCTGTTTTTTTTATTTTGAGAAACGCAACAGCAGGAAAAGACAAGCTCACGGAGACTTCTGGCAAAACGGCAAAAAAAAATTGCGTCGCGTAGAGTCGCGCAAGTGTAACCTGTTAACGACGTACCGTAACCATTTACCCGAAATTACAGGCATTTGTCCATGTATTTATGAATGACTTAATTTTATATCCGTGTACTTTATACTTTTGTAATATGTGAAGCCAGCAGCTAATTGTTGGTAGAAGACACGAGTACTTTGGCTCGTTTCACCTGGAGCAGGAGAGCTGCTCCGGTGCGAGGAGCAACTCCGCTGCTCATCACAGGAGAGCTGCTGTTGCCATCTTCACCCTGGGTGCGTTTAAAACGCAGATTTAGCGATCTGCTTTTCACGCGCCATATTTTTCGACGCTCTCTGTCCGCTGGTGTGTGTGCTCAGTGCTCACCTGTGTGCGCGCGGGGCGGAGATTGAACGATGACAAGCCGGAATGAAAACAAACCAAAATTAAATAGTAACAAGGCTATTTTTAAAATGTAGGAAGTAGAAAGTACAGACATTTGCGTGAAAATGTAAGGAGTAATACTCCATGACCGACAAACGAAGATCAAGTCAATAAATGTTGCTATAACTTTGAAATACTTTCAATAATCTGTTAAACCTGCTGGCAAACTACAGACGTTACGTTGCTGAAAACTGCTGCAAAGCGATCAAACTGCTGTATTGATATTCTCTCTCTCGCCCTCATTCTTTTATTTTATTTGACTTCAGTTACAGAAGCTTTAATGAAAGAGTTAACTGGACGAGCTCTTGAGTCTGAGTCATGTTTCTGATTATCATCTTTTTAATCAACTATTTTGTCACATTACAATACAACACTATCAAGTCAACGCGAGTTGTGTGGTGTTTCATAAACTGTTGTCTGCATATTTATGATCAAATTATAATCTGCATATAGATAAACCATAACAACAAAAAGGGATATGAGACACACATCGTTAGTGGGATAACGTACTTAATTCAGCATGTTTGAAACTGAAGAAAGAGAGTTTAGTAGCTTTGTACTCTGAAAAAATATGTTGGTTTCACTTTCATATTCCTTCTTTCATTTCTATTCCAACCTCGTTAATAAAGTATTAGTATGTGGGACCTTGGTAAGGGTCAGCAAGCTCACTTAGCATCCCCCACACTAGCATAACAACGACAACACACACAATGTCACTTCCTCCTTAACCACCCGCCTACCCCCCTACTCCACCAATCACAGGCCGCAACCCTACCAAGAAGCACCCTGCTTCCCTGTGATTGGTCGGAGAGAGTGAGAGGCACCTAACCGACCAAGTACGGACTTGTGAACTTTTGGAGTCTGGACTTGGAGTCTGGAGTGGCGGGAAAAGGTATAGAAGATTGCTGTGGATACGGTATATTAGATATAATATATATTAGATATTAGATATAATATATATTAGATATAATGTCGTTATAATAAAGCTGCTTCTGATTATTATTGTATATATATATTAATATATATATTAATATATATATATATATATATATTAATATATATATATATATATATATATTAATATATATATATTAATATATATATATATATATATATATATATATCAGTGGCAGCCCGTGGATTTGGTACTTACGCCTGCGGTTTAGCAGGTTTCTGCTGCTGCTGTACTGTAGTGGTTATACTGCGAGGTGTTTCTAACATATATTCTCTTTAATATTGGATGAAGGAAATACCTCCAAAACTAGATTACATAGAACATACATTTAGACTAGAACACTGGTCATGTTAACATTTATTGCATGGCTGTTGTAATATTAATTTGGTTTGATACAGTAACATTATAACAGTATTTAAATATTAAATCCATTAGGCTATATTCCACATACACACCTACCATTTGTCTTCTCGGTCCGCAAACATCAAGAGGTTGATCATCAGTGCAATTGTCCTCGTACAGTTAGATACACAAACACCACTACACATTAAACTAAAGTAACTGAACCTCCTCTGTGTCTCGTACATTAGTCATTAACCAGGACAGACACAAACAGGACATTTGATGTCTACGATACAGAGATCATTGGGCTACAGTGACTTCTGGACTCTGGTAAGATAGGTGTGTGTCGAGCAGTAAAATAAATTGAAACCTTCTGAAGCATATTCAAGCACCTGATCACACAGGTCAGATATTAATACTTGTAGACTTCAACAATTCATATTTATTTATTTTTATTAATATGAAATAGTCCAAACCCAAATGAATACAAAGAGCCATGAGGTTGAGGTGCTGGTAACGGTGTACTGGTTGTGCATTTCCCCGAAGCAGAGGAGATGAAGGAGGTGCTGTGCTGCCGGTACCATCGATGGGTGTCACATCCAGATTGTTGTTGTAAAAATAAACAATTGCTTTAAAAAAAATGAATATCCTGGGTTGAAATTCAAACATTACATTTATTTACAAGCTTCTCATTCTATATGGGCCCGGGTTTCCTCAGTTGTCCCTTCATTTAAATTGTATGTTATAATGCACAATGATAGACAGCATAATCAGTCTGTATACTATGGATAGAGAAGAGCTAACACGTCGGTCAAAAGTTAAAAGACAGCACTCTAGGTCAACGTTAAAGTTAAATTAAAATGTAATTGTAATAATAAAACGGATTTAAGGTTACCTTTAAACAAACAATAGACTATTGAGACCAAAAGATTGTTTGTTAGATTCAACCAAACCGAATTATAGCTGAAGTTTAACCGTACAACAGAGACGTCAATACCACTGGCAAATTTCAAACAGACTTGCAGAGATCAGGCTGTTCTAGCCGGGCACCGTGAGTGCTGAGCCCTCAGTGCTGCTTTACTGACTGTCCCGCTAGGCTAGCGGCTTCGAAATCGTCGGAGCTAATTTTTAAATCGACTGAATCTCGACAAAGCAAAGACCAATTTGATTCTTAAACAACTAACTTATCGCCTAAAAACATCCTAAAATGATTTCCCGTGACTTAACAGCAGTAGTATTTAGAAAGTTTCAACTTACAGTTGTGTTGTCGCCTCCGCCATTTCTTCTGTTTGCTGGAGTGAAATGCATTCTGGGATATTTGATCATCCAAAGTACACACACGTCACCTCAGATGCATACCCGGTAAAATGGGAGGAGCGAGCTACATCCAGGCATTCCGACCATGCTTGGCTTGATGCAAATTTTGAATTGTAAAAGTACTTGGGCTGAGACTGATGGCGTTTCACAAGTTCACAAATACAGAGAAGTACGCATATGGTGTACATGAGCTTATTTACTTTTTTACATAACGTTTTTCTTAAAGAAACACTAACAGAGGCTTCCCCAGACCAGTGTAGCAACACCAAAAGGTCTCAATACAAGTACAAGTAGTGGATGCAAACCTTTAAAAAAAATACTTTAATGTTTTTTGTTTGTTAGATGCCTGAATTCGGGTCTGTTGTAAACAAGCTTAAGAAATGGTTCAGCGTTTTGTTCTTCTAAATAAAATGAGTCAGTAAATGCAAAATCCAGATGGAGCTTAAGAACATTTTATTATCTTGCACTCCACATTTTTTTAATTCATTCCCTATTGCTTAGAATTGAACTCTTCTCAACTCACTTTGTCTACTGAACATAATAAAACCACATTGGAATATATATATATATATATATATATATATATATATATATATATATATATATATATATATATACACACACATACATACATACACACACATACAGTAGATATATATAAATAAACAAACATATGGAATATATAAACATAATCATCCATCTAATGTTTTACTTGTATTATTCTTCTTACATATGTTCTGTATGTGCAAGTCATTTTTACCCAAATTCTTTGTATATTACATGTATTAAACACCCCTGTTGTGTAAACTTAGTCATGTGACCGTGGTTTAGCTAGTTTATAGCCTAGCGTTAACTTTTCTTCTTTGATGATTACATTCATACTTCACATAATCTTGCCGATCTAAATATGGAGGAATCATAAACTTGGGTTTTCCAGGGAACTTATGCTGTGCAATAACCCAAAGGAGAAATCCCATTGGCTTAGTGTGGAGGGAAACCAGTGTGAAACCAGTGTGACCGACTCGCTGGGTGGTGAACTGGCCGACTCCCAGGTGGTTTAGTTCCAATGGGATCACGGGTCAGTGGGACCTGAACACCAGCTACCAGCTGTTTGTCACCGTGAAGAAGAAGAAAGAAACCAGCACGTTCACGTCAAGGAGCCACCTTCGTCTTTATTATTCAAATGTTTGGTTAACAGACTCAGAATAAACTATTTCATGTACACCAAGCTGCATGAGAAAGGCTTTCCTCACCAGTTACACAGGACAAAGAAACACTTTGCCTGATGGGGGCTTTTCTTTGTAATCTTAAAAAAAAAAAAATCAAAAGTCAAAATAAACAAGAAAAAACATCTGTAGTGTGAAATAATTTTCATCTTTTGACATATGTTACATTGGTTTAGATTTACAAAAGTGCAAACAGATCGAGTTCAGATCTTCTAAATATAAGCCATGGCGTGTGAGGGGTTCGAACAGTTGATCAGTCCGGCTCTAGGAGAAATAATTGAAACTGCTGTTTTTAAATAGCGGGGGAGACTTTACAATACACGTACTTAGCAACGAATATTGTTGCGACTTTGGCACGCCCCTTTTGGTCCATTCATAGGTGCACAGACATCGTTTTTGATAAATGCTTAAATAGGTCTTTGTGTGGATATACAATGTGCACTGCTGTATAGCCACGCCGCCCCCCCCACACACACACACACTCACTGTCCTTAGACACGTTGTTATGGCAATACCGGACCTGACTGTACAGGCGTCAAAAGTTACAGGAAGTAATCTGGGGTGCGGCGAGTGACGTGGGGCTCCCCTCTGCGAGGCGCCGGGTCGAACTGCAAACTGGAAGAAGAAGAAGAAGAAGAGTAGAAAAACCTAATGAGATTTCATTAAAATCTCGTCATACATATTGTCATCACAATACTGTGCACATCATGGGACTTTTGCAAAGCCTGTCACACCATTTCAGCTATTAAACACTTGAAGAACATCAGCTTTTAAGGATCCACCCTACACACATCAGCACTTCATTCCTTTGTTATACTTACAACGAGTATTTGAGGGTGTCGTCTAGTTCCATGATGGCTGCCTGGTTGCCACAGCGGTAGCAGTAGTTGGGAGCGCTAAATATCGTCACCACATTCCTCTCATGGCACCAGTTGTAACCCTGGGGGGGTGAGAGCAGATGCATTGTTCACAGGAGGTGCTGCTAAAAAAGCAAGTCTTGTTTTTGAACTTGACATGACCGTTTGTTTCATCGTATTTCTGCAGCAGTGGTTAAAATTTCGTTTCCGCTTATTCAGTTTCAGTTTTTAAGAAGTGGGAGTCTGTGCACTGGAAGAAAAACTGTACACGTTCCCAGTTGTGGAAGAAATGTTTTATATAATCATGTTGTCACAGCCATAGACATACACACACACATGTATGCGTGTGTGTGTGTGTACACACACACCTCCATGACCAGCTGGTGGGCCCGGGACACTAGCGTGAGGCGGTTGGCGTGGTTGAACGTCTCCGAGATGTCCTGACCAAACGTGTAGCCGGCCCCTCGAGGGGAAATGCCCCAGCCACCGCGGTCGTCGGGGTCGGACCACAGCAGGTCACACATGGGACCCTGCGGAGGAGGAAGAGGAGGCGCGTGTTACCGAGGCGTCACCAACGCAGTCCTTTTAACAGCCGCCATGTTTAACCGTAAATACACTGAGGAAGTATCATCTTTACCTCATGTGGCACTTCTTGTAAGCGGTCCAGCGCTCTGATGTGATCCAGAGTGTCGATGGACGGCGACAGGCCTCCGTGAAGGCAGAAAATCTGGAAGGACGGCAGGAAAGCGTCAATACGTTTAGCAAACACAATGCAACATTACACTTTGAAAGGTCATATCCGTCATATCGGCGAGATCGGTCGATGCGTCTCCTCACCTGAGAGTCTACTAAGGCTGTGAGGGGAAGATAGTCGAACAGGTCTGTGAAGTACTTCCAAACGTTGGCGTTGCCATATTTCCGTAGGCACTCGTCGTAGAAGCCGTAAACTTGCGTGATCTGTCTGCTCTCGTGGTTCCCTCTTAGGATTGTGATGCGCTCCCGGTAGCGAACCTGAAAACACGAGCGAAGAACAGAACTGTAAACGTTTTCTTTAAAAAATAAATTAAAAAAAGAATAACAACGTTTTAAGCCTTACTTAAATGTCTCTTATGGAGCAAATCAAATGTTACCTTAAGTGATACGAGTAAAGTGACGGTCTCTACAGAGTAGTACCCTCGGTCTACGTAGTCGCCCATGAACAAATAGTTTGTGTCTGGAGACTTCCCTCCGATCTTGAACAGCTCCATGAGGTCGTGGAACTGGCCGTGCACGTCGCCGCACACCGTCACCGGACATCTCACCTCCTGGACGTTCGACTCCTTGGTGAGGATCTCCTTTGCCTGCAGGAGAAAAACCCACATTTCAACCGTGGGCCATAGAGTGAAAATAATAAAACTCAAACAGGAGTCCCGATTTCCACGGTTTAAGTACATCCTGTGCTGCTCTACTCCATTTTGCTGGTTGCATTGCAGGATAATCAATGTGATCCTGCGCTGTAATCACACTGCTCCGCTAGCTTTATTTCAGGAACAGACAATTTCCTGCCAACATCAGCCTCCAGTGGTCTTACATTAAGATGCTACACAGTGATTACAACACGACAAACCAGTATCTCCACAGTAATCTCTCCCAAGGAAAAAAAGCCCCCACCGAATGTGTGTGTGTGTGCGCCTTGCAGTGCTTGGAAAGATAGCTATGGCAACATAACCACTAAAACACAGTTCATTCTACCCAGATCATCATGGCGCAGTCTAAAAAAAAAAACATTTGTTCACTGCCGTCTGCTGATTCAATGCAAACATTAGAGGTTTATTTTAGAGGTCAGCTGTTGCTAAGAAATAAATGTTTACAACCACCTGTGTGTGAGACGAAGATAGATTATCATCCAACTGTACAGTTAGCTTATGGGAGTTTTAACTACATAATATAATATTAATAAGTGCATGTTTCTTTCAATAAATAAAAACAGGCTTCATAATTCTCACTCAGCAGGTGGCGTGTGATTTATGCAGCCTTCACAAGAACTTGCCTCATTAAAACTACATTTAAATTGATGGGGGGAAAGGCTTCAAACATCTCCAATATTAAATCTGGAGACCCACATCAAGACTGGATGAGCCCTTTTTAAAAAGGAGCTTTGAAGCAAACAAATCCACATGCTGAGAGAGAAATGGTCTGTGGCCATTGAATGATCGCTGAAGCCGGCCGTCATCCTGATAGAGAGCCAACCCGACCCAGTGACCCGGACGGGCCTGCAGCGCTGCACAATGTGACCTACATTACACCCACAGACACACCCTCCACATGCCCACGCTGCCATGAGGCCTTCAGAGCACCTCAACAGTCACTCACTACTTACAACTCATCTGTTTTAAATCTGCTTCTCACCTGCGATGTGAAGTTATGTTTCTTACTGCTATAAAAAAAAGGCAAGAATTGTATTGTTAGTGTTTATTGTTTCCGTTTTTACTGTATAAAGTGCCTTTTAAAGCTCTATAACAACAACAATAATAATAATAATAAATTGTATTTGTAAAGTGGAACCTCCCCTCCAGGGGACAAATAAAGTGGGCCGGGTGAGTCCGTCTGTGACACAACCCTGACGACATTTAACACAGTCTATAATTTGGGTAGAACTTAGGGGTAGGGGAAAAAAAATCGATTCAGCATAGTATCGTGATAGTTTGCCCCAGACACAACGGCGTTTGATGCTCTGACCTCTTTGGGATTTCCACAACAAGTGTAACGCAGAAATAGTAGTTATTTTCATGGTGGACGGCAGAAATGGAAACTCTTTGCACGGCGATAAACCACAGAGATAAGCCCCGCCCTCTCTCTGGCACATCCAGCTCGAATGACGCGACAATGCAGACTGTAACACAAGCAGTTCAGTTTGTCAGGTGCAACATTTATGAAAGTGTTGGTCAGATTGTCTGCTTGACAATCACATTTTGCAGCAATAAAAAAAAAAAAAAAAGACTGAAAACGTTATCTTCTTAGATACAAAGTTTTCCTTTGGGGACAATTTGCAGTGAAAAAAACCGGAATAAAATCACAATACTCAATACATCACAGAATCCTGATAGTATCGCAGTATTGTGATAGTATCGAATCGGGACCCAAGTATCATGATAAAATCGAATCGTGGGACCTCTGGTGATTCCCACCCCTAGTAGAACTGAGAGTATGAAGAACATTAAAAGGCCGGTACTGGACAGTGAACCCTGACTTTCTTTCATAGTGGTTCATGATGATTTCTGGACTATATGGTAGATTGCAAATCAACCAGGCACTATATTGAGCGACTGAAAGCCATAGCCAGCCCAAAGATCTTTTGCTGTAACCGTTCTTGCTGCAGTATTTTGTGGTTTTGTTCAACACCGATAAGGCTGAGTATCCAGATCAAACTAAATCTCTATCGCTCCTGCAGGAAATGTAAAGAATCCTTGTTTCCTGGGAAAACACACTCGAGCCCAATTTTGAACCAAAGTAGAACAAACCCATCAAACACAATATCCTGAAGTTGCTTTTCATGCACACATAATTAATGCGTTGCCAGTGAATCAGACAATAAATGGCTTCTAGCTCTGTAACCTTACACTGAACTCTACGAGGCATGTGTTCAGTGACGCAGCAGATATCTCCTCTGTGGCCTCAATTGGCTCCGCTGATGATCCCTTTATGTTAGAATAATGTGCAGTTTGTGGACAGACAACATGGTCTGACAATAGATGAGTTTTAACATATTCTCAACGCCTGCTCTATCGAAGTACTTTCTCGCTTTGCCGTCTGTTAAGTTCTGCTAAAGGTCACGTCTGACCCAGTGTTTTAATCTTTTTCTGGTCCTCTCAATCTCCCTTTTCCCACTCAAGACACTTAACCTTTAGTCAAAATCCTACCGCTGTGGAGCACCTTCGTAGCCAAGTGGGCTAAATGCATTCTAGACTCCAGCAATGTCCCGGGATCGAGTCTAGCCCCGAGAGTCTTTCTCCCTCTTTAATTCCATATTTTATCATATACGTTTTTTAAATCCTACGGTTGTAAATAACCTTATTATCTGCCTCTGTTCTTTTTGAGCAAATATTACATAAAACTAGAAGTAAACTAACTCAATGTGACCAACTGCTGATACTAAGACAACAGCTTAATCTTGGCATTAGCGATGGCCTCAAATTTTAAGTGTGTGAGGGACGGTTTGGTGTGCCAGTCCAGCTGTGGATGAAAACAAGATGACGGCAGAGGTTGCTAAGCACCTCGGCCAAAGTACAGACCACGCAGACGCCCCAGGGTGGGGCCCTCGGCCAAGAATCACAGCGGTGCCAAAAACGTCAGACATCAACAAGCTGCTTGGTCCGGTGCTGAGAAGTCACATTTTAAACAGTCAGCATTTTAAAAACCAGGTGCCGCGATACAATCCTATTAAAGAGTGTTAAAACAAGGCCAAAAAGGTTCTTCCTGGAGACTTTGAACTCAATGACGCGGCACTGAAACTACAAACGGTGACCTCACTCTAAGATGTTTGCGGTGGTGACAACAGGACGATGATCAGCGTGTTGAGCAGATTGCATCTGCGTTTACCGCTGCGGCAGCTTTGTGAATTTTGCTGAGATGCATTAAAACAGCCTTTTTGTCAGGGTCAGTGTTTTTGCTTATCACCACATACTTTCAGCTGTGTTTTTTTACATTGTTTGTGCCGGTTTTAATGATACGACTAGAACACCAGTTTTTGCTGTTGAATGGATACACAATGCACATTTTGTTCACTGTATCAGGCATGTTATAGGAAAGAGAACCATCATGTGAGAGGTACCACAATGCTTAAAGAACGTTGCATTGATTATAATAAACAAGATGAAGACGATACGCAGTCACTCCTCCCGCGTACACCAGACAACATTCAGCCTTTTCTGAGAGCGCTGGAACCAAGGAGGCGGATGCAAGCAGAGAGTAGTTAGATAGTAGTAGTAGTAGAGTCGGGATGCTACAATGATACAACTTCAGGGAAAATAATCTGTAGGTTTCCGTTTTCCTCTCAACTACTTTTTGCTGCATTTGGATGAGAAGTCAAAAGAGATCCAAAATGTTCTTCCTCCAGAAGTCACAACATCGTCACGTCATTCCGAGCGTCGGACATCGACAAGAAGACAGCACAAAAAGGTTATAAATCTTTTGGGATCTTGACCCACATAGTGAGAAACGGGGGCATTTTAAACTACTTGAATTGACCGTATCACAGAGGAGGTGGAATGATAGAAAAGCAATGCCGTGATATTAACGAGCCATTTGAATACAGCGAGATGTTAAACTCCAGAAGTCCAAACATGGCAGTAGCATTTTACGAGCTGAGAGCGACAGCGCTGTGCTAAACAATGAAAAACAGACTGAGCGAATGGCAATAATACAATTCTAATAAATAAAAACACCAGTCCTAAATTTAGCCTCCGTTATCAGAGTTTAGCTTAACAGCTAATTTAAAGAAAATCAGTATTTCACAAACTGATTTCAGGACGATTCTGAAAATTAGATTAAAAGCTGGCAAGTTTAGGTAAAGCTATTACTATTTAGTTTTAGAATGTTGTTGATTAAAACTGGGTTTAAAGAGTTTCTCTGTTAAGCAAAGACATTCAGGGCCGGACATCAGCAGGTGGTCTGAGCAGAGAGGATGTGGAGGAGAGGTTTTTAGGGTTAAGCTCCAGCTCAGAACAGAGAAGTCTGCAGAGTCAGTTAGCCAGTTACCAGCCAGAGCAAGAGCGAAAACATGTGGGGGGATACTGAAAACCACTGTACATGTCATGTTTTCAGCTTCTATTACCACTCAGTTAAATAAATCAGAGGCATACATTTTCCTGCATAAATGACAACAAACAAACAATACACCAGACACAAGAGCTGAGGATCACAAGTTCACTCCCATGACCAATAACTCCGCTGACGTCATGTTTGTGTTGGATTATTGACTACTATATTGCCTTGTTAACTACTTATTGGCTGGAGAAGTAGATATAAGAAGTTATAATGAAGGCTGGGTGGGTCAAAGGTGAATATCATGCGTTTGCGCGTGACATTAAGATATATTATTATCAGGATGGAACATGCTGCCCCTCCATGTAATTATTTATTTCATAGACATTTCGGACAGGCAACAATTCAAACGCCCCGGAAAAAACAGGACCCACTCCAAATGATTTTGCCAAATATATGCGCACGTGAATTGTACACTAAAGACGCCATTTTAAGAATGTCTGGAAGGCGGCTGTTAGTTGAGAAGACGTTGACAGTTTAACGGTTGGAATTTAACACATTTATATACATCTATATATCACCTTTTCACACAGTGATTTCACTTGTCCCTCCGAGAGCTGCTTGCATTCGTTGAGCTGCTCGATCCACTCGTCGAGTTCTTTCGTAAACGCCTTTTCGTCCATTTTTCTTTTCTTCTGCTGTGTGTTTTTTCGCGGTCGTTAACTTCGGCAAGGAGCAGGAAGACGCGCGTGCCTCTCTCGCCGCCGAGTCGCTATGATTTGGCTGAAAAACTGGGGAGGGGGGAAGACGTCACTTCAGTCGGTGATCCGCCCTGGAAATCAGTTGGTGTCGAGCTTTACGCAATAAAACGCAGCGTTTCTGGTTGGGACCTTCGAAATAAAAGCACCACAAAAAGAAAACGGTTGCCTTGAACATTGTTATGTTATTTACCTTTCTGCAGTGGTGGGTATGGAAGTACATGTACTTAAGTTCACAAGTTATAACAATCAGTATGTAAGCTATAACAACCAGTATGTAAACTCATTTAAATTAGCCACACCTTTACCAGCTGCAATATTGAAGCTTGGCAAAAGAAAAACACCGATGTATGTCTTGTAAAAATGTGCCTATATTTGTGGACTATCTCCACATTTTATATTTGTTTTTATAAACAGTTGTACCATCTGCCCTACATTGCCCTGAACAGTTTCCTGTCTTTTGTTTTAACCTAAAATTAAAATGATTTCGTGGAATATTTAGAAATAAATCATGTGGTATTTATGTCCAAAAATATAGGAAATGAGAGCGTTCCAGGATACCTCGAAAGCACCATGTAACGACCCCATGGTCGTTTAGAGAAACACTAAATCCACATTTTACTACATTATAGAATGCAGTATAATGCCTAAAACATATTTTACACAATGTTTAAAGTAAGCTTATGAAATGAGTGCGAAAACAGTTACAATTCACAAAATACTTTGCGTAATCAATCCCTCAACCATAACACCGTTACACTGTGAAACCTGTTTGTTTTTATATCTGTGCACTCTTGTGTTGTTAGTTACTTTAATATTATTCTCATCTATTTTTTGTATATATTGTGATTTTTTTATATTTCATATTGCTTTACCTGTCTGTCTGTCTGTCTGTCTGTCTGTCTGTCTATCTATCTATCTAATGCATTTAGCTAGAATCAAACGATACAAGCACCCTCCCATAAAAACAACAACATTTCAAATAGTATTAAACTCTGAATGTCATCCATAAAGATAGTGTGTTGGTGTAAACATAAATAAATAAAGTAATACATAAATAAAAAGGCTAGATAAACAGGAGCAGCAGCCTTCATGCGTCACCCCGTTTCTCCTCCGGGCGGCAGCTCAGCAGCTAGATCCAGACTTCCAGTCGCTATCGGAGCCTCCGCGTCTGTCAGGCCCTGCTGTTAAACACAGAGGAATCTCACCTCTGGACCAGAATTATAAGCATTTACGGTACGTTGCTTTTATATTTCAGTAAATTTTTGTACATGTCGTGATTTAGAAATCGACGGTTAAAATCGGTGTGTTTATGTTTTGTTTACATCTTTTGTGTTGAGTAGCTCTGGAACGCTGAGCAGGCCTCGCGCGACGTCACGAGGCCTGCTAGCTGCCCCAGTTAGCATTTTAGCTTAACCGACCATTACAAGGGGTTGTTTTTATTGAGAAACAAACATACACACAAGATAGGGGTTAACTGTGTTTAATACTCTGCCACGGTGTTTTTTTTGTCCGTATAACCATAATTTAAGCCCGCGTTACCGGGGTCGCGAGCTCAAGGTGCCGCTAAGTGGCTAGCCGTCTTTCTGGTTAGTATGGCCACGGTTTAAAACATGTGTAACGGACGTTTCGTCAAGTGTGAAGCTATCTAACCTTTAACGGTTGTGGGCGCAGTGGGGAACTAATAGACGAGTGTGTTCACGACTATCATACAGCCTTAGCTTAGCTGAATTAGTGTAAGCAATTAATCAAGTTGTGCGCGTGTGGTCACGTGACCGCGACTCGTTAAATTAATGTTTTTTTTTTTAATATATAATCTGATGTTCCCACTCTGCAGATAATGCCCACAATAAAACTACAGAGCTCCGATGGAGAAATCTTCGAGGTGGATGTTGAGATAGCCAAACAGTCTGTCACCATCAAGACCATGTTAGAAGGTAACTATATATATATGTATGTGTGTGTGTGTGTGTGTGTGTGTGTGTGTGTGTGTGTGTGTGTGTGTGTGTGTGTGTATATCATTTCATATTATGTTCAGTCATCACAAATCCATCAGTCCATAGTACCCCTTCATGACTTACTTTGTGACACATATTTTGTTCTTTTACACAATACAGTGTGGTTGTGTTTCCATTTAGATAAATGTAGAGTTTGGTTGCTGTATACAGATCAGTGTTTGACATTCATTGATTCTTTTCACAGATTTGGGAATGGATGACGAAGGAGACGATGACCCAGTTCCCCTCCCCAATGTAAACGCTGCCATCCTCAAGAAGGTAACCTGAAACGCAACACACCTTGTTCACTCACCTGTGATTAGCAGGTTTGTTAGTTTGACACGTTTTAATCAAGAAACCTGGTCACCGGAACTCTTCCAACAGTAGTTTGGGTGTGTCTTTCTTTTCTTCTGCTTCTGCTAACGAGCGGGGGTTAGTGATTGCCATCTACTCGCTCTAAGACGAACATTCAAGGAATGTTTATTGTCATTATGCAAACGGGGACGTACAACCATATGCAGTACAAGAAAAACATGACAAACGAAACCAGCGAGAAAGTCCTGCAGCGTTTTATTTTTAATCTACAAGATTAACAAAAAGGACATTCTCGGGGCAGATAATTAACATTAAATATAGTTTGACATTTTTTTTCAAATGTGTTCACTCAGTTCCAGTTTATTATGGGTTTTTTTTGTGTCCGTTATTGTTGGTTGAAACCGTTTCAAGAGAGATGTTTGAGCTAATTTTGGATGCCAAGTCTTTTTCTGGATCTGTCGGGTTCATGTTTTCAGAATTGTTTGTATCCAGTGGAGAGAAACCAGTACAGGGTTTTATCTGGAAACGCGACCACAGACTCATACTTTGCAATATTGAAATGAAGATCTTTGCAGTCGCAGCGTTAAAGCCTTTTTTTTGTTTTAGCCAAGCGGACCCAAAACACTGAGTGCATCGATCGTGTGGTTTTGTCTTCGCATTCTGTTAAGGTGATCATATTTCTATCGGTCGTTTATCACACACACACACTTCAAGCTGTGTGTTCCTCTATGCCCTCGTCACGTGTTTCCTGCCAGTCGACTAATCGCATTAGTGGGAGCAGATGGCCGGCTTTCTTTCTGCCTCTTCAAGTTCATGCTTGTGCTTCAGAGCTGCAGTTATTTAAAAAAAAGAAAGGTCATAACTCTGTTGGAGAACCGGAACCTTTGTTTTAATAATTAGGTGCTGATTATAGACTACTGTAATGCACAAGCATGTTTAATAATGGTACGTGTGTGTGTGTGTGTTCCCCCTCAGGTGATTCAGTGGTGCACTCATCACAAAGACGACCCTCCTCCTCCTGAGGACGATGAGAACAAGGAAAAGAGGACGGACGACATCCCCGTCTGGGACCAGGAGTTCCTCAAAGTTGACCAGGGCACTTTGTTTGAACTCATTCTGGTAAATACAGGTGGTAGGTGGTTCGCAGCCCGTGGGGGATTAGAAAGGACTGTTTTTAAGGTGAATTAAACCCACAGGGATCGATCTTTGGGCTTAAATGTGATTTCTCTTTGAGCAGCGTGTTAAAGCCGGGCAGAACGAGTGAAAGGTGACCTCGGCCGGGGAGGGATTGGGAAATAGCTGCTGGAGAAGCTGTGGGCTTCCAAGAAGTGAAACTAAAGTCTGAGTGTCCGTCACTTGACTCTGTGTTTACGTGCACGAAGGTAGTTGATGCCGAGTTGGGAAGTAGCTCCGCCTATGTTGAGATGTAGCCTCGCTCAGCAGCAGGGCTCAGATATTGTTTACATGAATATCACAATACTGTTAAGTGTTTTTTATACCTCTGTTTCTAGAGTTGTAACATCCTGACTCTTTGTTATATAAACCTGCATTCTGGCTTCTTGTGAAGCCTTCGATTTCATGGATCTATGACTCTAACTTTACACGAATATGTGATCCGGATACTTTCTTTTGGATATTGATTGTCGCTTGTTCTTTCTTTTTCTCGTTGTCTCCGATTCAAGTCTGTATTGTGATCATATTTCTCAATGTGAGGTAGACGGACTCGTCAACAAAGACATCGGTCAATAACTTTTTGCTCACTTGTCGCTTTTGCTGGGTTTGCAGGTAGAGCTGGAGTTATTGTGATCTTTTGAACTTGCTGGACAGATTTTCCTGAATTGAGACTTCGATGCAAATTGCTGAAGCCTCGTCCTGTTTATAATTCGGTTTAATTTCTATCCAAACGCAACACGCGCTGGCAGTGTGAATGCTGTTTGTTTATTTTCCTTAAATGCTTAGGTATAATTTTCTTCATGGCACTGTTTGTATTTTTTCAGGCTGCTAACTATTTGGACATCAAAGGTCTGTTAGATGTCACCTGCAAGACGGTGGCCAACATGATTAAAGGCAAAACCCCGGAGGAGATCCGGAAGACTTTCAACATCAAAAATGATTTCACAGAGGAGGAAGAAGCCCAGGTATTTATTCACTTTAAATCTATTTTATTCCATCTGACCCACCACACACATTTTGTAAAAACTCCGGTTGTTCCACCTCTCATCCTCAGGTACGCAAAGAAAACCAGTGGTGTGAAGAGAAGTGAGAGGGGGAGATCTGTCAACACTACCACACTGAATAGGAACTGTCCCTGCTAACTGGTTGCACTGGTGTTGTTCATACTTGTCAATATTTACATTTAGTATATTTAGAGCCACACACGCCCCCCTTCCCCTTGTTTCTCTGCACCCATAGCATGACCATTTTTAACTTGCCTGTGTATTTTGTCTTTATTTAAACAAAGAAGCTCTTTTGTTTCCCCACACGCACACATTGTGTATTCAAATAAATAGTTCTGGTTTAATGGCTTTGGTACAAGATTAGAATTTTTTTTCTTTTTGCCCCCTTATTATTAATCGCTATGGTTGTCTTTTTTTTTTTTTACTAGACATGTTTTTCTTTTAGGTTAATTGAAAAAATAAAATGACTTTTGACTGATAAATGAAAGGGTGAATATTTAATTTTTGCTCGTTTTTTCTAAAGCAAACGGGACGTTTGAGGTGGAAAGATGTGGTTTGTTTTGTTTTTGCGTAACATTCTCTGGACTCAGATGCACGGTAACTAATTCCCAATTCACATTGTTTTGAATTGGAAACTTGTTTTCCCTCCAGATAAAAAGCTCTGATGCTGGATTTTTAGGGATGATCAAACATTTATTGAAGGAGTAAATAAAACATATAAAAAGGCCGGTGTCTATTTGTTTTTGTGTTCCAAAGGTAGCCGAGCAGAATTTAAATTGTCAACGGGAAGATCTTGTGTTTTTAAAACCACAGCAGACACAAAAGATATTAAAAACATTTTAATACATCGAACAAAAACATGAAAATACAGCAGGTGACACCTCCCCTCCCCCTACACTACTGATGTCAAAAAAAGAGCTCTCTCTGCTGCAGGAAAATTAGTTTTTGTTGTACAAATAGTTTGTCCACAGCGTTGGATGCTGAGTTTGGAGCTGCAAGCAGAACTGTAAATGAAAGCCTTTTTATTTTATTGGGTTTGTGACATTGAAGCTGGAACATGCACAGAGTGAGAACACACGATGTTTGAACGCTGCTGCAGAAACGAATCGACCTGAACAAAAAGTTCAGTTCTGCACAAAAGGACCAACACAACATGTATTGCTTTAAGAAATGGTAGCAACTTTTTTTTTTATATACATAAAAACATATAAAAGTTTAATTATAATAGGGAATTCCAACATTTATAAAATTTTACAACAATGCAATATAATAGTACCCATTCGGTCTTAAGTTTACGGAGCTGCAAAACATTTTCGAAGAACAAAAATAAGTAAAAATACTTTCCCCACCAGCAAAAACCCTGACCTTTTTATAAAAAAATAGATTTAAAAAAACGAGATTCGTACAGAAATTAGGAGAAAACTGAAAATAAAAAATGTGATAAATGTGAGTGACAAAGTGCCGAAAAGAAACAATGTAACTTGCAGTGGGGGATAATGCTCTTTGACCTACGGAAGTTATTTTTCTGTCTTTGACGTTTTGGAAATTAAATAAAAGTTGAATTGTTAAACTAAATGGCAGCTAAAGAAAAGTGAATCTGTCTTTCTTTGAGGTTCTGCTGGTCAGAATGGCTGCTTGTTAGTTCTCCTGAACCCCGACTTTGAGTCAGCGTTGATGTGGTTTTCACAAAGAGCTCGTTTACATTTTTTGTTTCTTGATTGTCGAGGTCAAAGCACGGGGGCCGGCTTTGAAAACAAAGATTTAAGAAACAAATCTATAATAAAGTAGTTTTGATTGTCAAAGTGACTGGAGAGGCAGATTGCCGTCCTCGAGGCCGAACTAAACTCATGTCAGTTGAACTGCAGCAGATGGAGCCAAAGAACCACAGATCAGGATTAAGTAAACGGGAACTCTTCAACCGCCAACACCAGGAGGCCGGATCCTCCACATGACTCAGTTCAGCCTCTCTGACTCCTTCCAACGTCTAAAACATTTAGAGCCAGGACCAGGAAGTCCCGCATGTACAGTGTGATTATGTTAAACGTTTCCACACAGATTATTTTAATCAAAACAAAAAAAGGGGGGAGGGATGGATATATGTGATAATGGAAGGAAGGCAGGTGAGGAAGATGATCTTCATGGCTCTCTGGAGGAAGCTGAGGAGACCTGGGTGTGGGAGGTTGGGGGCTTCAGGGGTTCAGGGGTTGTGGGATCACTGAGACTCCGTTAGCACTTTGAGAGAAAGTCCTGCGGCCTTGGAGGCCGACCACGGCGCCGCCGCCGAGCCGTGCGCCTGCTTGCTGGTCAGTTCCGGGCGTGCGTGGGTGCGTTTGGGTGCATTCGGCTGACGGAGCAGCGGGGGCGGGCGCGAGAGCGAGGGGCGGGACAAAGGGAGGAGTGAGGACGGGGAGGTGGGCGGCGGGGAGCAGCCCGGGGAGAGGGGGAGCTGGTGCTGGTACAGGCGGTGGCGGGTCGGGGAGGGCGGAGAGTCTATAGCACTTAAATCTGAAGAAGTTGGGCTGGGACAGCCTCCTCCTTGAAGGTAGCGAATGCACTTCTTTTTCCTCCTAGGGACAGTCAGAGAGAGTTATCTGTGAATAGAGTGTGGATGGTAAACGTCAGCAGGCTTTCATGGAGATGCGTCATTCACACACTGACGTGGTCATCATGGACAATAAAGGGGTATTAGTTCATGGAGAGGTCAAACTAAACATCATCACAAATCACAGAGACAACACCTCTAGGTCACTTCATGAGGAAAGAGAAACTAAAAACACATTTGTTTATTTGGTGTAAGTCTAAAAAGGTACAAATATTAAAAGGTTGCATTAAAGGAATGTTTCAACCTTCCATGAACTTTGCTCGTTTGCTTTTCTTGCTGCGAATTAGATGAGAAAATGTAAAAACCACTCCCACTCTAGCCTAGCCTAGCTTAGCAAAAATACATTTAAGTTCAAAATGACACCCATCAACACCTTAATGTGCTGAAAACACATTAAACTGAAAACCTGCTGGTTTGAGACATTTCGAAGCCTTGAATTCGGTGTTTTGTACGTTGCCGTCTTGTCTTTTTTGTAACCAGTGAACGGGAATGACCATATTTGGACTCTGTTTTATGGTCTGTTTGGCTCTAAATTACCATCATTTACGAAATGAACTTCATGCTGTATTGAAGAAGCCTTGAAACTAGAGATTGAGACATAAACTAGTAGAGTCATTTTATATAGACTTCTATACAACCAGAGGAGTCGTCCCCTGGTGGTCAGTAGAGAGAATGCAGCTTTAACATATGAAGCATATACTTCTATACAACCAGAGGAGTCGTCCCCTGGTGGTCAGTAGAGAGAATGCAGCTTTAACATATGAAGCATATACTTCTATACAAACAGAGGAGTCGGACTACTTTTCAGACCCTGGCTTGATTTGGTTGTGATGGAGGTTGCAGAGACGCTGCACTGGACGTTAGTATATGAATAGTTTCACCACATAACTGCCTCTAAAACCTCAAATTATTTCCGTCACAACATGTTTGTAACTGAGCTTTTTATTGTTTTTTTATTGAGAAAATTCTCTATTATTATTTATTTTCTTTGCGTTTTTTTAAACTTTTGGACCTGTCGATTCCCTGTTTTCCAGTCTTTGTGCCAAGATACATTGTTAATAATGTATTATTTGAGAGCAGGGAATACCACTCACATTTAGAATACATTTACGACATCCCTTTCCGATAGTTTAGTTATATTAGTGAAACATATTGCATCTGTCTAGCTGGCAAACAGCAATGATGTGCCAAGCTTCGCGAGGTGTTATACCTAAAAGCAGACGTGTGTACCTCTGAGCGCAGCATCAAAGCTGCTAACAGGATCCCATGATCATTACCAGAATATGACATGAGTCACCAGGTTTTAACCGCAAGAAAAGGCGCAAGGCCATATTTAGAGAGGGAGGGAGGGAGAGAAGAGTGCAATAGAAAGTGATTTCTAAATGTCAGAGTTCACCATCAAACGGCGCCTGTTACCACATCGCATGAATGGAGAAAGTTGAAAGCAGATGGGCATGAGAACGCCGTCGAAATACAAAGCTGCAGGGAGAGCGTGTGTATGTGTGTGTGTGGAGCTGTGGTGATAAGGATTTGCTCTAACCACATTCACCCCCTTTTGTTCTCTCAGACCGAAATACACATACACTTAGATTTCCATGACGTAGACCGTATGTGTGTGTGCGTGTGTGTGTGTAAACCACACACAGATTCCCCGACTCCTGCAGCGACGCGGTGGACCGTCTACTGTAAATCTGACTTAAACAGAAGAGGTGATGGGCCTCCTTGTGATGTATGTCTCTGCCTTGGCTCACAGAAACTGAGGTTGTTGCGATCAATGTTGACGGCTTAGGTGCGTTTGGAAGAACAGCTTTGGCAGATTGATAAATCTAAGGCCCCGTTTTACTTCTTACAACTCTGTGAGTGTTTAAAACGTATCTTTTTCCCAGCTGGCTCAGAGCGTTAGTTCATAATCACACCAACAGATCGGCACGCGGTCTCTGCTACCGGGTCAGAACGAAGCCTCTGATCGCCCACCAGGTGTTTCCGGTACCTCTGGCTGGCGACACCAACGTGGGGGCCATCGACCAATGAGAAGGAAGGCGCAATTTGTCCCGCCTTCCACGAGGTGCAGTGGTCTCATCAGCCAGATTAAGTGGAAACACCTAGGTGGGTTCTCAGAGACTTTAAGGGTTGAGATATGTTCTGTATTTGAACTTTTACAATACAGGTGTCGCAAACTAGTATTAATTACTGGTGTAAAAGGATGAAAGGGTTGTTTATTTAAGTCCCGGCCAAAACTGTAACCTTGTTTGACGACGTCTGACTTTTCGGCACAAACTCACATGAATAATAAAACATTGGCACATGAGAAAGGATTTATTTTCCACTGTTATGGAGGTATGTTTTGAGTGGTATTCCCCTTTAACCACATTACCGTACAGAGCCTGAATATTGCAAAGCCTAAACCGACCGCTGACCTTTACGGCGAGACTTCAGAGTACAACACAAAGCAAGGAAACGGTATATTTAAATGATTTAAAACAAGTGTTTTTCTTCCCTTACCGAAAGTGGACCGACAAGGAAATGATACCATTACTGACCCTGTAGTCGGATGTTAGTGACGTACAGAGATGTTGCAGGAGATTGATTTTGTTTCAGATGCTTTAATGCTTTTTTTAAACTAACGACTATATATCCACGACTATGATGCTGCATTTTGGAGAGCAAAACGTTAGTGACAAATGACATGCAGAGGTCAGGCTTGGTCTTCAAACATTCTTTGAAAGGCAGAGCTCCGTTTCGAGGCTTAACCTCATTGGTTGCGTTCATCGCCAGTGGGTGGAACTTGCTTTTAGCTTGCTTTTAGCTCTGACCCAAAGGATCATGGGTCAGAAGAGCCAGAGAAGAGGTTGGACAGCCTCCTGGTATTTATTTATTTTTGGCATACTATGTATACATGCTAAGTCTTTGTCATGATAATGCCGAGTGACGTTGGCCGCCTCAGAGATGTTTGAATAGCTAAGACCAGAGGGAATAGCTAAGTCAGAGAGATGTGATGGACGGATGGTTAAATGGGAGGAAAGAGGAGGTCTGGTTGTTGATGCTAGCAGTGCCATGCTGTGGAGTGGGTGGGGGTGGTTGGTACACACCTGCAGGGACCGCACCAGTCCGTTTGTTGGTTGAGGCCGAAGCGAGCCCGGCATTTCTTAGGAGAGCCCGGGTCTGAGCACAATGCACAGCATGCACATAACGTGAGAGGAAGAGGAAAGGCAGGAACAGAGAAAGGAAGAAGAGGAAGAAGGTTAGGAGAGGGCGAGGAGAGATAAACAGATGAAGAGAAACAAATAAACAAGAAGACACAAGAGCATGTTGTTCAGAGAAAGCCATCAAGTCAAACTGTTAGTAGCCAGCAAAACCTTGACAAACCCCGGAAAAACCACACACATACACACCCACACACAGAGGCTCAGAGAGGGCAGAGTTAGTCCAGAACCGGTCAGCGCTCTTGAAATCCAGAAATACACTTTACTGCTTTCTCTCCTAGGCTGGAAGAATATTGATTTCCTCATCAGATTTTTTATTTATTTTCTTTAAATTTAAAATCTGATTTGATTTCCAGATTTTTCATTTTTGGAGCACAGATTTAAATGGCATCTTTCAGTTGCCACCAGCTGACTTCTAACATCTGTCAACATTGCTCCACCAGTCTCTCGCTCACGTTTAAGATTTCCATAATTTAGCTTTAGATTGTTACGTGTCTCAGTTTTGATGCAACCTGCTAACGCTAGCTATATGATAACGCTAGTTACGCCTGCGGCATTAGCGTGGGCACTCATGGGCTCATGTAGAAGACTTCTGTGTGTGTGTGTGTGTGTGTGTGTGTGTGTGTGTGTGTGTGTGTGTGTGTGTGTGTGTGTGTGTGTGTGTGTGTTTTTGTGGGGAAATACTTCTTTATTGCCGTAATACGTTGAAGGGAAAAGATAAATCATAACGTGTGACAGTTTGAACTCGGACAGCTCAGAATAGGACAACGCCTTGAGAAGGTTTTATAAATCAGGTTATGTGGAAAGCAGAGTAGGCGGCTGGTTTGACGTGAGAGACACATCCGGCCTCAGAGACCGAGATGTTGGTTCTCAGAGTGCCAACGCAAGCTTTCCTTCCCTGAAACATGGCAGCATGGCATCTGCAAGATATGTCTGTTTACCTGTGTTGGAGTCCTGCAGCTTCTCCCTTTTCCTCCTCTTCTTTTTGCCCTGCGGGAGAAAAAACAAAAGAAAATCCCCCCAATTAAATGAGACATGGCGTTAAATTCCCCATCAGCAGACTTCTGACTGAAGCTGATGAATCCAGTTCTTTTGGTCTCGACTCAGATTAGTAATCAGCTATCGGCTCCCTTACAGACGCTGAACAAAACATGTTTACCCCATTTTTCACCGGTTTCAATAAAAGGTCAAAGACTTTTTTCCCGATGCAAACACAACAAGTCTTTTTTTTTCCCCCTCTCATATTTAGATTTTTTTCTTTAAAATCCGTGTTCGTGAGCATTTCTCATTTGCCAAGATAATCCGTCATCAAGATGCCGATTTAAACTGCATGATTGCGACACAGGCGCTTTGGGCCGCTCTGAAATGTGCAGTTTTATTCTTAGGAAAGTTGCATCCAAAGTATGATCACTTTCATCATTGCATCCTGTCAGATTTGTGTGAGAATGTCTAAATTAGCGGATTAATTCTTGAGTTATGGTTTAAAAACGTGTGTTGGGGAGCTCGCAGAGACCAAATGAACCAAACTAAATCTAATCAGCTGACGTTCTTGACAAATTTAAAAGACCTTGACCCGCCACACCTGTCAGGTGGATGGATTATCTTGGCAATAGAAGTGCTCGCTGACACAGATTTGAACAAATTTGGGAGAAAAATACGAGAGAATGAAGTCTTCCGTGTGCAAAGAAAAAGTCTTTGGTCTTCTTCTACTAATGGGAGCAAAAGTGTTTTCATTCATGATTTTGTTTCAGTGTTTATGATTTTTGTCTGAAAATGCCTCCAAATAAAGAGTGTCTGGATTCATCTTTGCTTTTCTTACCACCCTCGGCAGCAATCCCTCTCTGAGAGGTTTGTTTGTGATGAAATATAGTCCCAAAACAAATTTAAAAAAAATGAAATCTGTACCATATACAAATATCCCTCATGTCAAATAGAGAGCAAAGTTAAAAGCAGCAACCAGCGACCAGGTCAGGCAACCATATTTAATGCTCTACGAAAGCAAGAAACGAAAGCAAGAAAAGGTGAAGAAATCCAAACAAGAAAATACGTTCCGTCCCTCGTGTCATGGTGTGTTGTATTCATGCAAAAAACTGACGAAAAAACCTTGAAAAAAAAAGAAAAAGGCTTTTAAAGATTTTGCAGATCTACTCAGAGAAGGAAGTGGCTTTCAGAGATCTGACGCCTACGCTTGGATGTCCGCCCTCCTCGGCTTGGAGGAGAAACCCTCAGCTGCGGGGGCGAAATGTGGAACTTCACTTCCTGTTTTGTTCGTAGGTTTGGTGACTTTTTTATTGAAATGTTTTATACCTCAGGAGGTGGGTGATGAGGGTGATGGGGAGTGAAGGGTGAAATGCAAAAGTCCTGAATACTTGGATGTATATTTAATCTTTACTTATTTGCTGATCAGACTCTGTGCTTCAGAGGAATATTTTGGATGAAATCATTCATGTTTTTTGGTTTATTTACATTTGTTGTGACGCTATGGTGCAATAACAAGTCTTCCTTACAGCCGGAGAATGATCACCTGCCCAATGCCCCCATAGGTGAGTCAGACTCAAATAAACTCGGAGTAGAACAAACGTTCAAGACAAACGCAGCAGGATGGTCAGAGCGGCGGCCATTTTAAGTCTTGCGACAGTCGTGTCTCACTAAGCGGCAGTTATAAAACGAGCTCAATGCTTCATGCACACCCGGTTGTCACAGTGCAGGAAAGTACATTGTTTCTGTCGTCGGTGTAGCATGAAAGCACGGTGGAATTAGCACGCTAACTAGCTAGCGTGCTAATTCCACTGTTCTTTCATGCTACGTTCGTTGCAGAATATGAGTTGAACAGCTGGCTGGTGGTTCTAACGGTCCCTCCACTTCAAAGCCCACCGCCCCGGAGAAGGACAAGCTACCTAGCAAACTAGCCAACTAGCTACATAGCAAACTAGCGAACTAGCCAGTCTCCGCGAGGGAGAACAGCTGTCCATTCCCACTCTATTTGTACGAGTTGAATACTCCTCAAGCGTCGTACCTCCGCAAGCCGCCACGTGTGGACGGACGATGTTTACACGGACAGTCTTGCTCAGTCGCGGCATTTGTCCACGTGCAATCCATCAAAGCTCCATGGATACAGCAGCGCTAACGCTACGTACCGCCTGTGATGACAGTTTAGTAGAGCTCTGGTTTATAAGAACATCACGTGGACGCTTTTCAACCGCGAGCTCAGGAATAACCGTCTATGGATGGAGTTAGGACTTAAATAAAAGAAAAAATTTGATAAATATATTTTTTCTTCTTCTTTCCTGCTCGATCCTGCTCAATAGACAGGATTGAGAAAAGAAAAAAAAGACGGAAAAAAACTGAATCAGTGTGCGTGTTTGTGACGGGCCTCATTCAGGCGACAGCGGGACGCGTTAATAACCACAGCCCAAGCAAAGCGTCACCATGACTCGTGTGCCATGCCCGCCCGACCCCAGAGTTCAGCTGAGAGGAAAACAAAGACAAAGTAGAGCAGAGAGAAGTGTCCACATGTCACCCCTCTCACAGGTTTCTCAACGTCACTGAAAAGCAGCTGTCTGTTACAACCAAAGCCTTTACTTCACCTGATTATGACACACTGGCCTCATCGTTTTCTGCTAGAAAACATGGATACGTTACAGGATTTACGTGAACCTGTAGTTTCTAGACTACTGGGTATACAAATCACCACTGAGTGCAGTGTTTCTGTGTGTTTAGCTCTACGGGTAACAGAAGTGAAGGTGCTGTGTTGGAATAAGCTACGGCAGCGAGGCAGCCATGCGGCCCTGCGCTCTGTTAGTGGAGCAAGACGGGTTGATTTATACCTCTGTGCGATTCAGTCTACCAGAGTAGTCGTCATAACCATGGCATCGTGCAAGACTTGGTGAGGTGTACTCCAATCA
Source organism: Taurulus bubalis (assembly GCF_910589615.1). Classification (NCBI taxonomy): domain Eukaryota; kingdom Metazoa; phylum Chordata; class Actinopteri; order Perciformes; family Cottidae; genus Taurulus; species Taurulus bubalis. Next base: position 24,314,609 of record NC_136590.1, on the reverse strand, counting down.
GATCTGCTTTTGCAGCTGGTGAGGGCTGACGTGTGTGTGAGTAATTAAGATTATTATTATTATTTGTTGTTGTTTTTTTGGAAGAAGGTGCATGCAAACTTTGCACAGGAATACCCACAACCACTTTCATGCATCTCTTCACATATTTTCCCACCACAGAGGCATAAATCCACCGTAAGACGTGTCCCTACCCAATCAGCTTTACTCTTTTCCCCTGCGACCCCGCTAAGGCCCGCCTCCTGCAAGAGTTCAACAGCAAACTGACAGATCAGAGGCACACAGCAGCCCAGATACAGCACATCCCCAAAACATTAGACTAAACAACACATGCACCAAACAGGTTTGACTTCCTCTCGTATTCTGGGGTAACCTACCAAATCATTTCATGCTCTGTCGTTATGTTTTATGACTTTTGACTGACAGGCCCTGGGAGCCAATAAGCATGCAGGTTGTTGAGACAGGAGCCAGTAAAGGAAGTTAAGTTGATAAACATCTGTGAGAACATTAAATGTGATCAAACCCAGTTCAACAAGCTCTGGTTCAATGAATTCTGTTCTGATGTTCGGATCCTGTTCTGTTTTTTTTATTTTTCATTTTGGTTTTCTTAATTACGGAGAATCAAACCAGAGAGAAATAAGTCAAGTGGTTTGCATCAAATGTTTTGTACTGCTTATATTATTTATTTAATCAAATGTATCAAGAGCAGCTTTAGTTGAGGTGTATGTAATAAATAATAATAAAATAAAATAATAATATAATAATAAAGAATACAATTACTTAGTAAGTATAAATGCCTCGTATTGCTGTCTCACTCTTATTTTGAAGATCATGTATTGGTATTAATTTAAATAAATATACATATATGAAATTAAAATAGTAAAAATCAATAATAGAAGAATACAGGTCAATATACCAATTTTTTAATTACTTTCAGCTCTAATAAAATATCAAAGTATAACTGATCATGTTTATGATATAATATCTTTACATTGATATCATGAATACAAGTTAAAAGAGTAATAATTGCAAACAACACATTAACCACATGACTTCTTCTCTCTGGAGATGGGAGATGGTTCCCACCATATAATAATAATAATAATAATAATAATAATAATAATAATAATAATAATAATAATAATAATTACCAGTAAATCACAGTTATAGAACTCATGCCTTTTCTCCCATAACACGAAACGTTTACATCGCCCTGGTTTTTAATTTATTTTAAATGTTTTACACAGATCAGCTTTTTAAAGATAAGTTTGTAAATATGGTATGGAGCATGGAGGCAGAGGAGAACAGGCGAGGAAGAGGAGCACTTACGTAGTTGTCTCTGGCAGACCAGGTCGGGTAGAGCTGCATGTGCAGTTGTCTCTCCTTCCGGGCCAACTCGTAGTACTTGGCCTGCTCCTCCCGGGTCAGCGCATGCCACTGCAACAGAACCACGAGACACTTATTATTCTGGTCCAACTATTTAGGCATTTACCCGCACTGTGTACTTCAGTGTGTGTCTTTAGTGTGTCTCTTTAGTGCGTGTGACTATATGGCTTTATCCTATTTTCCTTTTTTTAATATTTAAATTCTAGAGAGGATTGTCTATTTTAAAATGATGAACACTGCACAAAGTCACTACTTTTCTCACATTGAGATTTGATAATATGATAACAACAACAATAATAATTATAACTTAACTTGTATCTCGCTTTTCTTAAATTAGTTACAAAATGTTTAAGTACTTTAGATATTTATATTAAATTGTTAAAAGAAGTATAACAACGACAATAATAAAATAATAACTTAATAAATACATGCAATTAATAAAAATACAAATTCCAATTATAAAACAAATACAAATATATTTTTTCTTTTTTAATTTAAATGAATTCAAATTCAAATATATAGTCCAGGAGAAAATAATCATAAAAGCCAGTTTAAAAATGGTTGTTTTAGTTGTAGGTGTTAGAAAAATATATATAAATATATAGATGAACATGAATTCATCCCATAGTTTAGGTTCCCCCTCTTTTAGACTTTGCTTGGAAGAAAAAGTTCTTCTCACAGCTCCGTGAACCAAACAGCCCGCTCTAACACACTCCACTGTCTTATCGTTCTTCAGGATCCCAGTAGCACAAGTCTGTGCTGCTATAATAATAATAATAATAATAATAATAATAATAATAATAATAATAATACATTTAATTTATATAGCACTTTTCCAGATGCTCAAAGACGCTTGACAGAGACAAAATAGAACAAAACAAAACAAAAACATAGAAACAAAACAAACAATCCCAAAAAAATAAAATAAGAAAAAAACTGGAGAAGCTGCAACAGAATTAGTCCTGCAGTGGAGGGTAGGAAGCAGAGGTTAACAGGTGGAGGGTAGGGAGCAGGGGTTAACAGGTGGAGGGTAGGGAGCAGGGGTTAGCAGGTGAAGGCGAGTTTGAAGAGGTGTATTTTGAGGGCTTGCTTAAATGACGATAGGGTGGGAGCTTGACGAATGTGGATGGGGAGAGCGTTCCAGAGGGGAGGTGCAGCAGCTGAAAAGGCCCTGTCACCCCAGGTCCGGCGCTTGGTCTTGGTCTTGCTATGATCTCAGTAGCACCAGTCTGTGCTGCTATGATCCCAGTAGCACCAGTCTGTGCTGCTATGATCCCAGTAGCACCAGTATGTGAGGAGAACAGAGTTCAGGTTACCGCGGCCCTCTCATGTCCCTCATGTGTGAAATTACAAAGTGACCTAGAAACAGGATTAGCAGTGTGTGAGCGTTCAACAGTGTGTGAGCGTTCAGCAGTGTGTGTGTGTTCAGCAGTGTGTGTGTTCAGCAGTGTGTGTGTGTGTTCAGCAGTGTGTGTGCGTTCAGCAGTGTGTGTGCGTCCCTCACCCTTCGGCCCAGAATCTGGTTGATGGCGGCACTCTCTTTTAATGTGCACTCGGCGATGACCTTTGCCCTCATCTCCTTCATGTAGAGCATGAAGGCGTTCAGCGGCTTCTTGATGACCGGCTTCTTGGGCTCCTTCTCCCGCTTGGCCTCCACGTGATGATGCGGCTTCCTGAAGAGGGGAGGAAGAGGAAAAGGAGGAGAGAGGAGGAGGTGAGGACGGGGGAGAGAAAAATGTGTTTTCTCTTTTGGTTTGTGTACAGAAGGTTATAGATTTGGTGTCGCTAAAATACAAGAAACAATACAGACGTACAAATATGAAGCAAAAGTTTGGACATTGCTGGGACGAGGATTTGACGAGCGTTTGACAAGAGACATAGCTAGTAGTTTCCCCCCGTTTCCAGTCTTTGTGCTAAGCTTGTTGGATTCCCTGTCTGCTCGTAAGTCTCCACCCACGGTTTCCACTCACTGCCACGCCCCTCTCCTTCATCCCAGCTGTTGTGCATTGCCTTGATCACCGGCAGGTGATTTAGGGACCACTGCGTACCTGGCTCATTTGTCGGGTTGTTCCAGTTCCAGTCTGGTTTGCTTCTTCAGGTGAGAGTGGATCACAAGAGCGGTTGAGTTGCCCTCCCGACTCTGGAGCGTAATCCGTCCGGCGTGCTTCAAGAGCAGCCTTCACAAGAGCGGTTGAGTTGCCCTCCCAACTCTGGAGCAGGGGAGGTGGATCTCCTGTGTTCGCTGGACATTACCGTTGGTATTAGTTTGTCTATTTGTTGTGTTTTGTTTTGTCGCAATAAAGTCCGCCCTTGGAACTTGAACTGCTGCGTCTGTGCATTTGGGTCCTCAACACCACACCCCCTCTAACAGAACAACCCGACCGAAGATGACGGACCCAGCTGCTGCAGCAGCATCGCTTGCTGCAGATCAGCTGCAGGGGGCGGTTGCCTTGCACGGCGCTCTCCTCGGCCAACACCACACAACCTCTCGTTGCGCCGCCCCGCCGCCGCGGAGCCGGTCCCGGAGGACGAGGAGTCTGGGGAGTACCGAGGGTTCGTGCTCCAGTGTCGGTTTGTTTTCACCCAGCAGCCCCGCACGTACGCCTCGGACAATGCGAAGGTGGCATATACGGTGGGTTTGCTACGTGGTAAGGCGCTGGTCTGGGCTGAGGCGTGGCTCCACAGACGTTTTACTCGGGTCTCCTACGAGCGCTTCAAGGAGGCTTTCGAGAGCGTATTCGACCACCCGGTGTACACCCGGGACGTTGTACAGCACCTGCTCAGTCTCCGCCAGGGGTCCACCAGCGCAGCAGAATACTCCGTGGATTTCCAGATTCTGGCGGCGGAGTCGGGATGGGGGAGTGAGGCGCTGAAAGGAATATACCGCTGCAGTCTGTCGGAGCTTCTGAGAGATGAACTGGCCGTCCGGGACGAACCGGATTCCTTAGAGGAGCTCATTGCTCTCACAGTCAGGATGGACAGCCGTATTCGGGAACGCCGTCGGGAGAGGCACTACCGGTCTTCCAATCCGGTGCGTCAGTTTTCTTCCGCTCCCGGCTCTCAGCCCCCGAGCCCGGTCGGACGGTACGGCCAGGCGCGCGCCCGCTCCCCTTCCTCGGCCCCTCCCCCGTTGGAACCGGAGCCAATGCAGCTCGGGCGGATTCATCTCTCTGAGGAGGAAAGAGAGAGACGCCTCCGCACAGGAAGCTGCCTGTACTGCGGGGAGTCGGGACACCGCATGGCCGTGTGCTCCGCTCGGCCAAAAGAGAGAGCTCGTCAGTAGGAGTGGGGGTGCTGGCGAGTGGGTCAAGGAGAATTCCCCATTCTGAGTCTCGGTCATTGTTTCCTGCCACCCTGAGGCTGTCATCAGGGCCTGTGCACCTGTCAGCCCTCATTGATTCCGGGGCTGAACAGAACTTTTTGGACACTGACTTTATTAGGAGTCAAGGAATTCCTGTGGAGGCGCTAGAGCGCACTCTGCTGGTGAGCGCATTGGATGGCAGTTCACTGGCGGAGGTAACACACTGGACTCAGCCAATTTCCCTGCACGTGTCTGGCAATCACAGTCAGAATACCCGGTTCTATGCGTTTCCGTCCCCCCAGACACCCTTGGTTCTGGGACTTCCCTGGCTCAAGGAGCATAATCCTCAGATTGATTGGGCTGGAGGTAGGATCACTGGCTGGAGTTCTGCTTGTCATTCTCGCTGCCTCAGATCTGCGCTGCCCCGTCAGGTTACTCCCCCCAGCAAGTCTGACACTGGTCCTGGCCTCGTCGCAGTGCCTCAGGAGTATGTGGATTTGGGAGAGGCGTTCAGCAAGGAGCGGGCTCTTTCACTTCCCCCTCATCGTCCATACGATTGTGCCATTGACCTGCTCCCGGGCGCTCCACTTCCCTCGAGCCGGTTATATAATCTCTCCCGGCCAGAACGTGAGTCTATAGAGAGGTACATCACGGACTCGGTCGCCGCTGGAATCATACGCTCCACTTCAGCACCTGTGGGAGCGGGTTTCTTCTTCGTCTCGAAGAAGGATAAGAGCCTCCATCCCTGCATCGACTACAGAGGTTTGAATCAAATCACTATCAAGAATAAATACCCGTTGCCCTTGATGTCCTCTGTGTTCGAATCCCTAGCTGGAGCCAAGATATTTACCAAGCTGGATCTCCGCAACGCTTACCACTTGGTCCGAATTCGCGAGGGGGACGAATGGAAGACGGCCTTTAACACACCCCTGGGACACTTTGAATATTTGGTGATGCCGTTTGGACTAACTAATGCCCCTGCCGTCTTTCAGGCCCTAGTGAACGATGTCCTCCGCGACTTCTTGAACCGGTTTGTGTATATTGACGACATTCTCATCTTCTCCCCGAACCCCCAGGAGCACACCAACCATGTTCGCCTGGTTTTGCAACGGCTGTTGGAGAATCAGCTCTTCGTGAAGGCTGAGGAGTGTGAGTTCCACGTTACATCTGTGCAGTTCCTGGGGGTCTTTATCGAGGAGGGTCAGGTGAGAAAGGACCCCGAGAAGGTTAAGGCAGTAACGGAGTGGCCGGTGCCCACTTCAAGAAAGAAGCTTCAGCAGTTTCTGGGGTTCGCCAATTTCTATCGTCGGTTCATTCGGAACTACAGCCGAACGGCAGAACCACTGACACGACTCACCTCTTCCAAGGTCCGTTTTTCATGGACCCCAGAGGCCGACGGGGCTTTTTGGGCCCTCAAGGATCGGTTCGTCTCGGCCCCGATCCTGGTCCACCCAGACGAGACCCGCCAGTTTGTCGTCGAGGTGGACACCTCGGACACCGGAGTCGGAGCTGTACTTTCCCAGCGGTCCGCTTCCGACTCCAAGCTCCATCCTTGTGCCTTCTTCTCCCGCAGATTGTCCCCGGCGGAGAGGAATTATGACGTTGGCAACCGCGAACTGTTGGCGGTCAAGTTAACCTTGGAGGAGTGGAGGCACTGGCTGGAGGGATCGGTGCTTCCCTTCATTGTATGGACCGACCACCACAATTTGGAATATATCCATTCGGCGAGACGCCTCAATTCCTGCCAGGCCCGCTGGGCTTTGTTCTTCACACGCTTCAACTTCACCATCACCTTCCGGCCAGGGCACAAGAACACCAAGCCGGACGCACTCTCCGTCAGTTTGCTCCGCAGGAGGGAGGTTCTACTCTCGACACCATCCTGCCCGCCTCGTGCGTGCTGGGTGCAGTCACCTGGGAGATTGAGAGGGTGGTACGTGAGGCCCAGCACACCCAGCCTGACCCCGGAGGAGGTCCCCCGAACCGCCTGTTTGTTCCTGAGGCCGCCCGTTCCCAAATCCTGCGGTGGGCCCACGAGTCCCGTCTTTCGGGCCACCCGGGCATCCGCCGAACTATAAACTGGCTCCACCGCATCTTTTGGTAGCCGTCCCTCGAGGAGGATACGCGTTCGTATGTGCTGGCCTGCACTACGTGCGCCCGCAACAAGGCTTCACATCGACCTTCCGTGGGGTTACTCAGACCACTTCCTGTGCCCCAACGGCCGTGGTCCCATATCGGTGTGGATTTCGTTACTGGTTTCCCTCTATCTGACACCAACACCGTCATTCTGACGGTTGTGGACCGGTTTTCAAAGGCTGCTCACTTAATTCCCCTGCCCAAGCTTCCATCGGCCCGTGAAACCGCCGATCTGCTAGTTCTACATGTGGTGAGGCTTCATGGCATCCCGGCGGACAGTTTCGGACCGCGGTCCTCAGTTTTCGTCCCAGTTGTGGAAGGCCTTCTGTCACACCCTCGGCGCCACGGCCAGCCTCTCCTCAGGATTCCACCCACAGACTAATGGCCAGACTGAGAGGATGAACCAGGAGCTCGAGGCCATCCTCAGGTGTGTGACCGCCACCAATCCCTCGTCATGGAGCCGTCACCTTCCGTGGGTCGAGTACGCCCACAATTCCCACACATCTACTGCCACCGGGCTGTCCCCATTTGAGGCTTTGGGTTTTCAGCCTCCCCTGTTCCCCAGCCAGGAGGTTGAGGTTGCCGTACCTTCGGTCCAAAGCAATGCCCGTCGTTGTAGACGCGTGTGGAGAGAGACTCGGGCCGCTCTACTTCGCACAGCAGAACAGAACAGGAGATCGGCGAATCGACGGTGTGTTCCAGCCCCGGACTACCGTGTTGGTCAATTGGTGTGGCTTTCGGCCAAGGACATCCCCCTCCGCACACGAGTGTAGGAAGCTCTCCCCCAGATATGTCGGCCCTTATCCCATCATCTCCATCGTCAACCCGGTGTCGGTCAAACTTCAGCTGCCTCGTTCCATGAGAATTCACCCAGTATTTCATGTCTCTCTCCTCAAGCCCGTTGTCTCCAGTCCCTTAAATCCTCCGTCTGTACCCCCTCCACCCCCCCGTCTCATTGAGGGGGGCCCCGTCTACACGGTCAATCGCCTCCTGGATGTCCGCCGGCGGGGTAGGGGATATCAGTACCTGGTAGACTGGGAGGGGTATGGCCCAGAGGAACGGTGCTGGGTGCCCCGTTCTCGGATTCTTGATCCGGAGCTCATTAGAGACTACCATCGACAGAACCCTGGTAGATCCGGTGGTTCGCCAAGAGGCTCCCGTTAAGGGGGGGTACTGTTGGATTCCCTGTCTGCTCGTAAGTCTCCACCCCCGGTTTCCGCCCACTGCCACGCCCCTCTCCTTCATCCCAGCTGTTGTGCATTGCCTTGATCACCGGCAGGTGATTTAGGGACCACTGCGTACCTGGCTCATTTGTTGGGTTGTTCCAGTTCCAGTCTGGTTTGCTTCTTCAGGTGAGAGTGGATCACAAGAGCGGTTGAATTGCCCTCCCGACTCTGGAGCGGAATCAGTCTGGTGTGCTTCAAGAGCATTGACTACAAGAGCGGTTGAGTTGCCCTCCCGACTCTGGAGCGTAATCCGTCCGGCGTGCTTCAAGAGCAGCCTTCACAAGAGCGGTTGAGTTGCCCTCCCGACTCTGGAGCAGGGGAGGTGGATCTCCTGTGTTCGCTGGACATTACCGTTGGTATTAGTTTGTCTATTCGTTGTGTTTTTTTTTGTCGCAATAAAGTCCGCCCTTGGAACTTGAACTGCTGCGTCTGTGCATTTGGGCCCTCAACACCACACCCCCTCTAACAAAGCTAAGCTAACCATCTCCTGGCTTGTAGCTTCATTCAGTATCTAATGAACATGAGTGTTATTGATTCTCTCTTAACTCGCCAAGAAAGCAAATCTGCATACTTCCCAATGTGCTAAACTATTCCTTCAAGAGAAAACAACCCTTCACCGGTAAAAAAAGAGTCAGCTACAGAATTAAATAAAAACAAAATTAAAGTAAAATCCTGCAAGAAAAATCCAGTGTTGTGACACAAACAGAGCATGAATTAGTGCAACAATAAACTAAGACGCTAGAAAAGGAGGATAAGATGAACAGGCCAATACTTACATGTACATGCCTCTGTCATACTGATCGTGCTCCTGTTTGCCTGTAGGGGGCACTATGGCTGGGTGGGGGATCCCCGTAGGATGCATGCTCGACGGGCCAAGCATCAGTGAGTGAGGGAACCTGGTGGAGGTGAAAGAAAAAGGCGTGTGTGGGAGGGAGATGAGAGAAAGAAGACAAACAGAAGATACATTCTTTGAGTCAGGGAGTCAGAGCGGAGCTTCTAAAGAAAGAGCGCCACCTTTTGGTGAGCGACGGGCCTGAAAGCGTGAAAAGCGTCTCAACGGGAGATGTAGGTGCTCGAGTTAGGAGCTTTTTTCAACTGGGATGGTGTGCGTGTTTAAAATGTGTGATTTAGTTATTTTTCTTCTTCTTTCTATTCAGCAAAGACGTGAGCATTTGTCACCACTAGAGGGCGCCCTCGCATTGCAGAGGAGTGAGAGGTTGGGAGACGAGGGAACTCAGTCACTTAGGATCCAAATCAATTTGTTTAATACGCTAAAAAGAAGGCTTGTCATTTCAGCACCTTGTCTGTCGAAGAAGCAGCAATAGGCAGCAGATAAGAGTCCCCAAAAAATATTCCTTTTGTTTGATTTTTAACCCAAGTTAGTCATGGTTATTGTTGGGAAAATAGTGAATCCAGAGGAAAAACGTCCTCTCTGAGCAACAGGTTAAAAGTTGTGATATCGCTTTTAAATTGTGGGGATTTTAAAAACAACACACAGACAACCACCTGTGTGACACGACCTCTGCACGAGACCAACTGGCAAAGCGAGAAAGCATCCGTGTGTTTGCAAGCACCGACTAACGTTCTGTGTGAGATGGTTCAGGATCAAATTTGAGCACCAAAAAAACATTAAAAAAACACCTGGCCGAAAATACAAGAGGAAGAGGTGTCATGCTCTTTTTTTATTGTTCCTGCGAATGTCCTTGAAGAACAAAAAAGTGGCATAACAGGATCTCACACAAAAGTTGCAACAGCAAGGAAAAAAAGCAGCTCTGATGGTACTCGTGTGTGTGTGTGTGTGTGTGTGTGTGTGTGTGTGTGTGTGTGTGTGTGTGTGTGTGTGTGTGTGCGTGTGTGTGCGTGCGTGCGTGCGTGTCTCTGTGTATGTGTTTCTGTGTGTGTGTCTCTGTGTGTGTCTCTGTGTGTTTGTGCGTGCTTGTGTGTGCGTGTCTGCTGCAGCGGCTAGCTTGGCTCAGTTTTTGACCCGACTCGGCCTGCTTGGGGGCGAAACGCTGTCAACAACGAAAGCCGACACAGAAGATGCAAACCCTCAAAAGTCGAGGACGCAAGAGCGGAGCTTTCTTTTGGCCCCGTTGGGGGGGGGGCCTTGGGCCCCGGTGGGGGGTGTGGGGCCTCGGTGCTACGATACCTGGAGTAGGAGGCAGTGCTGGAGAGGCTGGACGAGTAGGGCTGCCTGAAGCCACAGGGTGGCAGGCCCGGGTAGACCGGCTGGCTCTGCCTGCCACAAGCACAGCGGAGGGGAGAGACGGCAACAGGTGACTTTTAGCTTCACAGGTGAAAGTGTTTCGGTGGCTCCTTTTTGATTTAAAAAAAATAATAATCATCATTATATTTGGGGGGGGGGGGTCTGAAATCCCCACCAGGAGGCACAGTTTGGGGAATCTGAACTTCCAAACATATTTATTTGTCTTTTGAAAACATCTTACATATTTAATTTCCTCTCCGCTCAAATGTTGATTATTATTTTTGTCCAGGAACTCATATTCTATCTCTCTCATATTTTAATATACGAGTAAGTATCTTTTACTTTGTTGTGTTTCGTAAGAAGCAAAAAGAAACCAGACTCGTCTCATTGTTCAGTGAAGTGAAATCTGGCGGTTTGATTCCTATTTGCATCTATTGTAGGAGCTCCCCCCCTGGAGCGTCTGGATCGGCACTGTTGACAGCTGCATGTCAATACTCAGCTTACCGGGAACCGAAACACACACACACACACACACACACACACCGCGGGAGGTCGAGGGTGGAGATGGGATGTAAGCAAGAGCCTTTGATATGTAGAAAACCACACTTCTACCTCCTGAGAGCCAATATGACCACCCCCCGCCTCCCGCCTTCCTCATCCGACTCATCAAGGTATGCACACACACACACACACACACACACACACACACACACACACTCCAATCCACATCTAGTATTTAAAGCACCTTTGCAATCGTCATCACACACACACATACACACACACTTCCTCTTCTCAGTGCTGCACATACAGGGAATGCCCGACAGCAGAGGCCTTTCGGCCGGGGGGAGACTCGGAGCAATCATGCACAACATCGCTCCTTGTGTGACAGGCATGGCTGGACAGAGGTATGCTGGGAATTAAATGCATTTTTCTCCGTTACACTTGGACTACGAGGTTCAGTCACAGGTGGGCAGTTGAAGACGAAGGGCGGTCCGGCACCCAGGGGCTCAAAAAGACTGCAGTTCCGGTTCCATATTTTGTGGGGGGAAAAGGACAGAACGTACAAAAGCAAAGCGGTTTCCCTTGAGGTCAGACAATGCGTCGCTCCTTAAAAAGGGACAGTTCACCCTGGAAGTCCAAAACACACATTCTTCTACCTGTTCATCAGTCTCGACTGTTTCGGTGCGGGTTGCCTGATCCTGGAGACATCTGTCTGCCCCTGATACAACTGGGCGATCTCCAAAACTACAGGCAATTCACACCAAAACAGTCTTCATTGATCAATAGCACTTTATGTCTTTTTAGATTCTTTTGGGGTGTCCCTTTAAGGACGAGGCTGTACCTTCTCACTCGGCTTCGCCGGATAAAAGCTGAAGAGGCTTTAAAACTCTCGTTTCACACTATATTTAATATAAATAATGCAGCATGTTTGTGAGACTCTCACCGTGGAGCTGCAGAGCTGCTTCCTCACAATAAAAACAAGAATTCATCTCGAGTAAGTCCTCGTAATTCATGGGGACATGTGGAGGCTGAGACAACAGAGAAACAATGACTTGACATTTACTGGCTCATTCTCTCTTTGCTCGCAACAAAGAAAAACACGCGACAAGTGGCCGAAAACCAGATAATCTGGTTTAAAGGAGATTAGCTGTCCATAATATTTCTGAAAATTCACAGAGAAGTGTCGGGGGGGGGCGGGGCCTGTAAATCACAGACTTGAGAAATATCCGGGGACGTAAACACACATGTGTGTGGATATAAGTGCACAAATAAAAGTTTTAAGCTTCTGCTTCTAAATCTTCATGACATTTTTGATGTAAGCCTTAAACTGCTGCAGGGATTTAGTCCAAGCTCAGATACCGTGGGTTTGTGCTTGTGATCCATAAATCAATGAACGTCTGTTCACTACACCGCAAACTCATAATCGACTCGGCATGGATGGAAACTCTGAACGGGATGACTAAATATGGCGGCTCTATATTTAGCTCATTCACCTAGCTGGAGCCGCCGACGTTTCTCACAATCCACCTCACCTTGAGGAACACATATGCATTTAGTTGCATACTCAGGTGGTATTGCAGGACTTTTGGCGTCTCTTTATTGGTCATTTACTCTTTATGTTCAGTGGAAACATGCATGCAGAGGACTCGGTAGGGTTCGATGTGTCGGTCTTGACGTTGCAGTTGTGCACATTCCTCTTTGTTTTGACCGAAAAGACCGTCAGTCGGTCGTCCCAAACACGGAGGATCAAAGGAGGTGGTTTCCATGCCAGCGGGGGCCTCGGGTTAGCCGCGCTGACACCAGGAGAGACAGTGATGTATGTGACTGACCCGGGTCAGAGTGTGTTTGTGTGTATGTGTGTGATGCTGGGGAGATGATGATGATAATGATGATGTTGATGGTGTTTAGGGAGGCAGAGGTGAGATGTGAAGATTAGCAGAAGGCTTTCTGGGAAAAAAATGAGCGTTGGAGGGTTCTGGGTTTGGGTTAAAGGTGCCGAGGTTTAATTAGGGAGTGTGTTTGTCGGTCTGGAGCAAACGATTATCTTCAGTGCTGATTAAACTGCTGTTTGGTCAATAATCGCTTAAATATATATATTAAAAAAATCTAAAGCAATTTGACATATTTTAATTCCTCGTTTTGTCTGACAGGCGGTCCTAAATGCAAAGATATTCAGTTTACCTCTACAGAAGACGAAGAAAACCAGAAAAATCATCACGTTTAGAGGCCGGAGCCGGTGGATTTCAGGCTGTTTTGATTTAAAAAAAACTAAATGACTCACGATAGAAATAGTTGCCGATTAATTTTCTCCCGAACTAACGGCTTGAGCTCTCATTGTGTAAGAGACAGACCTGTTGTGTTCCTTTAATGTGAGGCAGAGATTGTGAGTTAAACAACAAACAAGGTGTGTGTGTGTGAGAGAGACTCACCAGCCCATGGAGGGAGTGATCTGGCCGACGCCGCCTGGAGGGAGGGAGTAGTACCCTGAGAGGTCCTGAGACTGGTGCCTGTGAATGCCTGGAGGACACACACGCGCGCGCGCACACACACACACGCACACGTATAAACATCTTGTGTCTCTTGCATTTTGTCACTAAAGACGTCATAAGTACAGACACACTAAATAAATGCTGCCATGTCTCTGTCTTTTTGTCTGGTAAACACACACGCACGCACACACACACACACACACAGACACACACACACGCACACGCACACACACACACACACACACACCCATTAGGTTGGCGGGCCTCGGGCCCGGGTCTGATGGGCTATTAGCGCTATTAGTAGTCTGGGAACTTGGTATTAAAAAGACAAAGATACACTCTACGCAGGACATACACTCCTGTTCCCATCCTCGTCACAGTGTGTTTGTGTGTCTGAGAGTGTACATGATACTGTGTGTGTGTGTGTGAGTGTCGTTGCCAGCGAGGACGGCGATGAATGATGTGAGATGTGGGACGTTAGCCACAGCTAACGATAGCACGGCGCAGAAACGCTGCAGATTTACGATTAACGAGCCCGGATCTTTTCTTACGAATGCACCCTAAAAATGACTCCATTGTTTTCACTGGAATAGAACAACTCTAAATCAACCATTGGAACAAGAACACCCAAACATACTCACAAACAAACAAACAAACCCATCTTTCCTTCTTACTATTTTTCTTTTTAAAGAAACGCAGACAGCTCGGCCTCGGCCCTGTCACATAGTCTCTCTCTCTCTCTCTCTCTCTCTCTCTCTCTCTCTCTCTCCTTCAAAGGAAGTCATTTGTCAGCAGGCAGCACCTAGCACTTAGGCCGCGGCCTGGCTGCTAACCTGTGTTTGCAGCAGGAATGCTCTGGATGACTGTAATTTGGCCTCGGCTCCGGGGCCTGTTTCAGGACCCCGAGCCGCCATAAATCTGGACGGCAGGAATGCGACTGAGTCAGTCGACCCGTCTCACCACTCCGGTCCGTCCTCCCCCTCCATCTCACCACGCCCTTCCTGCCTTCTTCTCTTTCCTCCCTCATTCTTTGTTCCTCCTCCTCCTCCTCCTCCTCCTCCTCCTCACCTCTCCTCCTGTACTTCTCTCTTTACCAGACTTCTCCTGCTCTTCCTCCATCATTACACCTCAACCTTCCCAGAATACCCCCTCCCCCGATTATTTATGATATCTTCTCATCTTCATCTTCACCTGTCCTGTCAACAAAACTAACTCAAATCTGATTTAAAACCAAATCTATTGATCCTTTATAGGGTCATTTACTATTTAATTGTTTAAGTCTTCAGTTGAGTTGAAGGTTAAGATAATTGTTGACGCGTTCAGGTCATATTATTTTTGTAATGTTTCTGCTCGTGCATAATCTATTTGTTTACAACAAAAACAGTAACAGTTTGCAGAAGCAGATATTAGGCAATAAGATAAATGATCGTCTTTCAACGGGATACACAACCACTAACTTAAAATTCTCTGATCATATCTGATCATTTTCCACAAAATGAGAAAATATTCTCTGCTTTTCATTCATCAAGTATTTAAATTGACCACAAAAGTGTGCAACAATATTGCTTTCACCATGCGGTTACATCACAGAGACGTTTATCTGTTGAAGAAGAACGTTGTCGAGATATGAAATGACCTGGAATGGGATATTTCAAAGAGCAGAAGCCAAAGTCCCCAAAAAGCATGCATAAAGGACGGTGATGACGGTTTAAAAATAAGAAAGCTCTGGCTCTCTGACCGTCACACGTATCCCGCTTACGTGTGGAGGTCTCCGGCGATATCAAACCCTCGGGCTGCGTTCAGACCTGAGGGTTCAGACTCCACTTGTTTCTGTGAGAGAAGCTGAAGCAAACTGACTGACACCAACAAAACTAAACAAAAGAAAATGGACAATATTAGTGGACTGAAATGATCACAACAGTAACAGCTGCCATAGAACATTATGCTGCCGAATATACTTTCATACAAGTACCAAAAGGTGGAAGCCTGTTTGACTGCGACTCCCATGGTGCATTTCACCAAAAAAAAACATCCAATTAGAGAGCTTCAAAGTTATTTTCCGTGCTCACCTCAGACAGAAGCTTCAGCTTATTCTGTTGAAACAACGTGAAAACACAAATCTGCAGGTCTAATTAATTTGAATTACGGGTAAATATTGAAAGACTTCTTCACCTAAGAGTTTTGAATCCTCTACCGCTGCAATTCCCTCATCTGACCGCCTTATTTCCGTATTACGCTGGCTAAGGCTCATGGGTATTGTAGAAGTTTTTGAGCGATGCCAAAACGATGCACAAAACATGATTTCTCAGCATAAAAGTAAAAAAAAAATTGGCCATGACCTCCACCCATTTGAAGTGTTCATTTGTGGGGTTGAGTCCCACGTTATTTTGTTTAGTTTGTAGCAATATGCTACTTTCACAGCAAGGTAACCATGATAATTTCCCAAAATGATGTCAAATATTTTTTTACAGTTTAAATGAACATAAAATGGACATTCAAGACTGATTTTCATGTTTATTTTTACTTATGAATGTAGCATCAGTACCATTAGGGAATTAAATAAAGTAATAACTATCTAAATAATGTGACAAAGAAATATCTAAATACAGAAAAGAGAAAGTATCATATATTTGACTGTACGGGCCCACATCAAAGCAAAAGTCCTGAACATCTTCACTGTTAATCCGTCACACTTTGACTGTGATGGAAACGCCACGCTGGTGAGTCACATGTGTGTGTGGGTTTTTTGTGTGTGTGTGTGTTTTTTTGTCTTGCAGCCCTGTTTGTTGTTGGGAAACCTAAACGGGGGAAATTAGCAGCAGTAACGGGGCAGTTTTCTTTGGAATGCCCCTTTTAATAACGGCTGAAAAGACTATCTCACGGTCTCCGCATCGTCTCAGGAAACGATTTCAGCGGGAAATGACTTTGGCGGGAAAACCATCTGAGTCAAACCCGCGCTCGGTGTTGTGTCGCACCGTTGTGCGCGTTAAAAACAAGACTCGGCGAGCTGAAAACCCTTCCCCTATCTTTTTAGCGTCGATAACGTGCTGTGGTGGCTCTAACCACTGAGAGTGAAAGT
>NC_136590.1:24210791-24290791 GCF_910589615.1 Taurulus bubalis | reverse complement strand
TGAAAGGCCTTTGATTTATTGTTGCTGCCTTTTATCTCCGCTCTATTTGAACAGAAATCTGCGGCTGAATACAAGAGTTAATGGGATCTCAGAAATCACTTGTTTGTAACGATGGCCCTCCACCTTGACCCTGACTGACACACACACACACTCGTGTACGTATGCATTTTGAGTACACAATACAAGTGTGCAAAGAAACGCGGTTTCACACACACACACACACACACACACACACACACACACACACACACCCGAGCGCCTTCATTTAGAGCTGATAAAACACCTCTAATGTATTCTTTAGTGTTTAGATGACACACTAAGTAGATCCGTCTCTTTTTACATGTGAAGCGGAAATTAAAGCGTTCCGCCTTTTGTTCGGCCCCTCCGGAGTGCTTTTGAGTCTAATGTCTTTAATCTAAAAAAATGTTACCGGAGATGGCACGTTCAAAAACACTCTTTCACCCTCTTTCTTTCTTTCACGGTCATCCTCCTCGCTCTGGTGCGGAGGAAGTAAATTCAAAATAAATAAATAATAATAATAATGATACTGGGGAAATCACTGGAAATTAATGGTGGGTTCAGCTCTCCTGTTTTTAGGGTGGGAATCGAACCGAAAACAACAGAATGCGCCACTTGAGAAAGAAAGGAGGAACCAGGGGCTCCTTTAAAAGGAGTAATGGATGGATGTGGTGCAACTGTTGCAATTTATGAGCCAATCGGAAGACCTTTGACCTTTTGCGTTTGATCCGTATCCGTACATGTGTCCCTTAAGAGACACATGTACGGATCTAGATACAATAACACTTCATGGGAGAGGGCAGGACCACCACACGCACACCCACACCCACACGCACCAGAGTGTTTACACATGATGAGGTTTGGGATTTGAGTCTAACGGTGAAACTCCCCCACAGCTGCAGAGCAGAGTGAAATTGCAAAAGAGAGAATGAGAGAAAACAAAGATGAGACGAGGAGAAAGAGAGAAAAGAAAAAGAAAAAGCGAGCGAGAGGAAGAAGAATACAAGGCGGCGAAAAGAGAACCGAGAACCTCGCAGAGCGTTTGATCCCATGGGTGGAAACTCTCGACCTAGATCTGACCGATAATCGATTCCATCGATATTAGATCTGATTTCATCGGCTCCAACAATAAGGAGGGTTGTGTGTGTGTGTGTGTATCCTCCTTGAATCCTCCCTTCAGCGACATGACTCATCGCGCTCACACGCAGACGTTGAGTAAGAACTGTTTCGTACTTATACCGCGGAAAATATCCCATCATGCACCTTGGACAATGATGTTTTCATTGGACGACGACGACGACAACAACAACAACAACAACCGTATTCATTCAAGGAGTTTTGTTGGAACAAACTCATCGAATAAATCTAAGGGCCGACAAAAGGATTCGATGTACTTTGTTTTCATGCACTGCAAAAAAAACATCTGTATCAAGTTAATTTTCACTTTTCTAGTGCAGATTTTTTTTTACCTATTACAAGAAAAAAAACCAGCTTATATTATCATTTTCTACCTATTTTTGACATGTGTCTCCACGTGTGTGTTTTTAATGATTATGTTCGGGCATCACGGTGCAGCACCTGGTTAAGTTTAGGAAGCGATGAGGGTCTCGGTAAAATGTAGAAAAAGTAGAAATGCAGATTTAAAAAAACACGACGCCCCTTTCTGTTAAACATTGAACCAAGATCATCAACTATTATCATTATTATGAACCAACCAAACGCATCGGCCGCAGGACGCAAACCATTACAATCTGGCGTCCCGAGTCCAACGCTTTGTCGATCTACATGTGCGTCTCCCGGCACCACCGCGGTGACCTGCTGTTGCCGCCGTGACCCCCCCCCCCCGCAGTCGGTCTCGAGATGCGGAGTAGGTCTCTCCAAATCTGGAAGTCATTGCCTTCTCCAGAGTCAGAAGCCCAAAATGAGAGGCTCTTAGTTGGAGGTTTGGGCGACATCAAAGCCCCAGCAACCATAACAACGCAGCTATGTTTAAAAAAAGGCCAAACAGCCCCTCCACACCCCCCACCAACAAGCCCACCCACTCCCCATTTACACACACACACACACACACACACACACACATTCACACGCACACACACTCATATGCATGCATGAATGCATGTATGCAGGGACACGCCCATGCAAACACACACACACACACACACGCACAAAACACATGCATTGACTGCTGCCACACACCACTGGAACATCTGGACCATGACCATGATGAATCAGTTACCACTGCTCATTACCAACAGACAGAAACAGTGTGTGTGTGTGTGTGTGTGTGTGTGTGTGTGTGTGTGTGTGTGTGTGTGTGTGTGTGTGTGTGTGTGCATATTCATACACACACTAACGCTCACAGAGAACAATGATTCCAGCATTCACTCGGTTTTGATAAAGAATCCACATTTGTTTGGATCCTTCTACTGGTTTTACTGGGAGAAAAAAATATTTATTCAAATGTGATGCCTTTTAAGGGGAATAATAAATAAATGAAAATTGGATTTGGCATTCATCATCCACCTCAATGTTGTTTTAATCTCAATGTTTTAAATATTCAATATTGTCTTCATGTATTCATTCTTTGCGTGTAATTGCTTTACCATCCTTTCGGATTCATTATTAATGTAATTTATTTGCACAAGGACCCTCCGGCACAGTTACTACGGACAGAGTTCCTCTCTAGATGACGTATTGATTGATTGATTGATTAATTGATTGAAGCAGTGCAATAACAAACTTGAGAGAAAGAGAGATCGGAAATAGTTCAGATTCACGTTTTCACAATGTGGAGACAAAAACCCTCCTCTGGAGAGACAGGCCCCGGGGCCGCAGACATGACCGGGTCCACAAAATCAAATCCAACCATTGCGAATCACTCTCCTATCGAGTCGCTCTCCTATCGAATTTCTCTCCTAACGAGTCTCTCTCCTAACGAGTCTCTCTCTTAACGAGTCTCTCTCTTAACGAGTATTTCTCTTAATGAGTCTCTCTCCTAACGAGTTGCTCTCCTAACAAGTAGACCTGGGACAGACAGGCCAGGAGGAGCTACTTAATGGCGTACTTGTTTGTTTTGATCAGGAAAGGTGCCGCCGCTGAACAACTTGTTTGTGACAAAACAAACCGGGGCAATTATTAAAACGAAAACACTGACACGGAGAGGCGGGAGGAAACGAGGCGACCGCAGAGAACATAAATCCTCTCAGAGACTCACTTCCTGCAGGGGGGACGGGTTTCACTCAAACAATAGACATCACAACGACTTCAGGCCGCAGGCATATTTGTCTCGTGGGAGCCGCTTAGCAGAAGCAGAACAATTAAATAAAATCTCGCCATCCCGTCTGGAGGTTATGTGGTCCCGTCCCCCCGTGGAGATGACTGATGATGAAACTCACTCATTGTGAAACCCTTTCACTCACCAGACCATGTGCTCGAAAGGGAAATGCCGCCACGCACGACTGACGCGCTTCCTGTGCGCAAGTACATATTTATTACACAAATAAAGAGGCCACAATAAAAGACACAGAGATTAGATTTTTTTTCTTCTTCAGATAAACATGTTCCAAAACCTTTTGGTTTTGAGAAAATGTCAAAAATATTTGAGCTATCAAAAGCTAATCAAATGTTATTTGTCTAAAGCTCTTGCAGTTTCTCTGTCTGCACATCTGCCCCTCTACCTGTTTGCCTTCAGTGACGTTTTTTTGGGTGCCAAAAAAAAAAACACAGCCACCACCATGGGGAAGCGCGCATGGCGTGAACATGCCTCTGGAAATCATGAATAAAGCCCGTTCGCCTGAGCTCATGGGAGGCGATGTCTCTTTAAGTATCTCTCTCTCTCTCTCTCTCTCTGTGTGTGTGAACGCGCCCTGTGTGTGTTTTTGGCGAGCCAGTCGTACGCAGGCCGTCGGTTGGTTGAGTGGAGTTTTGGGGAAGCAGAAGATGACTCAATCAGCTTTCATGCTCTCTGGCCTCCAGGGCCACCTTTCTGACTTCTGTGTGATCGGCTGCTTTGATGTTTGTATCAAAATAATCTCGTCCCTGGGCGTGTGTGTGTGTGTTCGGGGAGCATTGAAGGCCATGCAAAATAAATACCTGGGGTGGGGGAGGGGTGAGGGGGGGACTGAATGGCCTCCACATCCCTGAACCCAGGAATATTTTTGGGATACGCCTTTCTCATTCATTTGCACAAGCACACACACACACACACACACTCACTGTCTGTGGTGCCATAAGAGACATTCTGTTAGAATAGAATGTTGTTTTTGCACAAATTTGCATTTCATACTTTTTAAACTTTCATATACTTTATATTTTTAAAAAAAGAACCAATATTTTAACAACATTTCCATGTTGCCCAATGTGACATCTTCAAAAGTCTTGTTTTGTCTAACAAACTGCCCAAATATAATATAACTTATATACTAAACTAATATCATGTACTGTTAAATAAATACAGAGAAATAAATAGTTTAGCAGCAGAAAAAGCTGGAAATTATTCTTTTATGAAATTATTCTTTCATCGCGTCTCTCGGAGATCAAGCGGTCCGACTCGGATCCGCTTTAAAAACCATCGTTCACCAAAGATTACGGTCGTGACACGCGGTGATTCATCAGCGCTGGTGACCAGGTCGTCACAGACGTCCTCAGGCCCAAAATAGTGACCTTTGACCCCGACAAACTTCAAGCTGGCTGGTCTGTTTTTTTTTTTTGTGCTTCAAATTGTTTTTCATCTATTTTTCATTCGCCTTCACAAAACCGTGACCTTTGACACTCAAACTTTTCCCGCCAAAGAAGCCCACTTGAATCAAAGCTGACGTGAGCCGAAGAATACTGGAAAGAAGAGATGGAGAGATAAAAGAGGCGCTTGTTTCGTTTGACAAATGGTCCAAAAACCCCAAAATATATTTAATTTATCGCCACAGAAGTCGAGGAGATCCGGGCAAACTCTTCCCACGTTTGCTATTTATGCTTAAAATTAAAAAATTAAGTAAGAAATTGCCGTAATGATTGACCGATCGTCACAAGAGCGACGGATCAACGTGTTTCAGAAGAGGAGAGGAACCACAAAAAGAGACAAGAAAAAAATGGATGTGCAGATAGAGGAAAACAATGGGTGATGAATGGATGGATAGAGGTGTAGAGGAAGATGGTGGATGTCTCTCTCTCTCTCTCTCTCCTTTCATGTCCTAATTTATTCCGTCTGATTAATTCCTTTTACCCCAGCGGCTGGAGCGATTCCTCTGGATGAGCAGCACCTCTCTCTCTCTCTCTCTCTCTCTCTCTCTCTCTCTCTCTCTCTCTCTCTCTCTGCCCACCTGCTGGGCTGTTCCCCTCTCTGCACCACTTTGAGTAAAAAAAAGGCATGCCGTAACCACGGCAACCACAGCACTGTAAACATGAATAAATAAATGAAGGAATAAAGTCCCGGCTCTAAGATCTAGAATCTGTTGCTGTACTTTCTGTTTTGTTTGGACGGGCGAAGCGGGAACAAGACTTTAAAGGGTCTGTTCACCCAATAAAAGAAATAAAAAACACATTTTACTCGCATTTAAGGGTTTCGGTTTATTTGGAGTTGGAGTTAGTGAGAAAATATAATTAGTTTTACCCTTTAAAACCCCTTTTTCTAGCCACAGTCTACCATAGTTTGAAATCAATTAAATGTTTAAGTCATTTTTCTGACTGCTTTTCCTTCTCTTATGGTGCATTCACACCAAAAGAATTGTGAATTATTAGCGCGAGTAGATTACATGCAAAGTCAATGCACAGACGCGCCGGGCATCAGCGTTGGGAAGCTCCGTCCGGCATCACCGCCGTCCTGCTGTTGCTGAATCAAACAAGTATAAAACAGAACTAGTGGTTATTTCAATGGTGAATGGTGGAAATTGTAACTGTTTTCACGGGGTAAAGCCTAGGAGATAAGCCACGCCCCCTTTCCACAGCAAAAAAGCTAATTAACCACATAAAGTCGAGCGAGTAAAGTCAGGCGAAAAAGCGTTGCGAAAATTCACCCTTTTGGTATGAACGCAGGATTACACACAAAAAAAATTCGAAAGGCTTTTACCTCAACTTGCAGATTGAGACGACTGTTTTTCATTCTCTTTAAACCGTGGAGCTCAAACTCTGCCTCCCCCTAACCGACCGGACCGGCGGGCAAAAGGTTGCATGAGTTGAACAAGACGAGGATCGCGGTGACCTTCCGAGCGGGCGCTGCTGCGACCACAAAAACTCTGTCTGTAATGTTACGCCGCGTATATACTCGCCCAAAATAAACCGGTTTAACAGCAAAAACCTCGAAGGATTTTAAAAAGGATTTTCTTCTTCTTTTTATTGCTTCTGGGAGTTTGCGCAGTCGTGTGTTTAAAAAGGCTCCCGAAAATAAAATAAATGCATTGAACGTTACGAGGCTTCCGACCGAGAACATCTGATGGACTCGAGAACGGAGGCGCTCCGGAGTTTGGTCCAAACACCTGGAAAAACAGCTTCGGTTTTCCTCTCGACTCTCATTTATGGTTATAAGTGGTTGTTACCACAAGCGGTTTGGCTCGTTCTCGGGGAGGGGCGATGCGCTGCTTCTCCGTATGACGGATAACGCCTGAAGTCAGTTGCTGCTACGCAGCTGCAGTGGAGGCCTCGAGGCACAAAAGCCCTGAAGAAAATCGTCTTCTCTCAAACATTCAGTTGATTTCTTCTGACTTCTGGAACATTTTTTATTGGTACAGAGAAAATCTGTAAAAAATGTAAAAGAGTCCACAAATTTGCTCACATACTCTCCCTAACTCGCCCCTGCTGTGTTTCCTCTCGAAAACAAAGCAGAGATGTCATCAACATATTTGTAGTCTTGCAGTTAAATGTGAGGACTCTCAACACATTTCTCTCTCTCTCCCTCCCTCTCCCTCTCTCCCTCTCTCCCTCCACGATGTCGAGAGATGTGCTCTGTGTGTTTGGCAAACATCCTCGCTGTTTGACTGGCTTGAATTATAGATAGGAGATGCTTGTTTGTTTGTTCAAAACGAGGGAGTGCGAGAGGAGCCGGAGAGGGAGAGGCATCAAATAGGGCGGAGGGTTGCAGAGGGAGAAGAAAGAGAAGAAGAAAGAGACATAGAGACTGAACGGGAGACAAAAAAGCATGAAAAAAAGATGGTAGACGGAGAGACGGATGGACAGAAGAAGGATGGAGGAGGGTACTAACAGAGGGAACACTTCACACCGTGAATCAAAACCCAAATCGAAGTAAAAAAGACTTGCATTCTACCTCGGTTACAAATCCGTTGAACTCCAAAGACATCAAGTCCATCGTGTGCAAGATTCGAAAAAAAAACTAAAATTTAAAAACACAGAACATAAGAAAAGACTGAGAAAGACAAAAAGAGTGAAGATTGTGACGCCCGCACCAAATCAACTGAGTTGCAGTTTCACTCCCTTTCTTTATGTTCGGACAATTGTGGCAAAATGTCACAATTATCAGGTGAATTCGAAAACTGTGTCTTTGTGAAGTCACGGTGACCTTTGACCTCCAGATTCTAAATCAGTGCAAAAGTGCATGTTTGGGCCAAATTGGAAGAACTTGGCTGAAGGTGTTCCCTGAGAAAACCCTTATGGGAATGGGACAGAGACCTTGACCTTTGACCTCCAGAGTTCGGTCAGTTCATCTTTTGGAGCAGGCGGCCGGCCTGAAGGACATCTGTCTCCGGCACGGATGCATAAAAAAAAATAAAAAATCACCATCTTGGTGGCGGAGAACCTCCATTAAAAAGTCACCCTCCATAATTGCTCCCGCCTTACATCCGTGACCGCATCCCCCCCCCCCCCCCCCCCCGGCCCTCCGGCCCCCGCACTGCACCTCCGCGGCGGTTCTTCTGGATCCAAAGGGGGGAACTCTCCTCTGCCCATCCAGATCACATTACACAGGCTCAGGGCTCTGATGTGGCTTCAGACGGAGAGCGCACAAAACCCCATCCCACAACCGCACAGACCGGCTCGGCTCAGGCCCCGTCCTGTGGTATCCGCGCTATGAAAGAATATTTTGGGTACATTCCCTTCTATATACCCCCCCCCCCCCCCCCCCCAACATGCTGCTCTCATTTAAATGTTTTTTTATGAGAGGGCTGTGACAAGTTGTTCTGAAGGGATGCAAAGAGCTCTTCATGGGTTTCACTTCCAGAGCAGAAGGTTCTGGCCGGAGAGTTTGGTGTCGTTTCTTGAATAAAGTTATTAGTACAAACTCCCTTTCATATTTCACAAAGTAATATCTTGGGATTCTACTTATTGAGACCGGAGCCGGCTGGTTTAATTCTCCAAACTTCAATGATCCATCATCACCGTCGAAACAGACGTACGTAAATCCTTCTGATGAACTCATTTCTTTCCCTAATAAGTCTCACTCGTTGTAATTTCCGGCATTTTATTCTACAATCAGTCCAAAAACCCGATGATGTTTATTAAGTAAAAGCATCAAATTCTCCCGTTGGAGAAGTTAAAACCGGGGAATGTTTTACTCAACTAATCGTTGCATCTCTATTCTAAGAATTTTTTTTTCAAATGAAGCAATAAAAACAATTCTCTATAAAAATGTTTTTTGTAAAACCTGCTTTATTTGAAATGATTCAAGCTTTGTGACATGGTGCATTATCCTGCTGGAAGTAGCCATCAGAGGATGGGTACATGGTGGCCATAAAGGGATGGACATGGTCAGAAACAATGCTCAGGTAGGCCGTGGCATTTAAACGATGCCCAATTGGCACTAAGGGGCCTAAGGTGTTCCAAGAAAACATCCCCCACACCATTACACCACCACCACCAGCCTGCACAGTGGTAACAAGGCATGATGGATCCATGTTCTCATTCTGTTTACGCCAAATTCTGACTGCACCATCTGAATGTCTCAACAGAAAATCAGACCAGGCAACATTTTTCCAGTCTTCAACTGTCCAATTGTGGTGAGCTCTTGCAAATTGTAGCCTCTTTTTCTTATTTGTAGTGGAGATGAGTGGTACCCGGTGGGGTCTTCTGCTGTTGTGCAGAGAAAATCCCAGTAACTGAGCAGATTGTGAAATACTCAGACCGGCCCGTCTGGCACCAACAACCATGCCACGCTCAAAATTGCTTAAATCACGTTTCTTTCCCATTCTGACATTCAGTTTGGAGTTCACACCCCTAAATGCATTGAAGCAACTGCCATGTGATTGGTTGATTAGATCAGTGGTTCTCAAATGGGGGTCCGCGTACCCCAGGGGGTACGTGAAGGCACTCCAGGGGGTAAGTGAGATTTTTTTTAAATCTATTTAAAATTAGCATCCATTCAAAAATCCTTTAAAAATAGTTATTTGATAAAGATTCAATACAACATAAATGTAAGTTAACAAACTGAATTTTATATTAAGTAGGCTATTTAATTTAATTATCCTAAAAACCCAGAGTCTCCCCCATATCAGGATGGTTTGACCCAACCTGGCACACGCTACCTGTCGTCTATCACTGCCGCCTTAAAACTCAAACAATGAAGTCGTGGTTGAAGCGTAGCAGCAATGCTGCTGAAAACAGGGACAAGTGCCAAAGAAGATTTGTATACCATTGTTTATGTTGTCAACACCTTCTTCTGTGAAAACGGAATGAGCTGGAAATCCTGCAGCAACATCTGCACGGACGCAGCGGCCTCGATGACGGCAGCAAGAGAGGATTCGTAGCGCGCATTAAAACATAAAACCCTGACGTGAAGTGGACTCACTGTGTCATACATAGGGAAGCATTGGCGTGCAAGAAAATGAGCCCTGTGTTACATGACGTTTTGAACGACAGCGTCAAAGCAATCAACTTCATAAAGTCAAGACCACGCAATGCATGCCTGTTTCACCACCCCTGTAAACACATTGGAGCTGAACACACAACAGAAGTGCGCTGGCTCTCTCGAGGGAGAATACTCAACCGGCTGTTGGAATTACGATCTGCAGTGCACACCTTTCTGATCGAGCACAGGTCTCCCCATGCCACCTATATATATATATATATATATATATATATATATATATATATATCCTCCCCTCCATAGCTTTATTGTCATTGGTTGCTGGATTACATTTCACCCAGATACGTTTTTCTGATTGGCTATTCGTGTAGCCCATCTCTTTTTTTTGATTGGCTGATGAGTGGCACCTCACGGCAGAACTCCAGGGGATTCGGGGGAGACGTGCTTGATTCCTCCATGGTGAGGGCAGCGCGACCAGGTCATGTTTGTGCGCTGCGGCACATTAAATAGCCTAGAGTTTTTTTTCAGCGTGAGAAATATGATGTGTGGCGGGAGGGCGTGACTTAAGACCGAAATGCATGACAGTCACGCTCAATGCGTGACACTTGAGAGCTATATATATATATATATATATATATATATATATATATATATATATATATATATATATATATATATATATAGCAAACTGAACGAACTGAATGTGTCTCTGCAGGCCAGCATTTTAAACCTGTATGACAAGGTGGGTGGCTTCCTGAAGACGGCAGATCTGTGGAGAAGGTCCTCTGCAGAGGGAGATTTCACCTGCTTTCCTCAGGTGGAGGATTTTCTCTCTAGTGAGGATATGGACAGAGCTCCAGTCAAGTCAGTCATAGTGGGACATTTGACCAACTTGATTCAAGATTTTCACTCATGGAGGATAAATCTGCACAGCTGGATTGGGTGAGGAACCCATTTCTCTTGTGTGAAACAAACGGAAGCAAGCTACTTGTCACTTATCAGGAAAAACTCCTGGAAGTGTCATCTGACCGTGGCCTCCAGATGAAGCTTGCCACATCCACACTCACACAGTTTTGGGTGTGTGTGTGAAGCAGGAGCACCCTGACCTGGGACGGAAAGCTTTGGAGCAGCTACTACCCTTTGCCTTTGTACACCATTGAATAAAAGTTGAGAACCACTGGATTAGATAATTGCATTTATGAGAAATTGAACAGGTGTACCTATACACAGTCTGTGGGGGATGATGTTGTTCAACAGGCCGGTGCCTAATGCCTCTTAACGGATCAAACATTTGAAGGAACTGGATAATGAAAGGAGGAAGGACGACATGTGGAAGGAGTATACCCAAAAGAAACTACAAAAGAAAGATGGAGAGGCGGAGGTTCAGGAGGACACAAACACAAATGTACAGGTAAATAAAGTAGTGTACGTGTGTTTGAAAAAAGGAAGAAGAATTAACCGGAATGTTAAGAGTTGATCAATATTTAACAAATGTTAAAAATGGACTCCGGCTAATGTATGGATACAAAGAACAGGAGCCTCCACACACACACACACACACACACACACACACACACACACACACACACACACACACACACACACACACACACACACACACACACACACCGGCCTCCATTACAGCATCATCAGCCCTTGTCTTTTCATCCATCTCCCTTCTGCACATCAATTAAATCTCCCCCCACCGGCCGGGGGTCTTGTACTTTATTAGCGCCCTACCTTCCCTCTCTGTGACTGAGGGAGTTTCTCTTTAATCTTCAGGAGATGTTCCCATTAATGGGCCTATTGATTTGATGTTGCACTAGCTTCTTTTATCTCAAGGAACTCAAAGAGGTGTTGGGGAGAAGAGATGCACTCCCCGCCGGGTCCGACCGGCGCGTGGATCGCCCTCAGAGGTGGGAACGAATCTTTGAAATGTGCCGGAATAAAGAAGTTGACGCCTCGCGAGCAAAACAGCCGTAACTATGTTTTGTCTCATTGAATCGCATGTAAAAAAAAAACTGGCGGCACCTAGTGGAGGGAAGCTAATACGGAAGTGTCTTAAACCTGCATTCTCTCTCCTGACCACCAGCGGGCGACTCCTCTGGTTATATAGAAGTCTATATAAATGACTACTTAGGGGCGGCTGTAGCTCAGGGGGGATGAGTGGTCGTCCAGCAACCACAAGGTAGCCGGCTTGATCCCCAGTCCCCCCATAGTTCACATGTCGAGG
Source organism: Taurulus bubalis (assembly GCF_910589615.1). Lineage (NCBI taxonomy): Eukaryota > Metazoa > Chordata > Actinopteri > Perciformes > Cottidae > Taurulus > Taurulus bubalis. The sequence continues at coordinate 24,278,795 of NC_136590.1, read as the reverse complement.
TGTCCCTGAGCAAGACACCCAACCCCTAGCTGCTCCCTGGGCGCCTCACAGGGCAGCACACTGTTCCCTAACCAAGGATGGGTCAAATGCAGAGAAGAATTTCCCCAAGGGGATTAATAAAGAATAATTTCTTTCTTTCTTTACTTCTCTCTTGATTTATTCCCTCAGTAAACATTGTAAACATGAGTGTATGTCTCAATCTCTAGTTTCAATTCTTCTTCAATACATCATGATGTTCATTTAGTAAATTATGGTCATTTAGAGTCAAACAGACCTTAAAGCAGGGGATGCTTTAGGGGCGGGTCTACAAGGTGATTGACAGGTTCCTGCCGCTACCAGACGGCGTCCTCCGCATTTTAATTATGGTAACTTCTGCTCATTGGTTGCAACAAAAATAAAAACACAACGATGGCCGTAATCCAAGATGGAGACGGCGAAACGTCAGTCCATAAACCAAGTGTGTGATGTCAGCATGACTACGTCCCCTTTTTTTATATACAGTCTATGCAGAAAAAAAAGGATGTTACGGGATGAAAAAAGAAGGAAAAAAACTATGTTTCTCTCTCCGTTCGGGGCGTTAAAACTTGTGAGGAGGATTTTTCGACACGGCCCAGCTGCGCTGGAGTCATCTGTGTGCGTTGGGAGAGCGGAGCGAGGGCGCTGCCATCCCGCCGACCACATGTGGAGCTCCACCAAAAGCCCAGAGAGAGCCAGAGCTGGTGTGCCTCCACCGCAGAGAGTCGGGTGGGAGGGGGGCATGAGAGAGTCAGAGACCGCCTGTCGATCGCTCGCCATCTCTCTGCCGTAATATGCGTGTATTTATGCATTTGAACTGCGTGTTCATGTGCTTATTTGACGTCCTGTAATCAAAGCAAAACTACAGATTGCTATCAGTAAGTGCCATTTAAGTGCTACTAAAGTGCTACTACGGTGCTACTTTCCTTATTTAAGGTATAGTCGAAAAAGATGTGTTTTTAGTTTGCGGCGGAAGATGTAGAGACTTTCTGCTTTGTAAGGATCAACTACCAGGACCCTGATCATTCACCTTCTGGTCATTTGTTTGGATCTTGTTCTGAGTGAATTTGAGATCCTTCTGGTAAACAGTGTATAAGTCTCGGGATTTTATTGTGAAAGGTAATAACTGGTCAAGGTTGAGAGGAGAAATAAAGTCTTGGGTTCCCGAAGCTTCCCTGTTGTTGTTGTTGTTGTACACTTTATAGTGTGAATCATGAATACATCCATTCTGCACAACGTGATTGGTCGATAAATAAATAAATCAACCTCGTTTTCCGAAAGTATTCATGATCTGTGTCAGTAATCACGACCCCCCTCCTCAAAGAAAACTCAATGGTTCACGACCCCGGCGTGTGAAAAGGCCTAAAGGCTTCACTCTCTCACAGTTTCCCCTCGTGGGCGTCACGTGGGAGCCGAAGACGAAGACGCGTTTTCTGTGTCAGGCGCTTTTTTCCGCAACTTTCCGTCTCGGGACCTCAAAAGATTTGTGCCAGCGCTTCCTTTCCCTCTGGCGTGGTGGGAACTTACGAAACTTACAGACCCGAATAACAGGAGCATTGCTTCTATGAGTCTGATCTTCCTGTCTCCCCACCTCCATCTATTTTAACCTGTTTCACCACCCCAAGTAAAGTATGTATCTACTGTTGGTCGGGCATAACAGGCAATTTGAGGACGTTCCCTTGAGGTCAGGAAAATGATATATTCCTCTATTTTCTGCCAATTAATTGACACACCAAATACATATTCAGCAGATTAATCCATAACGAAAACAATCTTTACAGCTATAGAAACGACTGTGTAAGTTTCAAGATTTTACAAAAAAAAAAGTATTGAAACCGAACAAATACAAGAAGTAAAACAAAGTGTTCTGCATACAAAATACATTTAAAAAAATAAAACACTGGTGCGGTCCTTTTAAGAGCCCACTACTTTATTCTTGTCACTTCTCCAGCCACAAATCCATCCCTTGTTTCTTTCTCTTTGTGATCTCATCTCTACATCCTTCTACTCATCCCTCTCTTCTTCTTATCCATCTCGTCTCTACAGAAGAGAAACGTCTGATGTTTGTAGTCGGCTGAATTATTTAGCCGTGATTTGTAATGTAAATATGTGGCTGCGTGTGAGAGCAGAGCAGAACAGACACACACACACACACACACACACACACACACACACACACACACACACACACACAGCACGGGTCCGTAGGAGCAACCAGCAGCCGAGCCAGCCGGCTGCTGGTTGCTCCTACGGACCCGTAATTGTTCCCGGGCCTCTTCTCTCTCAGCGCCGCTCCACCCGAGCCAAGTGGCTAACCATCAGCAGCCCTTGTGGCTCGCCTCGCCTCGCCTCGCCTCCGGGCTCCAACCGCCTCCATCAGACCGATGGAGCTTCAGCACGGAGCACGAGATGTGGAGCAGCAAGCACTCGAGAACAAAGTTGTTTTTTGTGTGTGTTTTATACAAGCTTTCGGGTGACGTACCACCAACCACAGCGGAAGCCATATTGGATTAAAAAAAATTGGGGGGGGGGGGCTACATTCACCGTCAACAGTTGCAACTGTTTTATTCTCAGGGTTTCAACAAATTATTAGTTATTGATTCATCTATTGAGTCCTTTTTTTCCATCTATTGTTTATAAAAAATAGGGAGAGTTCCCAAAGACCAAGATGATGCAGCGGTTAAGCTCCAACAGACCTATTAATATATACTATAATATATTCTTGACCTCAAGGTCGTAGCGGTCCTGAAGCTTTCGATCACGTCGCTTGATCTTCATCAGCAGATGAGGGTTAAGGGTAATGAATGTGAAAGATGATGTAATACGACAGAGAGCCGCAGCCTCGTAAACGTCTCCTCGTCAGCGCCACTAGAGAATAAAAAAACTTCACTCAAGGGAGTCGCCTGTAAATAAACAAGCTTGCAGTACTATAACATACAGGACATGTATCTCAATTATTTTAACGACAAAATTTTTAATAAAATAGTTCTCTCTCTCTCTCTCTCTCTCTCTCTCTCTCTCTCTCTCTCATCAGGCCAACATGTCAACATTTCATGTCGCGCTTTTTTTTTTAACCGCTACCTGCAGCCGGATTTGTCTCCATTCATGTTTTTCTGTTACAAATTAGTTTCCATTGTAGCTCGGATGCTTTTGCAGACGGTATCTTCTCCTCAATTTGAAGTGGTAAAGGGGGGGGGGGGGGGGGGGGTGCAGTTGAGCAAGTCAAGCTTTAAAATGTTCCACCAACACAGAGCCGCACACGGTTAAGGGGCGGAGCAGTGTGTGTGTGCGCTCTTCAGGTGACAATGAGACTCGAGGCCTTTATTTTCCATGGTAAACCACAACAGGCTAAACCTCGTCTGACTGTACACAGCGAACATAAACACACACAGCGTGCGCGAGAGAGAGAGAAACATTTTGCCTTCACTGCACTCTTCTCCCCGCTTTAGTTAAAACTGAAATACACGCTTAAACTCTAATAATATATATTTTTTACCCACCTTAAGCCAAAAAGAACAGAGACAATCGTAACATCCAGATGACATTGAATGCAACAGTCTCTTGGACACCGAAGAGGAAGCTACAGATCAGCCATCAACCATCATTTGAACTCAAACGAGAATAAAATAAAGTAACGCACGTTGTCGTTTACTGGTGCACATGTTCGAGTGTTGCGCAATCCTCAGAACTCTGCGAGTAAAACAACCTCTTTTAATATATAAGAGGACAGAGGTCAAACTCTCCTCCTTAAACTCTGTGGCAGAGGGGAGCGATCGGGGTCATGGAGTAGAAAGAGAAAACTAAAATCAACAGTCGTCTCTTTTGCTTCCTCTAATCAAAGCAGCATAGCACTGACTTGATGCTCAGTTAACGGTTGCTTAATTGAAACCAGTATTCCCTCAGCTGGGCCTGAGATTAATGGGATTCTGGGGGGGTAAACTGGAGCCTGATGGCGCTCACGCTGCACTGCTTGTTTGTGACAGTGTCAGAGTTATGGTGGCCTTTAATTGGCAGCATTAGGACCCCGGGGGCACCTTTTTTTGGTTACTTTCTTTAAAGACAAACAGAAGAAATCAGAGACCATAAACCCATCATCAATGCAGTCTGACTGACTGACTATTTCGTCATTTCGTCTGAATCCCATTCCCCGCGAGCTTGAAGTCGAAACTTCCAGTGCGACATCTGCAGCTCGATAGCGACGACGCGTTCTATTTGTTTGTGTTGTCGTCAACAACTTCTCTTTGAGGGGGTTGTTCCGATGATCAGCATCAGAGTGACGAAAACTTACAATGGGGGCGACGCGAATGCCAACGTATTTATTATTTTTTTTTCCTTTGCAAACTTGATGAACTGCAGTCAGTTTTTCATAGATTTTAAAGTTTTATAGGTAATATGTGACATTACAGCTTAATCCAGGACTTACATTTACCCAACAGGCTGTTTGTATGTATCCTTTGAATGAATATTCTCCCTCAGGGACACTGTGTAGAAGAAAACTCTTCCTCTGTATAGAATCCAGAACTGTATCCGGCAATTTAATCAGCACAACCTTTACTTTGATATGTTTCAGTGTCCAAAACACTATCATTGTGATTTCTGCCCCTCAAGGACTCAAGATTTCTCTTCACATTAGAAAAAAAGTGAAACATCTTGAGTTCGGATTGACTCTTAAAGAGGATCTAGTTGTGTGCTTTTTCCAATAATAAAGGCAGCGTTCAACAGCCTATATCAACATATATATTAATATCCATATTGGGTATTTCATCAGTCCTTTAAGTCTTTTTCCTCAAACAACTCCACTTCCTGTGAGTGAAAGTGAAAACGGCTTTCGAGATGGTAATTGAACCCTTTTGGAGCGGGGCTCCTTTTCCTTGAGTGTGGCGGTGAAACGGTTAACATTGTCGAGAGTCTGCTTCCACCGGGGCTGTAGTTGAGTCTTCACCAGGTGCACAACGCGGTTAGCGCTTCTCATTGTTTACTGCTGCCTCCCTTCCTGCTAGATTCTCTCTTTCTCTCTCTCTTCTCTCTCTTTTTCTCTCTCTCTCTCTCTTTTTCTCTCTCTTTCTCTCTCTCTCTCTCTCTCTCTTAAATCAGGTGTGTTCCGTTTGTACTTCACTTCCTGCCCCCCTTCACCCTTTCATCTGTGCATACAGTGTTCCCCACATACATGTCCTGTACGTACAACGCCTACACTGTCACTCACACGCACTCATACACCCACCGACCACAGTGCAGTGCACGTCACAGTTGCTCTAGTTTTTTCCTTTTTGTTTGGCCCTGAAAAAGTGCTCAAAACAATGATACAAAAAAAGGTTCATTACTTCCTGAAACTAAACGTATTAACTTCAAAACCGTGTGTGGTAATTTGTCATGAAAGCATCTTGTGTTTTTTTGTCTTCCTTCTGCCTCCCCTCCCTTCCTCTTTCGAGACAACATCTCCCCTCCACCTCTCCTTCCTCGCTTTCTCGTTTCCATCAGTGCCAAAATCCAGACGCAGTTATCGGACGTGCACTCTTTTTGTTGTTGTGTTTTGTGCGTGTGTGGCGTTGCATCTCTTGTGTGTTTTCTCTGCAGACTGACATGAAAAAGGTTCCCATGGCCACAAAGCCATGGGTAAGTAGGAGTTTTTCCTTTACTCAACAAAAACGGAGCCAAACAAAGGTAGGAAATCAATTTGACGCTCGGCCCGAGCTCCTTGAGAGGAAACCCGGTGAAGAGGGAATTCCTCCCTCTCCCTTTTTCTGCGGCTTAAAAGTGACATTAAACACTGAGCCAAAACATACGCGCTGGAGGAGTCATCGCGGGATCCCCGAGGACTCATTTTCCTTGTGTGGCGCCGTTCTTTGACGGCACAACGTGTCCACCGGTGTACCGACTTAAACCTGATTACACGGCCACTGGCATCGGCAAGCCATGTGGGACATCTGCTTTACAGCAGGAAACAGGAAGAGCGCGCTGGCTAGGACTGGCTCAGGCAACAAAACACATGAATATGTTTTTGAATGGACCCACCATGTCCACTCACACACACACACACACACACACACACACACACACACACACCTTTTGGAAACCCCCATCTGGGGGGCACTGCTCTTTCTTCCTGTGTTCAAGTAGTCGTTTTCTATTATTTTCCATATTTTGATCATAACTATGAACATCAGCATGATGTGAGCAAGATTTCCCAAAAATGCCTCCTCGAGTGATCCCAGAGTTTTTCAAACTGTATGGTTCAGGGCCTTAACAACATCCCACCAGTGGCGGCTGGTGAATTCTTTTTTGGGGGGGGGACGCAGTTGGACGGCGCAGTTTAAATAGCACTCCACAATGAGAAGAAAAGAGGTGTTGAGTAGAATATTCTAAAAAACAAAGCTTTATTTCAAGAAAACACAGTGCTCAACACTGTCCAATAACAACTATCAACAAACTGTAACTTTGGGCATGAGAGGTTCAGAGCAGAATGGTTTAAGAAACATTGGGTTGGGTTTCAGAGGTTTACAGAATAAAAGAGGTGCCCACACCCTCACATGAAAGAGGTTCAGAATAGATTTAGAAAGAGAGACATCACATTTTACATTGGGTGTTTGACAGAGTAGGCCCCACTACTTTAAACTGGGGGCCCTGCAGTAAGGTGGCACTGATAAGGTGGTCTTTGAAGGCAAAGCGTTCCCTGGTGCCACAAACCTACAGATAAATATATAGAGAGAGACAGATAAGTTGTGGGGAAATATCTACTACAAACAGGCTTCATACTACAGACAAAAAAACATACATACACACACACACACACACACACACACACACACACACACACACACACACACACACACACACACACGTTGGGGGTTCAATTGGTATTTTAGATAAAGTTATAGTCTGGTATGATATCCACCCAAATCTAACAATGTCCACATGTGTTCTGCTGTGGGAAAGATAAAACATTAAACTCGAGCACAGGCATCTGCTGATTTTGACACTCACCTCTGCAGCAATCCTTCCAAGCTCATCTTCCTTCATAGCCCGGCGCTTCCTCGGCTGCTCAGAGCCACTGCTTTGCGCCACACTGAGCATCCAGCTAACCAGCTCCGGTTGGTTGAAAGGTGTTTCGCGTAGAGATACCACAGAATTTTCAGTCTCCATACTAACATAATCAAAGTCTCTGCTAGTGTTGCTCGCGTAGATACGTGGGAGCTATATGGATGTGAGGGAATGATAAAGGTCTCTGATTCAACGAATAGTCTATTCACGTTGCAATAAGAAACAATGTCATTGGCTAAGGTGCACACTTGTGCGCCCGAAGATTCGCGTTTCATCCGCCAATGAGAAGCTGTCCTTGCCGTAACGACCGTGAAATGTTTGCTCGCTGCCATAGACTCACATTTGGCCGGTGCCCCGACAGGGGGGAGGGGCTTTTCTCAGTGATGATGAACGGCGATATATTATATTTGGGTTACGGTCTCCCACACACATTTAGCGCGTCAACACAGTATATTTCTTATTTAAATTATTTGGTATAAAATGTTTTTTGACAGTATATATTATATGTTGTGTTCTTTTTTTTTCATCGCAAAGTTTTAAGAGGGGCGGCGCCCTAGCGCCCTCTATTGACGCACCGCCACTGCATCCCACAGACTAATAAGACACCTTTTTGGAAAGATTAGGACCTAAATAATCAAATCTGCAACAAATCTGCAACTAATCACAACAAAACAAATGACATGTTAGGAAGGAGTTACAGTCAAAAAACTGTGTCGTTCGGTTAAGAAAGGGAAAAATTACTTTTTTTGCATTTCATGGCAAAGCATTGGCCGATTTGGGCATGCTGGGTACCGAAAAAGAAAAAAAAGCTCCATCCATTTTGTGACTTTACAGTACTAATAGGATTAAAGGACTACTGTAAAAGTCGGGTTACAAGCCGCTCCTACTTCAGGTCAGTGTCCCGCTGTAGCAAGCTAGGAGCAGCGCTAGTTAGCGCTGCTGCTAGCTCCCCTCTCCTGCTGCTAGCTCCCCTCTCCTGCTGCTACTGGCCGCTGCTGCTGCTACTGCCCACGTCCCCACTGCCCAAGTCCGTTGTCGAACCGGGCTGGTCCCGCTACCTTCGGTGGTTGTCGAGGAGCTAGCGGAGAGCAAGCGGAAGTTAGCGGGGAACTAGCATGAGCGCCAGCTGGCTACAGCGGGCAGTAAACGGGGACATTGACCGCAGGTAGTAGCGGCGTTTAACCCGAAATTAAGTTAAACAACCATGTGTTTGCGGAGATAATTAAGTAAACGTTTTTTAAAAACATTTTTTTTGTCCGAGAATAGGCGCGGGGGGCTTGGTGCGCTTAGTTTCTAAAAGGTTCCCAGTAGCTTCCAGTCGCTGTTCACAGGACGCTGATTGGCCTTCAATTCTCTCAATTCTTTGGTCAGTATGAGCGCTGTGCAGAGTGGAGGCAATAAGCTAGCAGCACAAATAGCTTCCGTTCACATGATGGGTATCAGATGAAGTACTCTGTTGGTATATCGCTATCACTTTAGAAGCACTGGTATTGGTACTGCCATTGTTATTTTTTACGAGATTATTAAACGACGCACTCCTAAGAAGATGCGAGAGCAGACGACAACTTCCAGCTCTGTAAAGTGAAGCCAATGCTGAAGTGTCTTAAAAGTGCATTTTCTTCTTCTCTGGTTGTATAGAAGTCTGATTAAAGCTGTATTCGCTCTACTGACCACCAGGGGGCGACTCCTCTGGTTGTATAGTCTATAGAAAATGACTCTACTTCTCTCTTGATTTATTCCCTCAGTAAACATTGTAAACATGAGTTTATGTCTCAATCTCTAGTTTCAAGTCTTCTTCAATACAGCATGATGTTCATTTAGTAAATGATGGTCCATTTAGAGTCAAACAGACCATAAAGCAGGGTATGCTTTTGGGGTGGGGCAACAAGGTGATTGACAGGTTACCAGAGATGTATAGGGTGTCTCTATGTCAGTCCTCCACATTCCAAATATGTTCACTTCTGTTCACTAGTTTCAAAAAACCAAGGAGGCGACGACTGTAATCCAAGATGGTGAGTCGGCGACAGACAAAATGCCGAATTTGTGGCTTTTAAAACTACGTCCACTTCTTATGTCCAGTCTGTGGTGCAAAGGCTTCAGAGTTGATTTTGTGCCGCTGCTTTATCAACAACTTTCAGCCGTCGTGTGGAGACTCACCCGTCTCACACTGAATATTTCAATCTCAGTCTCACTTACAGGAACAGTCCTTCAAAACAAATCATCAGTAGTAAGTTGCTGGCTAATAAAAAAAAACACACACACACACACACACACACACACAAACAAAGAATATCACTGGCAAGAAGCATTTTGAAACATGAAATATGTGCCAAATTAATCAATCAACTACAGGAAAGAGAAAAAGACCAAAACATGATGCATTGTCCTCCCTGCATGGGAGGCATGTTGTTTTTGAACAATGCACACTGTGTGTGCGTGTGTGTATGTGTGTGTGCGTGCGTATGTGGCCGACGAGTGTCAGTGTGCACGAAGAGGAAAAAGGAAGTGAAGACACTACACTAAACAGACACTTCTCTGTGTAGTCTGTGTCCTGTGTGTGTGTGTGTGTGTGTGTGTGTGCACACAGTCGAACACACTGTGTATGTTTGTGTCATGTGTGTAATATATATATATATATATATATATATATATATATATATATATATATATATATATATATATATATATATATATATATATATATATAGTATCATATGAGGGATTAAACTAACTTCTGCTCCTGTGTGTGTGTGTGTGTGTGTGTGTGTGTGTGTGTGTGTGTGTGTGTGTGTGTGTGTGTGTGTGTGTGTGTGTGATCACAGCCATGTGTGCTGAGCTGCTTCATGCGGCTGTGGAGGCTCCAGCTGGTCTGGGCAGAGCCACTGGCACGAGGTGAAGGAGGAGGAGGAGGAGGAGGATGGGGGGAGTCGAGTTTCATTTAGTCGTCTATTTTTATGAACACTATTTTAATAAAGTGCATATTAAAAGGAGCATAAAGGGTGGAGGTTTGGAAGGCTGAGGGGAGTCGGTACAGAGTCATCACAGCATATATGATATATGATATAAATGTTTATTCACGCCATGAGTCAGGTAAACCCCTCCGTTTGCTGCCGTGTCCCTCAGACAGGTAAAGACCCCGGAGCACAGACCGACCGGATGAAATGACCAGAAATCTGCGACATTAATCTCAAAACTTGATTCTTGGAATGAAGTAATTACGCGTTGCTTTCTGCCACCAGCTCGGCTCTGAATCAACGCGCCAGTTTGACATTTTGAAAAAGAAAAACGTCCACATTCTGGTGACGATGAGTTAAGATGAGAACGTCGGCACTTTGACCTTTCAACCTTCCTGCAGGAGAAGACCAAGCCCGGTTCTGTGGGCTCAGTAAATGCTGCATATCTGGGTATTTACCACCCAGGAAGTTGAAAACGTTTGGCTTCGCGAGCCACTGAGCACCTTTCATGAGAAAACGCTGCATCAAGATCTCCTCCCATCAGGGATGCACCAATCGGACCTTCTCCTGATACCTGAGCACCAATCAGACGCCAGCGTTTCATCAATAATCTGCAGGCCAGGGTCGTTGTTCTACGGGTACGGCAAACATCGGGCCCGACTTAAACGTCGCTTTTAAATCCTACCTTCAGGAAACTAAACGTCTCAAAAAATAAATAAATACTTGTTCGTTAGTCGTTATCAAAATTTAAAAAGCGAGTCCGCGTCGCCGGCTCAATCTCGGGATTGCCGGCGGGGAAAAAATCTGACCTTGAAAGTCACAGAAAAGTCAAGAGCAAGAAGTACCCGACCAGCATGCACCTACAATAATATCTAAGTACCATCCTGTACCAGATCCTCACACACACACGTTGGAGACTGTAAACAGGTTGTAAATTTCCTGCCGGGGATAGATGAAAGAGGCCGAGCAAATTGTCATGTGCGATCGCATATGGCCGCCACAGCGACTCTGTATTCAACGGCAGCTTCATGAGCGGGCGAGAGAGACGGCAGACAGATAACATGAAATGTTTAAGGCAACGCGAGCTGAAGGCAACTAAAACACACACACACACACACACACACACACACATTCACACACGAGATGAGGCACATGAGGCAATGTTCTGAACGTTTTTTGTTTTCATTTCTATTTTTGGAAAGTACAGCGTTACGATGTTTGAGCGACACACGTTTTGTGAAACTATTCAGTCTGACTGTCTACAGCAATGAAGAGGAAATGAAACAAGACTTTTAATTCCCAGAGGTCACGTGATCTCTCTCTCTCTCTCTCTCTCTCGAACAGAAGCAGATCATAATCATAATCAACTCAATATACTTCATTCACCACGAAGGCGGCTACTAATCTGTCAGAAATTGAACTTTCCTCATTGACCTCAATGTTGAAAAAAAGAAAAGCACAAATTCATAATAGGATTAAACGGGTCCTCTGATGACACCTGTGTGAATGTTTTCTTCTTCTTTCTTTATTCTAAATTCAGATTTATTAATTTTTTCTTTATTAGTAATCAAGTAAGTTGATTTGTTTTGATATCTAAAGAGCCTTAAAATGCAGAATATAGTATTCAATCATAAGATACTGGGAGTAAATGCTTCTTAATTCCCTTTGGTCTTTAATTATTTATTTATTTTTAACACCTCCGAGGATCAAAAGCCAGAATCTCTGTTTTATAAACTGCTATTTGTCGAGACAGGTGGATTTAATTCAACATCTGTATCTGAAACTGTCCGGGGGTCACAGGAGGGAGTCGACATGTTTGTGGCACGCTGACCTACTAACTGTGTGTGTGTGTGTGCCGCCCAGCCACCATGCAACATGAAAACAATGACGAGTGGGCTACACACACACACACACACGCACACACACACACACACACACACACACACACACACACACACACACACACACACACACACAAACTGTTATTGATTTAGATTCAGATTCTTCATCCTTTCGTCATTTTTAATGTGTTGTAAGCAAAAAAAGTTTTTAAAAGTTTTCAGACTGCAGCACCACGGATGTTGTGAAGAAAAACAAGTCTACGTTTTTGGACTGGACAAGGGGCGGGGCGGCTCGTCGCCTTCACTCTTTGGTGGAACGGAAGCTGATATTACACCTGTACAATCGTTTCAACCGATGTATGCACTGGTGTGAATGGCAGTGTGACAGCACAAAGCTTTCTGAAGACTTTTAAGGTCAAATGGCCCAGGGTAAATCGGCTGATTCTAACCCGAGGAAGGTGGCCCAAAATCGAATACAACACATTCCCAATGACCCGCCCTTCTACGGGGGTGATCCACGGATTTTTACTTGAGAAAGGCTGCCTAAAAATCAGATACAAACATCTCAGTAATGTGCCCTATTTCCGACAATTTTCCAAAAGGCTAAGAAGCTGAAATTACACCTGTACTATTGTCTCGACTTGTGCACTAGTGTGCACTAGTGTGAATGTCAGTGTGACAGCACAAAGCTTTCTGGAAAATGACTTCTTGCGGTGGAATCCTCCGTCACGTCGGACACAACTACGGTTTCTGTGCATTTATTACGCTTTGCCGTCCGTTCAGAAGTTCGCTCCTCTTCTGTAAACGCTGCAGATTAAAAGACCAAACTTTGCAATCAGGAGTAGAGAAACCGCATTGATTTATATTATTGATTTAATAAAAGGTTATCCTCAGGCCTTGCAGATCGGGAACCAGATCCAATCCAGAACCTTTAATATCGTTATTTTCACATACATTAGCAGACGATGTGGTTAGAATGAGTGTGTGTGTCTGTGTGTGTTTTGAGAGAGACACAACGTTGTCATTGATTAACTACGAGCTTGAGAAAACACATCTGGGCAGCTCGCTCTGTCAACAGCGGCACGGGAGAGAAACTCTGCATGGTTTCACTCCACCGGCCAATGACTCACCTGGGTGCAACATCCCGCAACTGCTTCACACAGACAGACACACACACACACACACACCTTATGAAGACCTCGCAGACAAACACTGGAGCCTAAAACAAAGAGTCAGAACTCGCCCTGTGACCTCTGACCTCTGTAAAGCAGCAGATTCTCACGTTTGAGAAGCTGGAAGCAATTCTCTTTCACCCGTTTTGACAAAAGAAAAAAAAAATCTGGCCTGCACACACCATAACACCAGATTCGCCGTGCTGCTTTTTTATGGCACGGCGGGGGAGAGGGGGCATTACTTTCCAGCATCAGAGCGGAACAGGACCACTGAACCGGAGCTCGGGCTCTCAGAGGCAACTTAAGAGGTCGATGGCAGCAACAAGTGGAAGGCAGATGGAGAACCCCACAAAACATGTCTGACCTCTGGCGTCATCCTGGTGGACAGGAAGCGTGGGAGGAATTATGGGAAATGTGGTCCTAATTTACAGAAACACTCGCACCGACGACGCCACATGAAGTCACCAAGCGTATCCTCTTGTTCCCTGTTTTTATTCCATTTCAAAAAAGGGGGGTTCTCAATTAGTCTGACATTCCACAAGAGATTTGTGTCTGAATTGTCATTCAAAATGAGACTTAATGGTGTCAATCAAAAACTAACCCACATTTCCTTCACCAACACCTGTCTTTTACTGCTCTACAGTTTTTCCCCGTCCCATCTTCCCGTCTGCGCCGGAAAGAAATAAGTGGATGAATAATTACAGGTATAAACACCTCGGGGCCATCTGAAGAGAGGGGGAGGAAACGACGAGGGGAGGGCGGGGGGGGGGGGGGGGGGGGGGATCCTCTTCTTCTGATATTCTTTTAAACATTTCCGCCTCTTGAAATGGTCCTCTGAACAGTTTCTCTTCGGGCGCCTTCACAGCCCGCTACTTCAAAGCCGCCGAGGACGCTCTTATGGTCATTTGTATTTTAATCCCACCCGTCGCTCTCTCTCTCTTTAATGCTCTCTTTACCTCTCTCGCCCGCACGCACAAACACACACACAGAGTGCTGGTAGACTTAACTTTGCGTCTAAGTAACTGTTGATCGTGTTTGGTCTATTAAAAAAAAAAAAATCATGAAATAAGAGAGTTACGTGCCAATTACAAAGAAAATAATAAACAAAAATAATGGAAATCATCTGCTCTCATCAGGTCAGGACTCCCACCGAAACTTAAAAACACTATTTCTTTCAAATGAATACTTCTGAAGGGCAGTTTTAAACATTTCAAATCCTACTGTGGTCAAATTATTTTATTTATGAACACAAACACTACCAAATATGATGATATTTCACGTGAAGGGCGAACCTTTCGTAAATCTCGACGGTATTGTTTGATCGAGAGCAACCGTGGAGCTTTGCGGTCCAATCATGAGCCTAATTTCACTCCATAATCTCCCATAATCTGAGACTTTGCACAAGCATAATCTCACACTTACATCCATCGCAACAATGTAGCGTTAAGATGCCACATCCACACAGGAAACACCCCAGAGAGGAATCTTCTTAAGAGAGTCCATCTGTGGCCATGCGGCTGGAGAGTAACACAAGAGTTGCTTTAAACCTTTGACGCCTTAATAAACTGTATTTATAAAAAAAAAAAAAAAAAGTAAGATTCCCTTCCGTCGGATCGACCCGAGCTTTTGCCGCCTTCTAGTGAAAGCTGCTTTTCTATAAGGCCTCTTAAATCCTTATCGTAGCCAGTCAGAGGCAGGGAGGCCCCCGTGCTGCTCATCCCTGCCCCTGGGTCTGTATGAGGGGTGTGGGGGGGATTAGGGAGGCCTCGGCCGGTGTTGCTGCCATTGTTTACCGAGAGACGAGGAGCTGGTGGAACAACTCCCCTGTCAGCGCCGCGACACAAAAGGAAACAAGGAAGTGGCGAGATCCGAAAGACTTGCGCAGACACATGCCGTTCCCTTGATGTCGAGAGGATCGACTCAGTGAGCTTGTTAGCGACACCAGCTGATTTATGAATGGACACAAGGAAGAGGAGGAGGCATCTGAAGAAGTGTAGAGGCAAGAGACGTGGAGCCCAAATTATAATTATAATAAAACAACAAGCTGTTGAAGTGGCTATTCAAGTGCATGATTTGGAAGTTCTGGTTTGGCTCAGAGAGAGGGGATATTTTGAAGGTGGAAAATGTAAAAACCTACTTTAGAAATGACGATGAAAAATTACAGTTTCACTCCTGCCCTTCCCAAAACATGTCAAAACTCTCTCAGCAGTCTTCCCGTCACTTTTCAATTTCAGTCTGCAAAGTGAAATGTTAAAACGAGCGGGAAATTCCCCCGAACAAGACACTGCTTGTGAATTTCAGCCAGAGCGTTTAAAACGCTGTTGAAGCAGCTTTTAGTGGACAAGTGTCAGTCAAAATCAGTTTTCACTGAAATGTGTTAAAGCTGCTCTGAAGCCAAAGTTCAATCCCCCCTAAAAAACTTATTTCAAATTAAACAGAGGACAAACGTGCCAAACTCAGGACTGTGAGTGAAGGTTATTGGTTCAAATCTAGTCTAAATACCCAAAATATATCAGTGAGTCATTGGCTACTTCAGAAAAATATCCCCCTCCACTGCTTTCAACCAAGCACCCGGCAATCGCCATCAACCATTATGCAACAGGACTTCTTCTACTGTTGTATTTCTACTCTTACTTTGATTGCGCGCACGCACACACACACACACACACACACACACACACACACAAAGTTCAGCGTGCCACAAACACGTCAACTCCCCTTCCTTCCCTTTATTGTGAAAGAGCCGCAGGAAGTCATTAACTCTCTGATTTGATGAAGTGCTGTCTTATTATCCGAGATGGACAACTTGTCTGCACCTTTGTAGAAAACAATAGGCTTGGAATACTTCTGGAGAGGAAGCTGATCAGATGAAGTAGAGCAAAAAACCATCTAGTTCATAACCAACACTAATATGTGACGCTCTAAGAGGGAAACTCTGCTCTGACTCAGTGCAGGAAGACGTGGTCCTAAATGAATATGAAGGAGCTGGTGTTCATGCAGTATGATGACCAAACTCTATGAGATCCATTCCTTCTCCTCCTAACTCATCTCTGTCCACCATCGATGGAAACTTAGAAATGGGGACAGAAAATTTAACCGGAGCAGCTGAGAGGATGAAAGTAGGAAAGGAGGATGGGGTAAGAATTGGATGGGGGAAAAATTGTAAGAAAGCAAAGTTGGGAGAAAAATGGGCGGATGCTGAAGAGAGGAAAATATACCCAATGTTTTTTTTCTTTCTTTATTGACAATTTCCCCTCCGCTGGGGTTTGACTCCTCGAGACGACAAAAGACTCCTGATCCCTTCAAAAATAGGCTGCTGGTAATCCGCAGCATTGTGCACATAGCGAAGGTCTAACACACACACACACACACACACACACACACACACACACACACACAAGCACACAAAACACACCATGAACTCTGGGTACAAACACAGGCCTGCGGCAACAAACTTGAGGAGAAAACATGCAGATGAAGACACACACACACACACACACACAACCAAAGTGTACTGAATTTGGAACAGCGCGCGCACACACACACACACAACATGCACAGTGCCGTGCACGCTCCAGATGCAGCTTCGTTGTATCTCTGAACGGCCACTTCCTCCGAGAGGACCGCTGATATCCGACATTAATGCAACAACGGGGAAGCGTCCCGTGAAATGTGTACTATGGGTATTATCATGAATGGGATGAGGGGGGGCACTTTGCAGCAGCAGAGATTAGAAGCTCTATGTTTCTTGTTGCACGACGTGTGAACATTAATACCAGAACAACACGATTTGTGATTTTTTTTCTCTTCCGTTTCAGACAATCTGGTTCGGTTGAGCTTGTAAATCTTGTGTTAATCATTTTAGAACAAAAAACAGTCGTGGCTGGATCTTTTGGGTGATGTGAAGACTCGCTCCCCCGCCTTTGTTGTTGACGTCTTTGGACAGGTTTTCATCCAGAACTCAATGGAGCTAGGTCATTGTCAGTATGTCATCATTTCTAAAAATTTTTAGCTCAACGGTTTTGAACAAGTTGCTGTTGTTTGTTTGTTTCCAGAACATGAAAAGCATGAGAGCTGCGGCTCATTCTTTCATCGTCAATTAATCTACAGATTAGTTTTAATAATCAAACCATCCGTGGCAATTTCTCAGAGCCCAAGATGACGTGTTCAGGTGTCTCACTTTTGTCCTTTGATATTCGATCAACAATGAAATACAAAACATAGTTTTCACTCATACAATAAGTACTTTCATACAGACCAATTATTTCAGCTGCAGACAGAATAAAACTCTCTCTGTGGTGCAAGAATACGTGACTGATCACTGAAATAGCTTAACAAATGTCCAAATAGTATATATATATATATATATATATATATATATATATATATATAGATATATATATATATATATATATAACATTACATTTAGCTGACACTTTTATCCAAAGAGACTTACATGTTTGCTCTATACACCGTAGAGACAGTAACGGGGAGCAATTAGGGGTTAAGTGTCAGCGAGCACAGAGCGCTCATCCAGATTGAACATTAATCGCGCATGCGCAAAGCCGCCGCTGAGATACCTGTCAGCTGTCCTTCACATCTCCACCTCATTCAACCAGACTTCAGTGCTCTTGTTCAAGCCAACACAGACTGGACTTTTCTCACTGACTAAGAAAAACTGAACTGAACAAGATCAAAAACACTGATTGCTTTTGTATAAAGTTAATCAATTGCTGGTCTTTAACATACATCTTTAAGGTAAGCAGCAAACTGAACATGGACAAAAGAAGGAGTTACTACTGAACAGACTGTTTATGTTGTTCCCTGATAAAAGGCAAATGTTTCTTCTTCAGCATGATATTAAGCTGTTTTACATTATAATAAAATAGTCTATAACATCTGAAAATAAATACAATATTTAATTGAATGTCATATAGAAGCATTACAAAAATTAAATACATCTTTTTTTTCTTCCCTAGCATATTTTTTTTATTTAAATACTCTTGTTAACTTGCTGTTGCTCCAGAGTGTCTGTTATATTGTTCTGATAACATTACTTTAAAACAAAAGCACGCAATACACTAGTTTTTACTTCATTATTTAATTTGGCGCATGATGCGATTAATCGCAGATAAATCATGCGATTAATCAGTTCAATTTGTTCAACTTTGCCCAGCCCTAATATATATATATATATAAAGAAATTATCCTTTATTAATCCCCTTGGGGAAATTCTTCTCTGCATTTGACCCATCCCTGGATAGGGAGCAGTGGGCAGCCCTGTGGGGCTCCCGGGGAGCAGTTGGGGGTTCGGTGTCTTGCTCAGGGACACTTCGACATGTGAGCTATGGGGGGACTGGGGATCGAACCGGCTACCTTGTGGTTGCGGGACGACCACTCATCCCCCTGAACACAATATCAGCCTGAGGTATAGAACCACCTGATCTCATCCCTGAACAGGTGAGTTGACCATAAAGCTGCAACTATTAGTGCTGAATCAGCTGTTTTACAGCCTTGTTACCTTGAACAAATTTTGCACTTTTAGTATTTTCTATTGCACAAACTAAACAAGATCTCAAAAAACATGAATCACAAAGTGAGGAGTCCTGAAGACAGAAGGACACACAGAAGGACATAAGAAGACGCAGAAGGACACACACAGAGACAGACCTGATCTGCTTTACGTGAATACAAAACCAGCAAAACACCAAACAGAAACTTTTTTCTTTCTTTATGCAAGTCTCCCAGACCTATAGTTTCCGATCCATCCATAATCATAACCCAACCTTGAGCTCTTCTAAACCATCGTGCTCAGCCCTTTCAAGTGGCAGGTAGACGGGGGCCCGATCTATGCCGCTGCCGCCTCGCAACCCGGCGGGCTAATTACAAGGGGAGCGGCAACAAGTGAGCATTGTGTGGAGTCTCCAAGACACACGGGGGAAAGAAAGTGCTCTTTATCTCTCCACCGCCGACACCCCCCCATCCCCACCATCAACAAAAATCTCTGAGGGAGAGGGAGTGCGGTTGGGACTCCAGGGGTTAGAGGAGGGGAAGAGAAGTGGGCGAGGGTGACGAGGGTGGGAGAGTAAAAATTCTCTCTCTCTCTCTCTCATTATTATTAACAATGCTATATTTTATATTATTTATATCATTAATATTGTATTATAATTTGTCTCAGCCTCCTGTGGACAGGTATTATAAATTAGCTAAACTCAACTTAACTTATCCTATTTCCTAAAAAACTTAATGGCAATGAGCAGTCCTGACCACAACATTGACCAGTATTAACGTTTTACTTGCAGTTTCTCTGTCCGCACATCTGCCCCTCTACCTGTTTGCCTTCAGTGATGTTTTTTTGGGTGCCAAAAAAAAAACACAGCCACCACCATGGGGAAGCGCGCACGGCGTGAACACGCCTCTGGAAATCATGAATGACAGGTTGACCATTTGATGCTTTGACTAAATATTGTAATAGTGAGGTTTCTGATAGAAAACCTTAGCCATTTATGACATAGCAGATTATATTCCTTTACCTACTTAGTCATTATCAACATCCTTGAATCATCAGGGATGTGGATATAATGAGTAAGTTGGTAAAGGAATATAATAGAACAGTCATAGAAGGTCATCACTTTACAGTAATGCAGCCTTTGAAACACTTTTACGACAAGACAATAGCCCAAATCTCAGAGAATATCTATATACAATAGCAATATATTATCCAGCCCTTTCAATAACAGAGTGAGGGAGATGTCATTTCCTCATTAAATGAACGTACATCGGTAATTTAAAGCCAAAACGAAGACACAAATAGTGTTTCCCTCATTCATTGTATAACATGTTAACCAACTCTATTGCACAGAAGTAACGCTCACACATGAGGTGTGTGAAAAAAAAAGGGATTAGTTGAACTAGGAGATAGTCTGCAAACAATAGTCTTTTTTTTGTATCCGTCAACGACCCATTTAAAACCTCCCACGACCAACCGTCTGGGTCTTGACCCCCACTTTAACCCCCACAATTTTTATGACACAGCAGATTCCTCATGTTCGATCAGCCGACAGCACGTGTGACCTCATAAGCGTGCGTCCCATCTGGAGGAGAGGAGGCTTCATTCAGGCGACGGGCGATTACGCCGGACGGGAAAAAAAATATTCGGCCTGGACATGGGCACTCACGGGACTCGAACGCGATGCTGCGCGCTCTGAAATCACTCCGCGGGGGCGCGATGACGACACCGATCAGATTCCCAATGTCATCGTCGTCGTCAAAAAAACAAAAACAAAAAAACAAGCTTCTTTTGTAAGGGAGTGGAAAGCAAGTTTTTAGGAGGTGCTTCGGGTTCGGAAGGCGGTCGGGTGGGTAACGGTTCAAAACCAAGACCAGAGCACATGTTGGGTTTGTGACTGAGACATACACACACACACACACACACACACACACACACACACACACACACACACACACACACACACTCGCACACAGACGAGTCAACCTTTACCGTGTTAAAATACACGTTTGAGACCTGAAACAACTTGTTTCTTGTTCCTTGGGCTTCATTATTGTCTCAATTACATATAAACTATACAAGAAGATATTGTCAATATATTACAATATGTGAAAGAGGAAATATGCTGGCAGCTACCTGACATGAGTCGAGCTTTGAATCAAACTCGATTTATCGATAAAGGAGCCATAAAGTAAAAAATAAACTTAATGTAAAAAATATGACTGTCGAGGCAATCGTATGCCGAAGTCCAGCACTTACACTTAGACCAGATGCACAACAAATGACGTACAAATTATGCAGAAAATCCCAGAAGAAACATTTACGACTTTATCCAAAAATAACAAACCAACACAACACACCCGGCACTTTAGGGTTCATCGCCCACGTTATCTCTGTTTGATACTGATGAGTACCGGCTACTGAGGATCTCTTTGCTCCCTCCAAAAAAGTAAAATACACTAGCCAGCGGCCACCAGACTTGAACGATTCTGTTCCCGGTTCAGCATTTGGACTCCAACCGGGACGTAAACACGAGGCCCCTCCGGAGGCCCAACCGGCTACTCGACGCGAGAAGGAAACCAACGGTGCAGCCAGCGTGGGGAGAACGAGAAGAGGAACAAAAAAAAGGACTTACATTTGGAGAGCTGTTGGGGAGGTAGGGGTCCGGCAGCATCAGGAACGGGTACCCCGGGTACGCCGGCGCCTTGTACATGCCCCCATCCTGGTGCTTTGACACTGCCGGGAACAACAGAGCGAGAGTCACCAAAACGAGAAAATTCAAGAAGGAATTCACAGTGACAGTCTGCAGAAGGTTGTTCTTTTTCTTTCAATTTAAGGCGTCCAAGGGGACGGGTATCAGCGTGGTGTCATTTAAAAACATTAAAATGGGATTTAAATTGATATAAAAGTTGCTAAAATGAAACAAAAATGTAAATAAAAAATTTAAAATAAAATAAAAATACACTGATACTTACTCCCACAACACTGCAATGAGATGTGTGTGCCGCAGGACAAAAAGAAAACATCCAAAAACTCAAAAGGATTCACAGAGCGGGCCGAGTATTTACAAGTGTTCTGGTTGTTTCGCGTTGTGTCCCAGTGTGAGAACGGACTGCAACACTGGAGACAAAAGCGTGACGAGCATCACCTCGCCTAAGAGGCGTGAACTCCTGGAGCCTATGTGTTAATGTATCTCCCACCACCAGGTAGGCGTCAGGGGAGCCCCTCTGTGGGTCAGCTGGGAACATTGGAGATACTAAATGAAACTTTTTCATTGATCCCAAAACTTTTACCGGGGCCATAACCAAAGTGACAGAACATTGAATAATCACTCAGAGGGAGTGTAAAACTCCTCTGTGTTTTTGTTTTTTTAAAGAGATGAAAAAAAAATCCACATTTGATGGAGATTTCGCCCAAAGGAACGCAATGTTTGGACTCGATCGGGATCAGTTACACAACGGCCATAATTAAACTGCAATGCGGACACACACACACATACTCTGTGCATGGGCCTTATTGCAGGGAGGCAAAGTGGGGTTTGCTCTGTTCTTTTTGGGTGGCAAACCTGGAGGGAATTAAATAATAATAAACCTCTCGAGGGCCCTGGTTGGCCACACTTTCAGGCAAAGTCTGTAATCTCTGATGTGATTATCGTGCTGAAACAAAAACACAGAAATAAAAATAATCAGGAAACCGCCCAAAAGTGAAAGATTTGAGAGATAAACTAGAGAGCTGCAGAAGTGCTGGACATCTTTTGCAGTGTGCACCTGAAAACCCAACTCTTTGAAGTTGGTTTTTAATGCTGCAACACGTGTCCTCGCCCTTACTTTGACACAGTAGGGGAGGTCTCAGCTGCTTTCTCAGATAGTCGTATCTACAGAGCGTGAAGTGTGTAAATGTGGTGTTTTTTTCTTGTCTTTCTTCCCCTCTTACCTCCGTCGTGATGCTCCCGGTGTTTCTCCGGGAAGCCCCTCTGCTCGCCGTGCTGTCCCCGCCTGACCGCCTGGAAGGGACCGACAACAAACACCGGGTCAGACACACTCTCTCCGCAAAAAGAAGAGAAAATAGTAAAAAAATGAAATCATACTTTAATGTGTTCTGTTTTGTTAGAAGTCACAAAGTAACCATGCATAGCGCTTTTTTCTTAAAAATAAAATCTTACTGGGTTTCATTCAACGCAGCTTTGACTATAAAAACAAGCCTTTCCTCACACTCTTTCCGTGTTTTATCCACTCACACACGCACTCGGTGCCAACCTACCGCTGCGTTCGGACTTTGATTTATTTCCGACTCGTTCACCAGGGAGGACTTGAGGTCGGCCAGGTCTCGCTCCGTGAACGCGTTTTCCTGTATTTTCTCCTCCTGCTCGCCTTCGTCTTTGAACGCAATCATCTCATCGTTCGCTCCTAGGTCGTCCCCGCCGCCGCTGCTGAGCTGAGGCATGTCTGCGTTTTCCCCCGCGTCCTTTTGCAATATATAGTATATATAGATATATACACTTTGAAGAAATAAAAAGAACCACAAAAAAAGAAAAGAAAACAAGTATAAAGAAAGAAAAGAATGAAGCGACTTTCTTCTTCTTCTTCTTCTTCTTCTTCTTCTTCTTCTTCTTCTTCTTCTTCTTCTTCTTTTTCTTTCTTCCCCCTGTTATAAATGTTCTCGGTGTGGTGCGCCTCCGAAGTGTACGAACCCCCGTCACATACAGAGGAGGGAAAAAGAAAAAAAAAGTTGCGATGTGTCGTGTCCCCCCGGCCGGCTAGTTGGTGGAGCACTAATGTTTCCCTACAACAGCAAACAGCTCATTTGAGCTCAAGACAAGGCGACGAGTCCCGATGATCAAAGGGCGCCGACCGGATGATTGACGGGTCCGCTGACTTGTTGGGGGTTCGTGCGATTGTTTCGGCAGAGAGAAGAGAGAGAGAGAGAGAGAGAGAGAGAGAGAGAGAGAGAGAGAGAGAGAGAGAGAGAGAGAGAGACTTAAAGAGACATCGCCTCCCATGAGCTCAGGCGAACGGGCTTTATTCATGATTTCCAGAGGCGTGTTCACGCCGTGCGCGCTTCCCCATGGTGGTGGCTGTGTTTTTTTTTTTGGCACCCAAAAAAACGTCACTGAAGGCAAACAGGTAGAGGGGCAGATGTGCAGACAGAGAAACTGCAAGTAAAACATTAATACTGGTCAATGTTGTGGTCAGGACTGCTCATTGCCATTAAGTTTTTTAGGAAATAGGATAAATTAAGTTAAGTTGAGTTTAGCTAATTTATAATACCTGTCCACAGGAGGCTGAGACAAATTATAATACAATATTAATGATATAAATAATATAAAATATAGCATTGTTAATAATAATGTAAACAATGATAATAACAATCATAATAATTATCATAATTATAATACTAACTAACTAACACAAATACCATAAAACATTCTGAGTAAGAGACACATTGTAAACAAGTTTACACTTTCCTTTATAACTCTAAGACTACTTAATAAACACTAGTTATCTTTTTATATAACAAACATATATATTGCGGAGATACTTAAGGTGCCGTTTTTAAAAACCTTTTTGTCTGAAAATGAGGTGCTGGGAGCTTGGGGCGCATAAGGTTAACAGCGGACACTCCGTGGAGCAAGCCTCCAACCTCGCCGTTTCTGCGTCCTTAACGGACAGTACATGTTGTCCAAATCAACAACTAGTCACATTTAGTTATAACAAAACAATCCAACAAAACCACGTCACTAAAACACTGCACACACACAAGACATCTCCAGCAGCTGCTGGCACCTTGGCGAGGGGAGAGGCGCGGCCCCAGCCCCGGCTCGACCAGCAGCAACAACAGCGCTGTGGCTTGTTTATGATTAAATACGACTGCAGATGTAAAAAAGTAACACAACCAGCATTTCACTCACCACATGCCTGTAGCCCTCTGTGCGAAAGGCGTCATCAGTTAATCCACCAGCAAGTCCGTTTCTCCTGCCTAAACTGCTTTGCTTAGATAAAGAAACCGGAGGAAAAAATGTGATTGGATGAAACTATCCTTAAAACAAGCTGCAATGGAAGCAATGCTGCAAGCTGAAGGCAGAGCAACAGAGGAAGACAGGAGCTGTGCAATGAGAAAATAAGCTAATATGGAAAAATAATTATAATACGTGTATTTGTGAAAAACTATTAAATTATGAAATAGCTCTAACTTTGTGATTCTGTTTAGGCCAGCAGAGAAGGCTTACCCGGCCCTGAAGGCCCACCACAACAGTATGTTTATTGATGCGCTGCTATACTAGGAAAACACATGTATTATTAAACACAGTATACTTTTTTATTGAAATTTTGCTCTTCAAATTCAGTGGAATGTGTTCATTTTCTGGGTAAAACAGTGTGTAGTTAAAATGTTATAGACATTAATGCGTTAAGAACAATCTAAAAGTAATGAAATACTTTTGATTAAATTCCATTTTCATAATGATGTAAATAATTTTGCTTAAGTAACATTTCACATTAAGTTAATGACTTTTAAATATACATTTTTGAGTCTTTTTACAGTGTGATATTTCTACACTTATTACAATACAGTAAATACTTCCTCCCCCTGATTATTCCTAAAAGTCGCTGCAGTTAGAGGTAATACCGACCTAATACATATATGATTATATTTTTTAGAGATGCATGAATATTGATTGTGAAAACCTAAAATGTGTATTCTCCTTACCAGCTACACTGATACTGCAAACTAAACAAAGTCTATGTTTCTATATATAAATATATAACCATTTAAACAAAAAACTCCTGTATTTGATTGCTATACTGTGACTATGGAGTATATTAAATGTGCACATACATGAAGTATATTAAGGAATATACATTAGAATGAAAAGGGTGTGAATTAACACACACACAAAAACTTGACTTTCCCTTTGTGTACGCATTATTTTGCATGGCTAAAATAAGAATGGCTGTTGGAGACGCTGACCTCTCAGCTGCCATCGTGTGCGCGAGGCCCCACCTTCTAACTCATGTTATTGGCTCACATTAAAACGCGCATCTGGTCGTTAGCAGTGGCGTCCCTAGGCTAAAACCCCGGATGTTTTTTAATTAGCCCCGAATATTAATTAAAAAAAATAAAAACATTTTTTTTTTTAATTTTAACTTTGTCATTAAATTAAACTATTGTTTCTCACATGGACAAATTATTTATAACTCTAACATGCTACATATGTGCGTGTGTTCTGGTTTGTATGTTTTCTACCCTTAAAATTACAATCCAATAGCCTATCATCATACTTAGCCTTAGGGCACTAGGACCTTGGGGAGGCTGCTGCGCTGGCTTTCTTACTCTGCCAAGTAACGTCTCTCATCAACCAC
This sequence comes from Taurulus bubalis, assembly GCF_910589615.1. NCBI lineage: Eukaryota > Metazoa > Chordata > Actinopteri > Perciformes > Cottidae > Taurulus > Taurulus bubalis. Next base: position 24,252,908 of record NC_136590.1, on the reverse strand, counting down.
AACAGGACTATACCAAGGAGTTTATCTCATAGTAAACTATACCAAGGAGTTTATCTTATAGTAAACTATACCAAGGAGTTTAGCTCAAAGTAAACTATACCAAGGAGTTTAGCTCAAAGTAAACTATACCAAGGTGTTTATCTCATAGTAAACTATACCAAGGTGTTTATCTCATAGTAAACTATACCAAGGAGTACCATCATACAATATTTATCATTCGATAATTAAGATTTACTTGAAATGTGTTTTTATTTTATTTTTGTTATTCATGTTTTTTTTTAACTATTGAATGGTGTATTTGACACTGAACTAGTTCATCTTTATCTCAGTGATAGCATCCAAATTAGCATAAAATATCACTGGTTTGTAAAAACTACACAGACAACAAAATATATGTAAATGTTGATCAAAATCTTATTCCCTTCTGCTCAAAATAAAAGAAGTAAACAACTCAAAAGTTGACACTGTCAGGTCCATTCTCCACCCATTGGATTTGGGAGTGACGTGGATATGAAAGCTAGTTTATCCGTCAGGAAAAGCAGGAAAAGTATTTCTCTCTCGTTATTTGAGAAAAGTTCATATTTGTGTTCACTATGACCCTGAAATTCTGTTTCTTCTCTTATCATATACTGAATGAATGCAAGCAAAACTACAAAGCAAAATCACACTCTTTCTGATTGAACCAATCTATGAACTGCCTGAAACAATGGATATCCAGGGCCCCAAATGGGCCCCAAAAAAAATTGTGAGCGCGCACACATGCCAGTTCTCTAGGGGCTAAGCCCCCCCTTTCCTTGAATCCTAGAAACGCCCCTGGTTGTTAGCTCTGCATTTAAAGGATCAACCTTTTAACACAGATTCTTAAGAAAAGAGCAAAGAAAAATGTAACCATGCTTGGTATCAAATGTTATACATTTTATAGTTAGCTAGTTAATAACTTTGGCAATTATGCATTGTGAGTTTTACTCCCATCCCAGCTGTCTCTTTTGTAGCGGCTGTCGTCTCGCTGTTGTTAGTTTTTCCACATTTTGGAAACAAAAGCTCCTCATTTGCATCGGCGAAGAAGTGGCAGCTCAGGCAAGAAAAAAAAGAGGAAGAAAGAAAGAAACTGCAAAATGTAGGACATTCTGTAAAGAAGAAAAAACATCAGACGGCATGGCATGCTCATCAATAACAGATGCACTGCATGTTTCTGACTGGTCCTTACATCCCCCAGATTTTGTAACAGCCTCCAAAAACAGCAAAAAGTGTTAGCGGTTGCAACTGCTTGATTTTTGAGGAGGAGGAAGAGGAGGAGGAGAAGAAGAAGAAGAAGAAGAAGAAGAAGAAGAAGAAGAAGAAGAAGAAGAAGAAGAAGAAGAAGAAGAAGAAGAAGAAGAAGAAAACAGAGTTCAAAGATGTAGACTTGGAGTTCTGATGTCTTATCAAATCTTCCTCCCGCTGCTGATGCATTTTTAATGCCGGTACAGTAGCCGGCATTTTTTTAATTGAGAAATATTTATACACTCCCATGCTGTGACTTAATACTTGACTTAATCTGAGTCGGTCGCCTTGAATGAAAACGACGATCCACAGCTGGGACACAGAATTAAATACAAACAAGAAATTGGGCTGCAGGTATTTGCATAAAGCCACATATTTATACAATATCGTCGATGCATATTAATAAAAAGATTAAAATGAGCGTTTTTAATGTATGCAAATCTAAATTATAAATGAGTTGTTTAAACTCCTTGTTTATTCGCCTTGATTAAATATAGACAGATGGTTTTTTTCTTCTTCTTCCCTCTGAGGCGTCGCAGGGGCCAAGCGGCCTCGTGAGCTCGCTGCTCTGATCCCAGCACAGTTTCCCATGGATATCGCCGCTGATGGTTATACGCACATTCATCACACGGGTTCACAGGTTCACCTAAGGCTACAGGCTACAGTCTCTCTCTCTCTCTCTCTCTCTCTCTCTCTCTCTCTCTCTCTCACACACACACTCAGACAGATACACAAAACACAAATCACGAAATATACACACATTCTACACACATCTCTGTCTCTCTTGAAATACTTTGAGGCGCTCTGACCTACAAATAATGTACATCTTTTTATATCTGTCACTCTCTCTCTCTCTCTCTCTCTCTCTCTCTCTCTGTTTTGCTTTGAGCTGTTTGATTATTCTCATCGGAACAGAGTCATATTTTAAGTTCACACCAACTAGACCAGAGTTTTTGTGCCTCACCTCACACTCACACACGCACGCACACACACACACACACACACACACACACACACACACACACACACACACACACACACACACACGCGCACACACACACACACACACACACACACACACACACATAGTTAAATGTACATCTGTTTTGTCACACACACACGAAGATCTATTATCTTAAACTTGACTGACTCAACTGTTGTGACATCACACGTCATCCTCCGGCAGGAAAAGCCAAATAAGGAAGGATGAGATAAGCAACCGACACAGAAAACAGAAAGGGGATGCGCCGTCGTCTCTCGTGACCACCAGGGGGCGACTCCTCTGGTTGTATCGAAGTCTATAGAAAATTACTCTACTTCTCTCTTGATTTATTCCCTCAGTAAACATTGTAAACATGAGTTTATGTCTCAATCTCTAGTTTCAAGTCTTCTTCAATACAGCATGATGTTCATTTAGTAAATTATGGTAATTTAGAATCAAACAGACCATAAAGCAAAAATGAGCTGCAAAAGAATAATACAATTTATATATGGAAATAATAGCATGAATATGTTTACTTACTAGTTGCACTCAAAAATTACTTAAAATATAAAAAATGGGGTATATTTATAATATATTTATTGAAAGTATACTACAGTACAATTATTTTAAACTGTGTTGAATTTTTAAAATAGGTGACTTTTGTATACTTTTTATATATTTCCAGAAAGTACACTTCTCAAATATTACTTAAAATATAAAAAATGCTATATATAAAATCTGTATTTATCAAATGTGCTTTAAATATTTTTACCCTATGCTAATTTAGAGCACACATAATATACAAAATATACAAAAAATATATTTGAAATTAAAGTTCAAAGTAGTACATTTAAATAATTGCACAGAACTTACACTTAAAGTATATCTTGTTTTAATATATATTTTTTAAGTATACTACAGTATACTTTTTATATATTTGCAGAAAGTACATTTCTTTGATAGTATATTTCAAATATACTATTGAAAATGTAAGTATATTTTAAATATACAAAAGTATAGATTTTTCCGCCTGGGTACAAGGTGATTGACAGGTTGTTACCAGAGTCGTCTGTTAACTTTAACCCTTTCACACTGTGTTTTAGTTCATGAAAGTTCATTTCAACATTTCGGGCGCCTAAAAATGTCTCACACAATGTCTGGTTGTACTTAGCTCCACCCTCTTGTGTCACTTGTTTTTGCAAAAAAAAAAAGACAAAATACAGAACCGATGGGCGAAATCACAGTGACTGCGTCCGCTTTTTACTTTCAGTCTATGGACTAAATCTGAGAGGTCACATGACAGGACAACATGAAAATAAAGCATATTCCTGGCACGCAAAAAAATAAAAATGGCGGGATCTTCGCAGCGGCGATAGGAAATATAATTGTGGTGCAAATGAACGATTCCTCAACTCCACTGTCAGCGTGTGAATGACTCATTTATGAGAAGACCATTACTCGAGTGGGGGAAACGTTCCTTCTTTAACATATTTTCTTTTTCTTTTTTTACAAAGATGAATCAAAGTTGGTTCAAAAACAGATTATATACTGAGCTTTCTAAAGAAACATCATGCGCATTAAAGCGGCAGAGTAATTAAATCATGTCCTTTCATTGGGGTTAAGCCACATCCAAGCCAACAGCTCTTAACTGAAACCACTTGTGTGCTTTTTATTGGTAGTTTTCCTACAATATAAACCCATGTTCTTCCAGGCTGCATCCAGTGGAACCTCAACAAAATGTTTTTTAACGGTTTTATTTTGCTTCTGCCATGCAACGGTATAAACGACTCCAGCGTCAAGTTTTTAGTGAGATTAAAGATTGTGATTATGCTGCATTGTTTTTAAATATGAAGTGGACCACCACTCAAACATGAAAAGGTTTAGAGAAGATGATGTTTAGGTTTTGTGCAGCCGATTATTTAATTAATCTCATGTTTAAAGAGGGCAATGAGGTCAAATGTGTAGTGAATAGATATCGCCAAAGAAAGTTCCCCAGTTGATTACTCACATGAGTTAATGACTTTTTCGATTTCACGTTTTTTGAAAATGTTTTGTTAAGATCTGCAAATGAAGTATTGACTATTTAAGACATGTGCTAATTTCTTTTTTATGCATTTTTTATTTTTTTTGTTATGCATTTCTAGAACAAAAATACTGAATCATTCTTCATTTTGTTGACATATTAGAATCGGCAAGATTAGAATCAAAGGTTCTTTACAGAGAGCAAGTTGTTTATCTCTGTGTACCACTCCATAGATCAAAAAAATCAACCATAAAAAAACAAATTTCGCCATATATTCGGGAATAAAATGTTGTATATATCAGGCCATGAATGATGTATGAACAAACCCGTCACTAAAAACCTTCAGAATATAGAGAGGAATGAAACTGTACGGTTTGGTTGAAGTGGAGATTTCTGAGTCTGAGAAATAACTGATTTAGAGAAAACATAAAGAGATGTTTTGTAAAATTATATATATTTTGGTTAAATAGGGTAAACATATGAACTGATAGATATCAACATGAAACTTCCCCGTTGATTACTTTCATGAAGACACTCGTTTTTCGTATCACATTTTTTTGGGGAAAATGTTATGTTTAAATGTGCAAACGAGGCGTTCTCCCACTTATCCTCTTACTCATTTCCTGAGACGTGTCTTCAGAGACGATCTGAAATCACTTTACATTAGTGCAAACATAAAAAAACAAAAACAAAGAGGTTGACTTAAGTGGTGCATTGACAAAATGCCAGGTATGGAGGTGCGCTCGGTGTCGGCAGGAGGATGAAGGACCTTCGAGTCGTTGCAGAATCTCTAAACTCAAAAGCAGCTCATTGAGAAGCCTTTGAGCAAGGCACTCGGCTCCCACCTCCTCCTGTGGAACTGGGTTCAGCTCTCGTGAAAGAGAGAGAGCAAAATGAACCCAAACAAACAAAATAAACAACTTCGTAATGTTGTGCCAGATAACGAGGCTTGTTCAAGTTCTAGTTTACTGATTTAAATGTGTCCGTCTCTTTTGATCCCAGCCCCTGTACCTCTTCGTTAGCTGCTTATCAAACATTTATGAGCTGATATCACAAATCTGCAGAGGGCTCCAGTGGTAAAAATCAACAAACACAAAAAGGGGGGAAGAGCTTTGAAAACCACAGAGAGAGAGAGGGAGAGAGAGAGAGAGAGAGAGAGAGAGAAAGATCAGTGGACGAAGAAGCACATTCACGTCTTTGAGTCTGGCGCGAAATGCATTGAATGAGGATTTTTTTATCTGGTCTGGAGCAACTTAATAAAATACATTGGAGACGTATTAGCTCCGCAACTATCAAAAAAAACAAAAAACGAAAGCAATGGATCAATTCGAATCGTTATGAAGCAAAGCCAAATGTACTCTCTGTATAACTTAATAAAAGAGACGATAAAACAGTTATTTTCTGTGGCAACTGAGGTCTTGATTGATTTTCGGTCAAGTGTGTAAAAGGAGATACCTCTTTCTCTCTCTTTTTTCATTGTTGTTGTTGTTGTTGTTGTTGTTTGGAAGCGACTACATCTCAGCTTGGAACAAAAGCCTGTCAACATGCTGCACGCCGCCTGCTGCCTTCTCCCCGAGTGCTCAGAAGGAAAGGATCCAAGCGAGCAAGCCGTAGATTTGGAACTCCTCCAATCTTCGCTCAAGTTCATGAACTTTTTAAAAGAGACGTGCATTAGGGAATCAGGCCCCCGGCTTATGGAGAACAGGCCCGATAGCGACTGGAAGGAGCACGAACACAAGCACATTCAGGTCTGTCTCGCCGTGTGCCATGGAGCTGATTGAGGCGAGGAGAGGTGATGCTCAGGGTTGAAGCGTCAGGTTTGAAGGGGAACCTTTTTTTAATCTTTCTAATGCACCTCACGACAGTCTACTCGTGCGGAAAATGTGCAGCGCTTTTGGTGTGAACGCAACATAAGACACAAGGAAATGACGCAAAGGGAAGGAAACGTGGAAGCAAATTTTAAGAGACTTGCGACGCAAGCCATTGGGTTTTTTTCAAAATAAACCTCCATCTTCGCAGGAAGTTAGGTTCAGGCAACGAGACCACTTAGTTAGGTTCAGTAAAAAAGCGTGGCTCAAATTGACTGAATGAGTCACATTACTAGCCTGTGAAACACTCTTGTGAGTCACGTGACTGGGGCTGTACTCACGTAGCTAAACCAACACAAATTCCTGTGCTGTAATTGGTAGGTATCCCAAAAATTGTATTTGTACGTGAGCCACGTAATCATGAACCAGGAAGAATAAAGGCAGCCATCATGTGACGCGCTGGAAAGGGAGAGCGGGTCGGTGTTGACGAGAGCACGTTCTGTGGAAAGTTAGCAGACGATAAGATACTAAAATAACTGCCGTGCATTAATTAGGGGAGAATGACATAATGCAGGGTGGTGTGTGATAACAACGCTAAATCAGCAACAATGAGACTTTGGAGAAAAAAACTGAATGAAATCGCTTTACAAAAGATAAGAATGATGATGATGATGATGATGAGGAGGAGGAAGAGGAAGAGGAGGAGGAGGAAGAGGAGGAGGAGGAGTAAGAGGAGGAGGAGGAGTAGAAGGATCAGACCTTGGCCTTTGGTCTGCAGGTTACAGTGCCCTCCACATACACACACACTCACACACACACACACACACACACACACACACACACACACACACACACACTGTGCTAACTGGCAGGGGAGACGTACTGTAATATGGGAGGCAGGGAACAAAGGGCCTCGTTAATGCAGAGACTCGCAGGGGCCTTTGATGTGGAGCCAAGCCATTCACTCCTCGCTCCTCACACACACACACGCACACGTATTTACAGAAACACAGAAACATGCGTATGTGTACACAGAGGCACGCACAAGGACGCACACATGCATCCCTTTACCACAGAACGCCTCAAACAGACATTTGGGGCAAGAAAAAATGCTGAAAAGAGTGTGATGTTCCTGAGTCGAAGCGGCGTGGCTGCTATTTAAAGCTCGATACATTAGATTTGAATCAGCCGACACTCGCTCACACACACGCTCACACACACGCTGATGAACTTAAACACACATGTCACTTTAACATACACTGACATGAACGTTATCTGTTTGTCTGAGCAATTTATCTTATACTTAATGTAATACCCATTGCACTGCTGTTGTCGTTGCTTGTTGCTTGTTGTTTGTCTCGTCTAACGTCTGATATCAATTCCCATTGTGTCATTTAGAGTGAGGAAAAAGTAGATTTTAGCTTGTAAAATAAAGGAATTAAGAAACTCTCACAGGGCTAGAACACTGTTACACAATATAGCAACAGGAGCAGTAGCTGTGTATTAGTATTAGTGTTTATGAGGCACCAAATATGCTACAGTCGCCTGGTGAGTGCGGCCGGGCTGTTGTTCTCCTCCGCTGAACCAACCTGGTATTAGTGGTGAGCGTGTTCACCGCAGCCCGAGAGGCTTCTGCCCCGAGAGGCTTCTGCCCCGAGCTCCGTCTGCCAGGACACGACGCGCGGCGCGAAGCTGGACGTTAGTGGTCGGAGCCGGATTCGCTTTGGACCCATTAATATTTAGCTATCTCACAGATCTGCTCAGTTAGTTTCATATCTCTATTTTACTTCTTTGTACCTTTTAATTTGCCTTGTGGGTTTTCGTTCTCGAAAAGGGATACAAAAATTAAGAAGGACAGGAAGGCAATTTACCAATATTTACAATTCATGATCAATGCATGCACACGAATAAAATGTAATTAAAAGCCGCGATGACATAAATTGCGGAGCGAAGAACACAATCATCTGCTTTCAATGGTGAGACCGCATTGAATTTGACAAAATCTTTGATGGTTGTGGTAAAGTTTATAACATGACTCTTTGCTGACACACCCGTCCTCACTCATAAATGTAAAGCGACAGTTTGGCTCCGTCGTCTTTTGTAAAACAAAAAAGGATTACTTTGTGATTATAACGCTTATTTCTAGCTAAACACTTTTCTTCAACGGTAAAAACACAGAGGCTTAGCGCCGTGGTAGCCCTCGAGAATGGCTGAGTTTCTCTCTTACGTTTCCCTCCTTTGTCGTCGTCGACTCGCTTTTGGGGAGAGTTGAAAAAACAACAACGAACGATGCTTTTAAAACAAACTCTTAGCACTCATTCGTGCTCGTAGCTTCCCATGAAAACCAAGTTGTTTAAAATGGTCACTGAACCAAAACTCAACATTTATCCACCTTTGCAAATCGGTCGACCCGGCTGCCAAGAGGCTGGGGAAGAGTAAGACAGAAAAAAAATCACTTTGTAACTGGCACAAGGGCGGGGGGGGGCTTGTGGTGATTCTAATGAGTTAGCGTTAGCCATGTCGAGTCCCCAGATGGTCCATTATGTGTGTGGGGCTTGATATAAATGGTTGAGCCGGGCGGAGAGAGTGGGTGGCCACGACCATACTGAAGCACCGGGCCGCTCAAGGGCAGTGGTGTCTGAAACACACACACACACACACACACACACACACACACACACACACACACACACACACACACAGCCTGTAACGTTTGCCTTGAGCTGTTTCTCATCACTCAGAACTGAACATTAATTTGTTTTAATTCAATGGGAAACCATTAAAAGTCACTTAATGTCTGCCTAACTGCTGCATGGCCTCAGAGGAAAAGAACAAGAGCGGAGACCTACATGTCTGCAGGACACACACACAAACACATACCAACCACGCTGACAGCAGCGACATGTCAGACAATTCACCTACAATGACAAGGAACAAAACTAAAATCACAAATTACAGCCTCCACAAATCCACCATTGTGTTTGCTCTCCTTGGGGCTTTTTAAAAAAGAGGAAAAATAAAAAGAGGAGCGTCACAAATCCAGAGAGAGATCAGAGCGCTCTCAAACTAAGCCTCCATTTACTCTGATGGCAGGCCTATTAAATGTGTGCGTCCACAGTGGTCTCTTTCTAGTGGTGAGTGGGCGGCTCCCAGTCCTGCAGTTGACAGCTAGCAGCCGATGCTGGGATCAGTTTTTCCGCTGCAAAGGGACTGATGTGGCACAAAGGAGGATGTGGACTCCTATGATGGATCATTGTTTAGGTTTGGGGAGTGGGTTTCCATGCCAGTTCATGCAGTTGAAGATCAAGGGTTTCAGGATCGGGCCCACAGCACATACGTGCACACATGTGTGCAGACGAACATCTGCATTGGAAGCATCAAACACATGTGAACTACACGTATGTGCACACACATGCACACACACACACACACACACACACACACACACACGCACACACACACACACACACACACACACACACACACAACTTAAACACACTTAAATGAAGTGGCAGAAGGTTAACAAAGTGTAATTTCCTCATCCTCAATCAGGATCTGTTTTCTCGCGTTAGTTTGAGCAGACATCCTCTCCAATTGATCCATTTATTAAAAATAAAAGGTTTTCAGACTACCTGAAACAGTTAATGATCCCAATTATTCAAGTCATCCTCCTGATTGAATAACCTGCCACATATGTACAATTTCTTTTTTTACAAAATTGCATTCTTTTGCTTCCTGTCTCCTTTATTACATCATTATTTGACAAATAACTCAACAAATCGTCTGCATAATAGATTGTGTATGTTATATATATATATATATATATATATATATATATATATATATATATATATATATATATATATATATATACATACACATATTAAGAGTGTCGACAGGTTGCAGGGTCCTTAAACTTAAGACAGACCCTGATAAATGAACACAGTGTGTTCACTTCTTCCACTTCGACCCGAGGAAACCAATCTGTAGCTGGAAACACATCAGTTATGATCACATGAATATATAACAACAAATCTGGTGAAGAATTTGGATGATTATGAGAAGATTTACAGTCAGAGGGAAGTCTGTTTTGTGTGATTTATTAAACAGATTTAAATATGTTTATTCTTGAAGTTAAGGATTAGCTTGTTCTATTCTGCTCTGTAGCACTTTGAGATTGCTCAAATATAAAGTGCACTACAAATACAATGTATTATTATTATTATTATTGACTGTGGGAAGAAGTAGCATAAACTTGGGACAAAATATGTCATCAGGGGAAAAGGTGGGAAATTAATGTTGAAACTGTGATGCCTTCATTGCAGCATTTCAGAGAAACAACACGTGGCCTCAATAAATGAAAACGTATCCTCACAGTGATTGACACGTCACATTGTCTCCTACATGCAGAAATTATTTCAGACTATTGCAAATTGTCAAAAGGGGTCAAAAGCATAAAATCCACATGTTCGTCCCTCCTCCTGAGAAGCTGATATGTAAAGGTTTGCAAAGGTTTCTGCAGGGCTTTCATGATACGAGTAAAAGCTTTGACCAGAGAATGAAACACACTCTGCAGAGTGTTAACACGAACACAGAAACCAATTAAAGAGTTCATCTCGCTGATCAGGAAAACATGTCAAATCTGCAACACGATGAAAGAAGGAAAACACTACGCTTACGTCACAGGGAGAGGAGCTGGAGCTGCCAGCGGGTGACTCATCTGGTTGTATAGAAGTCTATGTTTCATGTGTTAAATCGCCATTCTATCTCCTGACCACCAAGGGGGGCGACTCCTCTGGATGTATAGAAGTCTATGCTTCATGTGTTAAAGCTGCATTCTATCTCCTGACCACCAGGGGGTGACTCCTCTGGTTGTATAGAAGTCTATGCCTCATGTGTTAAAGCTGCATTCTCTCTCCTGACCACCAGGAGGTGACTCCTCTGGTTGTATAGAAGTCTATGCCTCATGTGTTAAAGCTGCATTCTCTCTCCTGACCACCAGGGGCGACTCCACCAGAGGGCGACTCCCCTTGTAGAAGTCTATGAGAAAATGACTCTACTTCTTCAATACAGCATGATGTTCATTTAAATTATGGTAATTTAGAGTCAAACAGACCATAAAGCAGGGGATACTTTAGAGTGGGGCTACAAGGTGATTGACAGGTCGCTGCCGCTACCAGAGAACTCTGCATGCAGAAGGTCTGAGCGAATATTTATCTAAATTCTTTATCTTAATTTATCTAACTTCTGAAGCCAAACTTCTTTTGGAAAAAGATGCAGAATTTGCCTCCAAACTTCCACATTGCAGCTTCAAGAAGTTTCCTGGGAAGAATACATGAAAAAGTACTGAAAGTCATGACAGAGAATACTAATTCATAAACAGTTCATCCTCCGGCTCTCGACGATGTCGTTAAAAGAGCCCGAACAGCTTCATCTGAAGGTCAAATGCTGGCACTGGCGTGCAGGACAAAGAACACCTCCTTGGCAAGTTTTCTCATGGAAAGACTCGGAGAGAGCCCATTTTTTTAGGCTCAATTTTTTAAATATAACTTTTAAAGGGTTTTGTTTTTTCTCTCATCCATTTTGCAGCAACAGTTCTCAGAAACTCTCTTCAAGGTTGAGAGACGAATCGTTGAGAGACACACACGCTTAAAGGTCTCTGAATTTAAAGAAACATCCACTCTCAACATCTCACGTGCACAATGTCCTACATGTCCCAGATTGTTTGCATAGAATGGGCCTGAAGTTTCAATAAAACTGAGCATAAGAGCAACGTTTTAACCCCCCCAATCCAGCTTTCATCCCTCCTGTCACACCTCTTCTGCTTTCAGGTCTTTCAAAGATGCTGTGGGAACATGTTGTCTCTGCATCTTCTTTGATGGATTTCTGCCGGCATCAGAGGAAGAAAAATATATATTCTTTAAATATATATTCTTTACTGCTGATGTTTCTGGTTGTTGAAATAAATATATATATATATATATATATATATACATATATATATATATATATATATATATATATATATATATATATATATATATATATATATATATATACACATATATATACATATATATACATATATGTATATATTTATACATATATATGCATATATATATATATGTGTATATATATATATATATATGATCTGAGATGAAATATGAAAAGTGTCTTTTATTTTTACAATATATACATGTTTTAAAGTACTATTATCTGTTTGTTATATGCCATATATATCGATACAAATCATCACAGTGAGTCCAGCGGCTTGATGAGTGAAGCCTGGTCCTCCTCGAACCAGGTTTTGAGTGAGGACCTCCAACACGTTTATTATCCGCGGGTCATCGGCTCAGGTGGTCAGCTCTGCTGGAGGGGAGCGACACTGCCCTCTAGAGGTGATGGAGGGAAACGACTCTGAGGGAAGGCTTTCAGAGAGCTCCACCACATCAACCCAGGTGGAGGGATGAGGGGATCTACTAATATCATGACTGTATGACTAAAAAATACACTGTCCTAGTTCCACCATATGAATTGTTGTTAAAATGGTCAAACTAACATGCTTCTTTCAGCCTGAAGTAAAAAAAACAACTCATTATTCAAACTGCAAAATCAGAAAGCACATTATTCATCGTACCAGACTTTTTTGGGGTCCCATCTGGGTTTGATCGCCAAATCTTTTCAATACTTTACAGATTGTGCTCGTGTTCGCGTATGAAACGGGAAACCAAGAGGACTTACGGGACATTCAACTATACGGCTGCAACTCTAATGTATTGCACACATTTTTACTAAGAAAAAAAACAGAGTTATGGAGCCCCAGGCTGTTTATGAAAACCTGTTTTGTACTTTTCATGCAGACTGTTATTGACCGAGTGGGTTTTATGACCTTCAAAAGCCACTTAATACAAAACTTTTGTCGTCAGGGGTTCCCTAGTTTTAGAATATAATATTTAGAGATTTAAGACTTTGCTCAACACTGAACAGTTTTTTTGTGGTGAGAAACTTTTTTTTGCATTTCAACACAACAGAACAGTCCTTGACATTTAAATAAACATAATAAAATGTAATTAAAATGAATAGTAAATAAACAAAACAGTAATATTAGTATCAATAGTTTAGCTAGTAGCTAGCAAGTATAAACGCTAACCTTACATGCACTGGTGAGAAACTTTTAATTATGTATTATTTAAAAAGTCTCTGAATGAGTGTTGAGCTTTTTGAACTCAAATAACACACTTTATATCACCAGCTGTTGCACAACATAATGGAACGGTAGCGTGTTTGAGACATTTCTGTGAGGAACAAGCGTTTTATTATCAAACCTTTGCACGGAGAAAGTAAAATAGTAAAATGATTGATCTGCTGCTGTGAAGCCACATATTACCATGAGAGAGAAGACGATATTAACAAGTATCGCTACGTTTCAAGCAACTGTCAGAAAGGAAGTAGCAGCACCGGAATGACTGTTGAGAGGCTAAAAAGCAGAAAATGTGCAGAACCATCTTCCTTTTTTTTTTACTGCACTGGACTGCAGAGCTTTTGCCCCGTTGTACTGGTGAGAAACTGTCAGAGGGAGATTTACACGTCAAGCCGAAGCAGAATCTAATCCACCAAAATGAAACCTCTGATGCGAGAGCAGCGGAGGCCTCATCATTTTCTCACTGAGAACGAGGGGAGAGAGAAAGAGGGGAAGAGGGGGGGTTAATTACATTAATCCAAAACAAATAAACGCCTGGCAACCCTTGAAAGGCTGGAGATTGAACCGACTCTTGGGTCCCCAAAACCTCAAGCTTTGATGGTTTCTGCTTCTGAGATCACAGATTGGATATCCAAGTGGAACTGAGCTGGTCCTCTCTCTCTCTCTCTCTCTCTCACATCGACGTATGCACAGAACTCTGAAAACCTGAAGCTCATGTTTCAACAACCAGACTTCAGACCGCTTGACGCGGAGCACGATTCCATTGTTTTTCTCTCAAATATAAATTCTCCACCTACCAGAATGGAAATCATCAGAATCGGTTTTGTTTGCTTGAAGCGGCAACGAGGTCCATCACTTTGGTTTAGACTGAAATATATGTTTGATTAAGAGTGAAAGGCTTTGACAACTGTTGGATGGATTGCTGTGATATTTTGAGCGGAAGTGCATGGTCCCCAGAGGCTGACTCCTAATGATCGACAGTTCCTCGAGAGCCACCATGAGGTTCACATTTGGTTTTGAGTGAAATGTCTCTACGGAGCAAAAGTTTTCAACTTTTGTTTCATCATAATCCATACTTTATATTATAAATATACATATATTTGGATTTTATATAATGAACAAAATACTGAAATTACTATGAAGCCCCTAAAAAAGATCTGGGGCTTTTTTAATTTTTTATTATCTTTTTTAAGTCATATAATTGGGTAAATAAAGTCCACCTATGTGCAATCTAAGTCTCACATAATCTGTCACGAAATACATTTTAGTAACAATTGTAAATAATCATTTTATGATTTTGGAGACCCCACAACATTTAGCAATGTATGGCTTTTAAGGGGGTCTCAAGTGTCGATCAAAGAGTGGCGTACCCTCCCCGGGACCCCCTGTTTTACGCACTCTGTTTCTAGTGCTAATCGTTAGCATGTTGCCATGTAGGCAGCTAGAGTCGGTCATCTTTAGAAACTAAAGAGCACGCTAGATAAAAAAAAAATCCATTCTCCATTGAAAGATTTAAAAGCCGATCCCAGTGTCATAAACGCTCTTCAAATGACAGTCGCAAGCAGCACGAGCTCCGAAAGTTGCTCAATCTAGCAACGTTGCCAGGTCGGCAACATGAAGACACAGACAACACGGAGCAACTCCCACCCAAAAACGTAAACAACCAACATGACTGTTGTTAGTACTTAGCGTGCATGGGATGCGTGCATGGGATGCGCGCATGCAGGTAGATGGGCGGGTAGCTCGTCCAACCTTCGGGTCAAATGACGTGATTGGACAGGTTTATACAATCCTGCGACAGCCACAGATTATGAAATATTTTATTATTTTTTCAGAGCATTTGATTTATTGATTGCTGTGCAATATTTTCAACCAAAAATATAAAGAAACCCGCCTTTAATACGACGAAGCGGCCTCACGGAGCTGCTAGCATGCATCTATACGTTCTAGTTTAAAACAACAAAGAAAAGAAACATGACCGTCGTTGTCGGGCCTTTGTTCTCGCTGCGTCAGTAAACAATCACGGCAACTTGTTTACAGACAAAAGAAACCCCGGTAATGAAAAAGGACAAGAGCCAAATCCAAACCCTGCAGGTCTTTTAACCCGTCATTCGGACAGACTTCCCCTTCGCCGCACAATAATCGTGTGAGAAATAGAGGTGAACATACTCTTCTCACAGTATATCATCCGCCGCTCGTGGGACCAATCTGGGGAGCAAATATTATCCTCCCAGGTCCTTGTCGTTAGGCGGAGTGCACTCCGACGTGTCCGGGGTCACAACGTAATTTATACCGACGGCACACTGGGAGTGCTGCACGGGGTAATTTGTTGTCGTTTTTCCCCCCTGATTGGGAGGATAACAGGGTCCTGTCGCCATCACACACACATCTACACATTACTTTGACCAAACAATTTGGTCAAAAGAGAATGTTTTACGGCCTTTTATTCAATTAGTTTGATTTGTTTTATTGAAATTACTACTTTATTTGGCTTTCTCTGCGATCTCTCTCTTTAAACGATGCAGTGGATTCCACAATGCATCACCCAGCATCATTTTGCAGTGTGTTTATTTGATCAGAGCTTTGAATTAAAGTATTTTAATTGACTTCAATCAGTTGCGTATCAAAAGAAAGTTTTGACAAAAGATCCACTGATGATTTCATGAGTGACCAATGGACAAAAACCTTTTGTCCATTGGTTTGGTTTTATGGAGAACCTTTTTGGTACGGACACGATACTCTGAGTCTGTCTTTTTTTAGAGTGTGTACTTTTTGTAATGTGTGTACGTGGACATGTGTCTGTGGCTCTGTGGGTGTTCTTTGTGTGTGTGTGTGTGTGTGTGTGTGTGTGTGTGTGTGTTTTCTCTGTCTGTACGTTAGCTTGACGTGAACCTGGCGTTCAGATTTAACCGTCAGCGTCTCAACCAGCATTGTTTGTTCACTTCTGCCAGGTTTCTTCACATCTTTGTCGGTTGAAAATAACTTTCTTCACATCTTACAGGAGACACTCCCCCCCACCCCCAATGGAAAACATCTTTCTACCACTTCAGTAGCACAAACTGTAGCCTCCTCTCAGGTGGAGCTGTGGTCTTTCAGTGGAACTGATTTGTAGAAGAAATAACGAAAAAGATGTGACTTTCATCTATTTATTTTCTATTTTCTGTCCGGTTCATAATTCATGAACACAAATCTTTCTGACTGGAAGTCTTTCTGCTGAGAAACTCATGTAGATAAACTCATTTAACTACATTTCTAAAGTAATGTGATTATAGCATTTAAACGTCTCCGGAGACCCTTTTTTTAATTTTTTTATTATAACTTGAATAAAGCATGCTTAATGGAAAATGTTTGTCTTAAATAGATGTTAAGATAAGTCAGGATTGTTTCTTTTCATAATAATAATGAAAACAATGCAAAACCACAATGAAGGTTAGTATTGAATTCAGTCCCGACCCGGAGACACACACATGTTTCAGAGAAGTCGTATTAAAACTCAAACTGCATCCATCAGCAGCCACAAATATAATCTCTTCATGTCGTGAGAGGAAAAAAAATCCTAGAACTGAAAAAAAATTGCATTTATTCAGTTCATCATGAGTGTGCGATTTAACAATCGTTGACTACACCCATTGAATTTGTTTTCTCAACTTTGGTTAACTGAACTCATTTGTATATTTATTTATTTATAATCACAATTTAGATTATTTATTACTTATGATTCTGAACCCACAGTTTTAAGGCCGAAGTTTTCCAAACAAGTAACAACAATGCATATACACTCACCTAAAGGATTATTAGGAACACCATACTAATACTGTGTTTGACCCCCTTTCGCCTTCAGAACTGCCTTAATTCTATGTGGCATTCATTCAACAAGGTGCTGAAAGCATTCTTTAGAAATGTTGGCCCAAATTGATAGGATAGCATCTTGCAGTTGATGGAGATTTGTGGGATGCACATCCAGGGCACGAAGCTCCCGTTCCACCACATCCCAAAGATGCTCTATTGGGTTGAGATCTGGTGACTGTGGGGGCCATTTTAGTACAGTGAACTCATTGTCATGTTCAAGAAACCAATTAGAAATGATTCGAGCTTTGTGACATGGTGCATTATCCTGCTGGAAGTAGCCATCAGAGGATGGATACATGGTGGCCATAAAGGGATGGACATGGTCAGAAACAATGCTCAGGTAGGCCGTGGCATTTAAACGATGCCCAATTGGCACTAAGGGGCCTAAAGTGTGCCAAGAAAACATCCCCACACCATTACTCCACCACCAGCCTGCACAGTGGTAACAAGGCATGATGGATCCATGTTCTCATTCTGTTTACGCCAAATTCTGACTCTACCATCTGAATGTCTCAACAGAAATCGAGACTCATCAGACCAGGCAACATTTTTCCAGTCTTTAACTGTCCAATTTTGGTGAGCTCTTGCAAATTGTAGCCTCTTGTTCCTATTTGTAGTGGAGATGAGTGGTACCCGGTGGGGTCTTCTGCTGTTGTAGCCCATCCGCCTCAAGGTTGTGCGTGTTGTGGCTTCACAAATGCTTTGCTGCATACCTCGGTTGTAACGAGTGGTTATTTCAGTCAAAGTTGCTCTTCTATCAGCTTGAATCAGTCGGCCCATTCTCCTCTGACAACCATGCCACGCTCAAAATTGCTTAAATCACCTTTCTTTCCCATTCTGACATTCAGTTTGGAGTTCAGGAGATTGTCTTGACCAGGACCACACCCCTAAATGCATTGAAGCAACTGCCATGTGATTGGTTGACTAGATAATTGCATTAATGAGAAATTGAACAGGTGTTCGTAATAATCCTTTAGGTGAGTGTAAACGTATGCATTATTTCACATTTGCAACCAAATTGCTTCCAAATCTCGACAACAAACTATTGTCACATGCAGAAGAGATAAAAAAAAGGAAAAGTTTCAACATAACCAAATCAAACATGAGTTTTGTGCAAGATTGTGCAACAACATGCTCGATAGAGAAGACATAAGAAAATAAAGACATTTGAGAGACCAATTTAGATCAAGTGAATACAACAGACTAGATAGTGTAATATAAACTTGGTTAAAATGTTGACTTGAATTTCAAGATAAAACGTTCCCGTATGTCTTGATCTTAATCTTAAATCTAAACAGAAAGCACAGATCCAGTTATTGATCCTTAAAACCT
Source organism: Taurulus bubalis (assembly GCF_910589615.1). NCBI lineage: Eukaryota > Metazoa > Chordata > Actinopteri > Perciformes > Cottidae > Taurulus > Taurulus bubalis. The sequence continues at coordinate 24,234,450 of NC_136590.1, read as the reverse complement.
CAAATGCTTTGGTGACTAACCAAACCAAACATCTGTACCTGCACTGGCGGTTCATCTAATTTTCCAGAAGAGAAAGAGAGTTGCAGCCGGTGATGAAAAGCAACCGTCTGACATTCAACATCCGGCTGCAGCCCGGAGACGATAAAAGGCAGTTTTTTTAATGAATTTTCTGAAGTGAAATTCAAGTCAGGATCAAAAAGCACAGCGAGGATAGTGGCTCGGGGCTCAACTAGCAGCGCCAGTCTTCTTCTTCTTCTTCTTCTTCTTCTTCTTCTTCTTCTTCTTCTTCTTCTTCTTCTTCTTCTTCTTCTTCTTCTTCTTCTTCTTCTTCCTCCTCCTATTCCTCCTCCAGCTGGTGCAAAGCTTCCGTCCCCGGGCTTTTGCTCCGGTAATCAACCTCAAAGACTTTTAACATTGGAACAAAATCAGCAATCAATCAGCAAACCACACTGATATTCATCAATTGAATAATTACTTCATATGAAGTGTTTTAACTTTATAATTGTATCCACTCTGAGTGATTTGTGCAATGGGTGAAGTTAAAGTTGTTTTAATTGACATTTATAAATAAAAAAATAACATCCTTCTCCCGAGTGTTGTGATCAATAACTAATAAACTAAAGAAGCTTTTGTGCACCTGGACAGCTGGAGGAAGTATTTTTTTTGTTTTCCAAGAGTCAAAGTCGACAACTTTCCTGAAGAAGTGAAAGGTTTCCTCTGTGGTGTCCTTATCAGTGAGCTGTCAGATGTCTGAGATGTGAACCCATAATCTCACTTCATGAGTTTGTTCGCTTCAGGCAGTGTGTTGATGTGCGGTAATATTTATGCATGTCATTTTGACTTTGAGTACATTTGACTTTCTTTTTTATTTTCACGGCTAATTTCCCAAACTTTCATTGAAGTTATACGTCAAAATGTTGCTGCTTTAAAAAAATTCTGCTCACAGAATCATAAAAAATGAATAAAACAGGGCTTTTCCATATCTGATCCTGGCTTTCGGTGTGATCATCTCCTAAACTAGGCGCAGGTGGAATCTACATGAGATGAACCACAGCCCCTACCTGCCAGGTAGCACACATGGAAGTCGTGAAATGTAATTTGCTCGGCTGCTCCCCGCCTGTGTCTCGGGGCCTTTTCATACAGTAGAAGGCACAAGGCACACGGAGATACCACACCACCTTTTACCTCCTTTGATGTTGGCGAGGCACCTGAGGTGTTGATTACAGGGTCCTGTATTCAGTACACACACCGGTGCCGGGTGCAGCCAGGCGGGGAGCGGCACGAGGCTCGGCGTGGCAGTTTGATAGTTTGTGGTAAAAGTGCTGGCAGGACCACAGCTTCATATTGTATCATAACACATGCTATACCTTTAATATCGCCTTCACTCGGGAGTCGGGACTCATTTGGAGCATTGTGTGTCTGCTCGTGAACATTTTTATCCAAAGGGCCTTGAACAACCACGGGTAGTTCCCAGGCCCCGCCCCCCCCCCCATAGCAGAGCTCTGTCATTACTTCACCGGGGGTTTTGTCGTTAAAGGTGCCATCTTTAAAGGTGACTACAAAGCCACAAACTGTCAGCGGTTCATTTTAACTCGACTTAACTTACATTTAGTCGAGAACTGAGGCTGTGAAGTCGAGATGAAAGAAATTCTACATATATGTTTGGTGATTTTATGATGTTTTCTTATTTTAGTAAAGTGTTAAGTTGTGTTGATATTTAATTGGTAGGGTACAGATCCTGTCCAGGTGTGCGATTGAATGAATACAACCCAAAATTGGCTAACTCCCCCCCGTCTAGACACTAACATGCAGTAAGGCGTCGTCAAACTTCCTGAAAACTTAATTTAAGCTAAAAAACAAGCACCCATGTTTGAAGGCATGTTTGAAGGCCAATCACAAAATTAAACCCACCAAGCTTTCTGTGTGTATACTGGTCGTTCAGTTAGCTGTTAGCTGTTAACTGTTATCTGTTATCTGGTATCTGGTATCTGTTAGCTGCCAAAACACACCGTCCAAATATACTAAAAGTGAGCAAACTGTGATATTTTTTATTTGGAAGAATATAAAATAGCATGACCAAAGTCCTTCATACATCAACTTTAATACTACAACAGTTATTTTGATAAAATTAGCTTTTAATTAATTAAGGTGAATTGTTTTAGAGCATGATTTTGTTCAAGTTATTGAATATTTATTATGACAAAATGTGACCATAATCTTTATTATAATAATAAAATAATTAATCAAAAGCACATTTTTCAAAATGTTTTATAATTGTCACATTATAACCAGGGAGTCATATGACCCGCGGATTAATTACGCGGTTTAACCACCGGAAAAAGGTTTTACTGCTGATTGTCTTTGAACAATTTCAGTAAAACAAGATGCGATCGTTGAGTTAGGTTATGATGCGTTCAAGCTCCCGTCAGTAAAACAATTTGTCTTGGACGACAGTCAATTATGACTTTATGCTGATGTGTTCAAATGTAATCTGATAAAAAAAATAATGTGTGTGACAAACTTGAATAAATCATAAATAAACATTGTGCAGAATGTGAGATTAGCACGCGGACAGACACAAAAGTGCGCGCTCACTTATACGGACACGCATGATCCTCCTATAGCGGAGATAATAGGAACAATAATAGAATGATCTATGAGTGCATGTTGCACCACACTGAAACGCTGTGGGTTTAGAGCCACCGTGTGTAGCACACAAAAGACAATCAGTGCACTGAGCTCTGTTGGGCAACGCTGCGACATCACCTCTGTTTCCACAGAGCGAGGCGGCAGGTGTCACGGCAGCCATTATCAGCTCATCTTTGTGTCGAGGCGGATACCCAGAAAACGGCTGCTAACCAGCCGACACTACGTTTCCTTGGACGCCACGAATGAGAGATAGAGATCGCTACATCTGTTGCATACAACGAGCGCTTCCTCAGACACACACACACACGGTGAGAGTGAGTCCCCCAGAGAGCAGCGCTCCGACCACAGTTGGGCTTTGACATTTTCTCATGGCTATAATCTGTTTCTACCAAAGTTCAGACAGGAAGGACGGCGTCTCTCTCTTTCCTCAGTCACGTCGGCCGCTCGTCAACAGACACGAACAACGGCAGGCAAACAAACACGTGAATGTTTACGTCGCATCAAGTCAAAAACCCGCAAACGGCTTTTTTGCCACTTTTTAAAGGGCGAACCTTTTGGAATTGAGCAACCACCTGACTTTAGGCCTCGTGGGAGAGAACAAAGCCTGCCCCCACGATGATCCCTGACCAATGAGAAGAGGAGGAAACACAGATAAAGCCAACAGATCGTTATTGTTCAGGCGACCACACGTTCGCTTTGTTTCTGTTCCTAGACATGGTTATTTATGCATAGAGGGATCATTATAATCAGCTGTCATGCTTTGTTTTGATAAATACAAATTACAATATAAACGATGAAGAAATATGTGTGTGTGTGTGTGTGTGTGTGTGTGTGTGTGTGTGTGTGTGTGTGTGTGTGTGTGTGTGTGTGTGTGTGCTCTGATTAATCTAATCCTTTTATGTAAAAGCATTTGTTCAATCTCACAACTTTCAATGTAAAATGTAATAAGTTTACTTTTTTTTTTAAGTCAGGAAACCAATTGCCTCAACATTTCTAAGTAAAGTAGCTCAATCATTTTATGTTCTTAAAGCTGAAAATAACTGAGTTCGGGCAACTTATGTAATTGCAATAAAGTATAGTTAACTCTAAATTATTGATTAGGTTAACTATCGAATGTAAATTCAGACAACTTAAGGATCTAAGTGAAATTAACTTAAAATCATTAATTATGTTGACAATAAATAGTCAATTCACACAACTTAAAGATCTGAGTTATATTAATTAAGCAGTACTAATAAGAAAATATATTTCCTAGCATTCACATTACTAGGAAATAATCAGGAGCGACACAAATCTCTTGATGAAAACCAAACAGCTTTTTGCAGTTTTCATGTTGATACCTTTGGATCGAGACCCAACGACGGACCGAGTGATTTTATGTGATCTGTTTTGGAGCCGCCATCCCCTCTTTTCACCGCCCAGCTTCATGGCAGCAGGAGCCCCTTCCAAAATGTGAGGGAGTGGAAACTTTTACCATTAAAAAAAACGTTTGTGCTGAATGTTGCATTTGATGAAGGTTTTGGACCATTTGAACACAGGAGTGTCAAGTGATTTATTAACAGACCAGACGGGTCGTGGACTCCCGCTCTGGGAGGGAAAGAAGCCACTGACTCATACGAGAGGCTTTGGGATGGAAGGATGGAAGGGTGGAAGGGTGGAAGGAGAGGTAGAGGAGTTTGGACCCTGAGTGAACCGCTGAATTAAAAAAGAAGAAAAAAAGAAAGAGAGATGACATACTGCCTCATTTATCCACATGCTGCATATTACAGCATCTGTTTACAATTTATCTTATTCATCCAAGTTTTTTCTTTGGTGATGCTCTGCTCCGGGTTGATTAACATTTTTTTTTCTGTCGTGTTTGTTGTCTTCTGGTTTGATTGGCACTCAGCGACGGCCGTTTGAAGTGAGCAAACACAGCGTCGGCTTTGAAGCTCGGGGGATGAAAGCAGGAGCATCCAGATACGACTGGAGGACAATCTAGGAATGAATTTTGGCGGCCGGCGGGCGACAAACACGTTACTGGTGGTTGATTAAATGTTACTTGAGATTCAGCGATGCAGGGACATAAAAAAAAAAAAGGAAACTTCTAAATACACATCAGGAAATAAGTTAAATATGTTTGTTTAATGGCAACAAGATGTCAGCAGAGGAGGAGAGTCTCTTCCCGCCCGTCATGAGACAGATCATTTTATTTATGAGCCGGGATGTTTACAATTGGGACGATGATTAATGTAATTAATTACTGCTTCCTATCATGGCTGCCCTCAGCGTATATATCTTGAAAACATTAGATTCTCCAAAAACAATATTGTATCAAAATAGGAGAACAAAAATGCAGTCCAATGAGAAAACTAAAAAAAACAACTAAAAAGAAGTTTGAAATAAAGCCAGCCGGCACTGTTTGAAGAAGTAACACTTAAGCTCTTAAGAAGCAGATCTTGTCGTCGAAGGTAAACGTAACTCAGGAAAAGTCAATAGCTCAGTAACAGGAGAAATGTACTAATCCGTATTTAATATTCAATGTACTTAAAAAAATAAATAAAGACATGTTCAATATAAAATCCTCCCGGCAAAAGAAGAAAAAAAATGTTTGGCTTTGACTTTTCTCTCCATGTTAATCTTAGAAAGTTAATGTTTTGCATGTTAATCCTCTTCCAGAAAGAATGTAAATGTTTCTGAGCAGAATGTGTTGCTCTGAAACGAGATCGATTGGAAACACTCAGTAGTGCAAACAAACAAACAAACAAACAAACACACACACACACACACACACACACACACACACACACACACACACACAAGCAAAATATATAAAGATATATACTTTACAAAAACTTTGCAGTGGCCTCAGTATACAGGGAAAATGTGTGAATGACGATATATATATACCTATCTAAATATGTTATACTGTATCAGAATCAGAATCAGAAACCGTTTATTTGCCAGGAATGTTTACACAAACAAGGATTTTTTCTAGGCGGAAGGTGCATACATTAGACAACAATCAACGACAACAACAGTACAATGGGTATTAAATTAAGATAAAGATAAAGTGCTCAGACAAACAGATAACATTAATGTAAAGTGACATGTGTGTTCAAAAGTGTGCAGGGGAGTGACCGGTAAGAAGAAGGAAAAGAAAGAAAAGAAAGAAAGAAAGAAAGAAAAATAGTCCTGGGGGTGACAGGGTCAGTCAGTGGGGGACCCGGGCTCTGTTGATGAGCCCCACTGCCGACGGGAAAACAGTGTTGGTGTGGCGTGAGGTCTTGGTCCTGATGGACCTCAACCTCCTGCCAGATGGAAGGGACTCAAACAGTTTGTGTCCAGGGTGAGAGGGGTCAGCTACAATCTTCCTAGCTCGCTTCAGAGTCCTTGAAGCGAACAACGGCAGATTGCAGCTAATCACCCTCTCAGCAGAGTGGATGATGCGTTGCAGCCTACCCTTGTCCTTGGTAGTGGCTGCAGCATGCCAGACGGTGATGGAGGAGCAGAGGATGGACTCAATGATGGCAGTGTATAAGTGCACCATCATTTTCTTTGGCAGGTTGAATTTCTTCAGCTGCCTCAGGAAGAACATCCTCTGCTGGGCCTTCTTAGTGATGGAGCTGATGTTCAGCTCCCACTTGAGGTCCTGGGTTAGGATGGAGCCCAGGAAGCGGAAGGACTCCACAGCGTCGTCGATGGTCTGTTGCTGGCTGATGGGCAACATGTTTTGTTGCGGTATCATTTTGAGCTTTTCCGATACACTGAATGATTAAATGTTCATTTTTCTTTTTCTTTAATTCTCCAATTTCTTAAAATAAATAAAAAAATAGTTTTTCTTTGCTCATGAAAAGTGTGTGTTTTTAAAGGTACAAGGTTTTCACATAACCTTCTTTGTTAAAATGTTTGCAAACTAGCTCCACCCACACATCTACAACAAAGAGGGTAAAAAGTTAAAGGATGACGTTTTTGTTTTGTAGCTGTAACAGTTAATAAATGGCACTGTGGATACGGGGTTGAATATAAACGTGAATCTAGTCTGCAGCATCTCACACACTCGAGGGAGTTGTTTCCCCCACAGTTGCCCACACTGCCACCTAGTGGCCAAAACTAGGCACAGCGCTGGATCACGACCTCTCACTCTTAGCTCTGCAGGATCTCCTCTTTGTTTACTTGTTTCAGAAGATAGAAATGGTGCTGCAGAGGCTTTCACTCTAGCATGATGTCCTGCACACATCACTGCATGTCTAGTTCTTACTAGGAGCAAACATGAGATGTCAGAGATGAGCATACATAGATGGATAGATGGATAGATAGATGGATAGATAGATAGATAGATAGATAGATAGATAGATAGATAGATAGATAGATAGATAGATAGATAGATAGATAGATAGATAGATACTTGATTTATCTCCAAGAGGAAGTTAATTTGTCACAGTAGCAAGCAACTTACATAGAAGACACAAAAAATACACAAAAAATATAAGGAATGCAAAATACTCAATATATACAACAAAACAGTAGAGTGTATTAATTTAGGAAATTAAACAATGAAGAAAGTGCAAAATATGTAAGTATGTATAAGTATGTGCAGTGCATATGAAGAGTATATAAGTGTATATAAGTACAGTGACTAACTAGACAACAAAAGCGGTGCTAGGGCTGTTGATGTTGATGTTGAGTCAAATGACAGAGGATCTGGCCAGAGGTGATGGCAGGAATGTTCTCCGTATCGGTCCTTGTGACAGCAGAGCTGATGTGTCTGTTGGAGAATGATATGACATAAGAAATTACGTGAAATAAGAAATTACATGAAATAAGAAGTGAAGAAAGAACTATGTTTTGGGGTGAAAGAGGTGCAGCTGTGAGCCCGTTGCAGAGGAAGTGCCTGAAGGTTTTGGCAGCGTTGCCTTTGCTCAACCACACCGCCGCGTTTCTGAGAAATCCTGCACACAAAGTTACACAGAACGTCTCACGGCCATCACTCTGCAGCGAGTCAAAGTTTCTTTAAAGTTACTTTATTTGTGAATATATATGACTCTCCTGTACAATCTGATGTTTCTTTGAAAGAATGTGAGAGTAATGTAAAATAAACTGCATCCATAAAAAAACTAAAACATTTATTTAAATGTAATTCTGATGGAAATATTAAGATCTGGTGTTAAAGCAAATCTATATCAGTGTAAATATTTATATTGTGGTAATTGACAGAGCATTATCATATACATACAAATACATCAGAATGTGGCGGAAAAAAAAAGTGTAAGTACATGCGTAATATCAACTAAATTTACTTTAAGGTTGTTGTATTCATGTACATTTTAAAATGAAATCAGTGTCTCTCATTTTTAGTTTGTTTTGATGCAATAGATTATTACATGTTCAGTTTTCTTTTTCTTTAATTCCCCGATTTCTTAATCGGGGAAATAATATACATATAGCCTATTTTATTATTATTTATGTTATGTTATTATATATCATATTTCGTTTTACTATGCTATATTATAATATAGTATTGCTGTTGCATGGACTTGTCAGCAGTGTTTTCATGCTTTAAGCTGGTGGAGGTGAAACTATTTTATACTCTACTTACTCTACTTACTCCATACTTTTGGATTTAAAATGCAACAATAGCATCCCAATGTACATATTGAATACCTATACACTTTAAACTATTAGCCTGGGAATTAAACAGTATTTAAGTACATGTAATGGAGTAAAACATGTACACTATATGGAAAAACCTGAGTATAGAGCCTCCAGAAATGTGTTTGAATGAACAGCCTACTTGAAATCAGACAACATTTGTATTTCTTTATGAGATCACATTAGATGAGTTGCTATAACTGCAAACCCCCAAATCAAGTGAGTAAAACAATAGTTGAAAAAGCATCGTAGCAGTCTGATGAAATGACTTTCATCGTGACAGCAGAGGTCATATGACCTCATATCCTCCTGTCTTGTACAGATGTGACATAACGTCACAGCTGTTCCGGGACCGTTTGTATGAACCGCACGAGGCGGGAGGTTTGCGATGAAGGTGCGGTAAACTGAACTCTGGTCAGCTGTTAATGGGAGTTGTGTTTTTTTATCCCTGGGATGCTGCGGGAGGAGTTGCGTGCTAGATGGAGTAAACTGCGCATGCGTGAAGCTACAGCGCAGACACCAGAGAGAGAGAGAGAGAGAGAGAGAGGGAGCGAGAGAGAGAGCGAGAGAGAGAGAGAGAGAGAGAGAGAGAGAGAGAGAGAGAGAGAGAGAGAGAGAGAGAGAGAGAGAGAGGTGGTGTAAAAAAGCGAGATGATTCCTTTTTGCTATTTCCGTTTTCGGGTGTCACACAGCAGAGGATGAAAGGGAGACATTTAGTACTCCACCTATTTTCATTATTGTCGCTTAAATTAGAGCAAATAAATTATTTTCCTGCCAATAAATGTCTTTTGCATTTTAAAGTTGCAGCTGGTCGAGGTGGAAGGGATTTTTGATTTTGACCGTAGTTATTTTTCATAGGATTGGGCAGCCATAAAAACTTTTCATTCTTTATAAACTGATTATATATTTTGTTGAAGAAATAGCCTTCTGCAAACTAACTAAAGCTGTTAAATGTAGTGAGTAAAAAGTACAGTATTCCCTCTGAAACTAAGTGTTAAGTAGTATGATATATACATATATAAGCATATACATAAAGTACACTTGGTCATGTATATATATATATATATATATATATATATATATATATATATATATATATATATATATATATATATATATATATACAAAAACACATTACAATACTGAAATGCGTGAATCATCTTGTTGATTGATTTGAATGTTGTATCTTTGACGATGACGCCAGCGTGACCTGTACGTACGTGAGTGACGCCGCACAACCTCCCTCCTCTCTCCGCCCTTTGTGCAGTCGACAAGCCCCTTCTCCACCAGGACAGGACCACACATAGGTACGTTATGTTGATACGCAACACAGCTGAAGGTGTTTGTATTACTCCACTGTGCGTTCACCGCCATCAGCCGGAGAATTAGTATTATTATTACCCAGAATAAGTCGGATGAGAGGGACAGACAGACAGAGAGAGAGAGATGCTAGGCCTGATGCTTAGCTAGCTGCGGTTAGCTTGATGCTAACGTCTGTGCGGTCATTTGACAGAACAGCACTTATTTCAGCCGGCTAGAAGGACAAACGCTTAGCTAACTCACGGGTTTACCCTTTTGACACTTCCTGTCAAACCTGCTGTCACGTGAGGTCTCTGCAGACACATGCCCGCTGTCCACCTTGATAGCTAGCTTAATGCTAATCTGTGGTCAAGCCAGGAGGGCAGGGAGATGCTGCCTTCACTGCCTCCTGTAACCTCTGTGTCTCCGCTGTATTCACCCTTCATATAGAGAGAGGAGGCAGGTTGTAATGTTCACAAACGAGACTACCGATGCAGCTGAGGTGGTGCTGAAGGGCAGTGATGTAGCTTAAATGCTAGCCTCCTCATACTGTGGGATTTGTGCCCTCTGTCTTTTGCAAAGGCATATGGTGTGGTTGCTCCTTAAGTATGTAGATGTCCTCAACCTAGAGTCATTGAGGTTCAGCCCAGTACCCCTCAGGAACAAGCGCTGTTGGGGTCCTAGTCCAACGTCCTCTGCAGCCTCTGACATTTCTGCCTGTGGTCCACTTCCTGTCCAAGTGCTTCTTTTACGACCACCCATGATGAGCAGATTTCAGGGGGCTGGCTGAGAGATGGAGGGAGGGAGTGGGTCTAGAGTCGGACGTGGTCCTTGTTATGTGTCGTGTCAGAGCCGGTGTGTTGCACTGGCCTCAATTTGAGGAGGAAATCGTGGATGCAGAGAAACATCTGGGGCCCAAACGTGCACAGGGAGGCGACACAGTAAAGTCTTAGTCGTGTCACAAGTAACTGAAGATTGGAGAAAAGGGAGGATTCTCATAACAAAATAGATTTTGGTGATTGACAGGGTGACATTTTTTCTGTGCCTAATAATCATTTTGAGAAGCATTGATTGATTGTTCTCTGTTGTAATGATGAACCCCATTGCATCATACAGAAATCCCCAAACCTGTAGAACAGCTGCACTTCTTGGTATTTTAGAAATGTTAATTGAATTTGTATTCAACTGGTAAACTTTTGGAACTCCTGTTCCACCTGCTGTCAATATGCACATGTATGTAGCTGTTATGTCGTTGAAAAATATAACCCACATCTGTCCATGACACACAGTGACGAAATAGACATGTATTGCGTAACATATTTATTAAAAGGTATTAACGGCGTGTGTCAAAATGTGACACCTGCGTACAAGCTGGCCCTTTCATATCCACCGGTGACCTCCAGCGGGCCCGCCTTCCTCGTTCAGCAGCACTTCACATTTGATCCGTCAGTGTGGTTGCTGTGTCTATCCCTCTGCTGTGTGAAGTGGTTTCTGGCTGTCTGAAGCTGTAAAACAGACAGACAGACAGGATGTCATGTTTTCAGTAGTATCCTAGATCGTCCTCTTTATTTTTCTCTTCCCAGATAATGGCTGTACCTCCCACCTACATTGACCTTGGAAAGTCCGCCAGGGATGTTTTTACCAAGGGATATGGTAAGCACCAAGCAGCCGACCACGCTCGCTTTATCTCATCAACGCGCTCGGTAGTATATGGTCGAGGGGAAAGAATACCGCTAGGAGGCGGGGCCTACGATGATAACGATTGTATGATGTTTCTGAGATTCGCACATATTTTTTATAACGGTCCTCTTTGGATCATCATGAAACGCACCTCTGAAATAGAGAACTATACTTTCAGAATGCAGAAATTGGCCATTCTCATCTATCAAATGCATTATAAAGGAGAGATACATCTATGGATTAAGTCTAAGCAGCAGCAGCTTGTAGTATGTACACTTGTGCTTTAAAGGCTTGACAAACTATTACAACTATTTTTACAGTACCTGCGATGTGTAAAATCTCTGGAGTGCACATTTTCGGCTATAATTAATTAAGATAACAAATAATCCTTTATTAGTCTTTATTAGAAAGTGGGGAAATTGCAGAGTTACAGCAACAGGTAAAGTGTACACAAGAGACATATAGTAAAATAAAAACAAGTAATATAAATAAACAGTAATACAAAACAGTAAAGAATCCACAACAGCAGTATTTGTGTGTATATATATATATATATATATATATATATATATATATATATATATATATATATACACACACACACACACACACACACACACACACACACACACACACACACACACACACACACAGACAGAATAACAAGTATTTAAAAATGTATTTATATTTCACCAGTTAAAGTGATTAAACATGTGTTATTGTCAGATTGCAACACCAGGGTAAAATATTAAGCCATCTGGCACCATGAAGGAGACGGAGACTGTTGGTAGCCTTTAGTGTTGTGGCATAGTGTTACCTTGTTGCTGCTAATCTGTAAATAATGTAAAAATATAAAACGGGAGACTTTTTATCGCTTCATTTGAAGTTTCTGGATAGCAGTGGCCAGACTTTTGCTAGTTAGTGTAATCCCACATCATTCTTTATACTATCTTTTTTAATTATTTTGGTATCAGTCTTTACACTAGAAAAACAACGTATCTTTCGATACTGTGCTTGAAGTAGTCAAGGGTGTGTGTGTGTGTGCGTGCGTGTGTGTGCGTGCGTGCGTGCGTGTGTGTGTGTGTGTGTGTGTGTGTGTGTGTGTGTGTGTGTGTGTGTGTGTGTGTGCACACAGCTGTGCTCCATGGGTGACTGAATGATGTCTTGGGAATTCCCAGTTGTTGCCGCAGGCTGATTCATACGCACCGCGAGGGCTGGGCTATGGTAATTCCTCACCGTGGGGTTTTCACTGCAGGCTAGCGGCGTTCACACGAGAAAAAAAAAGTCCATTACCTTCACAGAAACGTCGCTGCTTTGGATGAGGATGGACGGGGATGGGGCTGAATTAGTTTGAGAGTTAGTGAGGCGGAAGCTGGGACATACGAGGCCAGAAAAATTACACAAACGTGGCGATCCCTGGGTCATGTGACGTGCAGTTAGTTAAATCAATGGATGGCTGTTATGCTGGTCGAGACCAGGACCGGGGCTCTCGGCTCAAGCCAGGATCTGTTGAACCAGTCTGCTAGCTGTTATTCATAACTGATGGCGCGAACGCTCTCACAGAATCTACGTCAAATCAATACCCATTCTCAGTCAGTGGCATATAAATAACTCGAAATGCCCTCTGGAGGCTGATAAATGGTTATTTCACAGACACCTATCAATGACTTGATTTACAGGGTTTTAAAATATCTTAAAGGATTCTTTAAATGTCTGTTAATAGGATTAGAATAACATTTTTGCAAAGTCAGGACTAATAATATTGGCTTTTAAAATAGTACTTGCTTTTTAGGTTTATTCGGTGCTTTCACTTCAATAATCAAATGTTTCAGAGAGAATCGCCCCGACGTCATTTTGATCTTGTATTTTTAATATCCTCCATTTCAGGCTTTGGGGTCATCAAGCTGGACTTGAAGACAAAGTCAGAGAATGGACTGGTAAGTCGTCGCCGGTCATTATCAGATTATGGGAGCTGCCGGTCCAGACTACAGCTGTCGTATCATCGCTTAAGAGGCCTCCGGCTGATAATTACCTGGCTGCTTATCTGATCTCCTAAACATTGCCGGGACACCTGAGTTTACTGATAGTCAAATGGATTTCTTCACCTTTTTTTAAATGTACCCTCAGGTTTTTTTTCCAGGGTGACATCAGCAACAAAATCGAATTATTCAATTTCATCAGCTGATTTAGTAGTAGAACTATTATTATTATTATTAGTAGTAGTAGATGTTTAATGCAGGCACAATGTTTATAGGACTACATCACTGTCTTTAATTCTAAATATTTAGCTCCAAGACCTCAACAATACGATGATTTTAACAGGTAATGCACCTGGCAGTCTGACTCTAATACCCCCAATATTGTCCTCTGCAGGAGTTCACCAGCACAGGCTCTGCCAACACCGAGACCAGCAAGGTCGCTGGATCCCTGGAGACCAAGTACAAGTGGGCGGAGCACGGACTGACCTTCACCGAGAAGTGGAACACCGACAACACCCTCGGGACCGAGATCACCATCGAAGACCAGGTTGGTGATGCACTGTTGGGGGTCAAGGAGATCTCAAATGTGTATTAAAATATTTATTCTGGGTTGTTTTAGGTAGTAATGTACAATTATTGCTAAAGTTGATCTGTTTAATCAAATTTAACCGTTATTTATCTTGATCTATATCTTGCTTGTCTATTCCACAGTTGGCTAAGGGGCTTAAGCTGACGTTTGATTCCTCCTTCTCGCCAAACACTGGGTAAGAAGAGCTCAATGAGAACCAAGAACCTTTCTTCATGCACTACTGGAGCTACCGTAAATGGGTTTAAACAATTCATTTAAAAAATGGATGTAACACAAACATATAAGCTACTTGGCTACTAGAAATACGTTGCATTTCGACTGCCAATTCAGCACTTTGTAGGTATTGTTTAATACAAACAAAATTCAGCCGACACACAGTAACCTAACATGCGTCTGTTTAAATCACTAGTGAGCTATTTGGTTCCCTAGTCCATCCCTACAGTGCTGTGCTGTGATTGATGTATTATCTGACAAGAGTGAGTGGATGAAATTGTCAAATGTTTCTCCTTTAGTGGCTGGCTAGTTAGTCGGCTGGCTAGTTAGTCAGCTAGCTAGCGTGCTAATTCCAACATGATTTTGTGATACACCTATTGCAGGAAAAATAGCCAAATAAAGTTATCCCTTGTCTGGGAAAGCAATGCGCTGGCCGCCACTCGTAAAAGTTAAAATGTTACATTATGCACATTTAGCGGCTGGCTAGTTAGCAAGCTAGCATGCAAGTTCCACCATATTTTCATGCTACACTAGTTACCGAAAATGAGCAAACTCAAGGCAACGGGTACTCGCCAATTACAGCCCAGTATGGCGGAACATTCAACGCTTGAGCTACAGTAGTTGCACAACTGCCTAATAGCTAACATTAGCTCGCTCGCTAAGTCACAATGCCAACATCCTCTTCTCTCCCCTCATTCCTGCCAGCAAGAAGAGCGGCAAGGTCAAGACGGGCTACAAGTGCGACCACATCAACCTCGGCTGCGACGTCAACTATGACATCAACGGCACAGCCGTCCATGGCGCCGGCGTGGTGGGCTACGAGGGCTGGCTGGCCGGCTACCAGATGACCTTCGAGGCCGGAAGGAACCGGATTACCCAGAGCAACTTCGCGGTCGGATTCAAGACGGACGAGTTTCAGCTCCATACGAACGTGTAAGACGACATAAAGCTACAGATGGCTTTTCGTTGTACCACATACACACAATGCATTTCTAATGTGCTGTTGAATGACAATGGGGCTTCAAATGTGGTGCAGTTGAAGCTAATTTACAGCATGGGAATGTGTCTGAAAATGCACCTAGACACACCTTTTTAAATCCATCGTGAAATGCATGTTTTTAGAGCTTAAACTCTTTATAGAGCTATACGTTCTGATATTGGTTTCTGGTTTCTGTCCTGTCAGGTACTTTAACTTAAGTCATGGGCTTAAAGTTTTAGCTGTAAGTGAAACTACTGATTCCAGACGCCTGACCTCGACTGGACAGTAGAAGTCGTTGGTGTTTTTCCTGTCCTTGTCTGGGTGACTAACCTATCGCTCATTTGGCTGCATGCCTGGTGCACCCAAAGTTATTTTTACCCTCAGGTGATGGGATTTACTGTATTGCAAGTGAGGCGGAGGGAGGGAGTGGTTGGCAGGCGAGAGAGACTGGGTACAGGGTTAGTCCTGTTTACTGCTGTGCCCCCCCGGCCGAGCCCATCTGTCTCAGTCTGCAGCTGACGTGGTTATGTGAGGCCAGACGAAGTATAACATGGGCCTGTACGTCACCGACGAGCTCTTTACCAGACGTGCACATAAAAACAAGTCGGGCATTCTTTATTCACGGAACACAAAACCATAACTTATTCGTTCGAGGGGGGAACAAAATATCTCCCGAAGGTTTTTACATATAGTCACCTTTTTTCCCTTCAGAAACGACGGCACTGAGTTCGGTGGCTCCATCTACCAGAAGGTGAACGACCAGCTGGAGACGGCCGTCAACCTGGCCTGGACCGCCGGAAACAGCAACACCCGCTTTGGCATCGCTGCCAAGTATCAGATTGATCCCGACGCATCCTTCTCTGTGAGTAGTGAGTAGTAGTGAGTAGTAGTGAGTAGTAGTGAGTAGTAGGGAGGAGAAGGGAGGAGAAGGGAGGAGGAGGAGGGAGGAGGAGGGAGGAGGAGGGAGGGAGGGAGGGAGGAGGAGGGAGGGAGGGAGGGAGGGAGGAGGAGGAGGAGGAGGGAGGAGGAAGGGGCGGAGGGAGGATGGAGGAGGGAGGAGGGAGGAGGAGGGAGGAGGAGAAGGAGGAGGAGAAGGAGGAGAAGGGAGGAGGGAGAGGAGGGAGGAGGAGGGAGGAGGAGGAGGAGGAGGGAGGAGGAAGAGGAGGAGGATTGTTTAACCTCTTGCCCACCACAAGGACAACATAGTGCATGCATGTCCCGCCTGTAGCTGAGAGGTTATGGATGCATATCCATGTTGTGAATACATTTAATTTATTTGGGCCTGAGAGAAGCCTCATCGATGCCAAGACAAAGAATCGATCACATTAGTCCTTAAAACCTTTTTAGCCCCGCGGCGCCCATTATCGGACAAGGAAAGAGGAATAGAAGTCAAGTGATGTTTCCTAAAGGATCTCCGGAACCACAACGTTGATTAACTTCATTTAAATTGTTGAAATACAGTAAAGCCTTGTGGGAAGAGTTCTATCCGACCAGAAAAAAATTAATTTACCGTTAAGTTTATGCAATTACATAAACCCTGTAACCTCGCTGTCACTTTCGTGTGCGGCCGCAACGTTTCATTAGATCGTTAATAAGTACACTTTACAAAGTCGTATTTTAAAAAAAACATCTCTTTGTAACCCTACGAGCTTGTAGGAGTCTAATCCTAGTCTAGTATATTAGAACCTGAAAAATCCAAATGTGGCCGGACTGTATTCTTTTTCTACTCGCTTCGACTTTTTCCACTCTGGAGGCTTCCGTGATCGTGGGAGGTTTCTTAAAACTCATCACACGTCTTAACCCTCGTGTTGTCTTGGGGTCAAAATGACCCATCAACACATATACACTCGTACACGGGTCATTTTGACCCCCAAGACAACACAAGGGTTAAGCGGAAATTTATGCAAAGAATAATACCCAGCATGCCCCAAACCAATGGTGTTTTGGCATAAAGGTTATAACTTTTACATTTTTTTAACCGAACGACACAGTTTTTTGACAGAACCTTCTTTGTAACACACCAAGGCTTTGTTTTATTGTACTTTTTCTTGCAGATTCCGATTCTTTAGGTCATTATCTTTACAAAGAGGTGTCTTACAACTCTGTTGGTTGTTGTTTAGGCCTTGAAGCATGCATCTGGAAAAACCCGGGGATGGCTCAAGAAGGCATTTTTGGGAAATCTTGCTCATATCATGCTGGATGTTCGGAGTTATGATCAAAATATGTTCTAAATGTTTTTTGTTTTTTTAAATATAATTTCTTTTCACAAAAATATAAAAAAAAAATTTAAATTATATTTAAAAAAACAATATAAAATAACACAAGTATTAGAACTCATTTGGGATTCATACAACTACTTGAACAGATTCACTAAGGCAGGTAGAAGCTTCTAGGGGGGGACTCGGGGCTCAAAAGGTTGAAACCCCCTCACAGCAGAGCCAATTAGTGTGAGTGCTTGTGTGTTAGTTTTATTACACGTTTTCCACATGTTAATAATGCGTCTAACATGCCTCTCTGATGTGGGACTGTTTTTAGAGTTAGCACCTTTTTGGGGGGTTTAGATTTAGTTAACATTTAGCTCTTTAGCGCTTGTTCTGTGTGTGATCTTCATCTTTGGTTCTTACACAGGCCAAGGTGAACAACTCCAGCCTCGTGGGCCTCGGCTACACTCAGACTCTGAAGCCAGGTGAGATGGGTCAAAACACGGACCACAATATTTCAACATTCATCTATTTATTAAGATAACAATATGAACCAGAAAATAGCACTTAAAATAAAAAGTCAAAATCTGAGCAGTGGATTAAGATGTGTATGTGGATTATATAATTTAAGTTTTATATCCAAAGTAAATGTGAGACGGACTATTATCATATCATTGCTACCTTGCAGAGTTCGTTTTATGTCCACTAAATTGGTCTGTGCATGGCTGGACCCGGTGTGTTTGTGTCCGCAGGCATCAAGCTGACGCTCTCCGCTCTCCTTGATGGCAAGAACATCAACGCCGGCGGCCACAAGCTCGGCCTTGGCCTCGAGTTCCAGGCGTAAGAGGGCGAGGGCGACGCCGCCTCCAGTCCTTCCCCGACACACGCGCATTCCCCAACCAAAAAGTTCCAAATCCTTAATTGATTAGCTAGCCCTCACAACACCTCCCCCCACCCGTGTCCCCTAGACATGCTACAGCTGGAGCCGAGACAGAATGCAGGTCAACTTGTTGCGCCACCACTTTTTCAGAAGGACCACTTTAAGGGAACAAATAATATTTTGAAACTAAAGCGCTGAGTTCTGAACAAAACTACAACTGGTTTAACAGAAAGGTTTTATCTTGAATTGTGTCGCGAGAGGAACAGAAGAAAAAAACGAAATAGCAATCATGTCGGCCTCACTATTTGTCATCTCACTACAGTCGTACACAATGCTTTAATTTTGAGAGCCTCTGCTTTTCCAATGCGGATCAAAGGGAAAGGGCAGTTAGTGTGGAGTTGTGTAGTTGCACCACCAGGTGGTGCTGTTGCAAAGCACTGTTAAAGCACTCCTTCGCTCAACAGCTCTCACTTCTGCACTGGGGAGCTGTCTGTCTGTGTTGATATATATTATGCAGTGGGAAGGGTTAGTTGTCCCTGAAGTTAGTAGCTGTCATTAGCTCAAAGAGACACTACACCCCAATGTGGACATTCTGTGTTTTTTCGTCTCACTTTTGTTTTTGTGTGTGTCTGTTGTGCGGAAAAAAAATAAGTCTTTTGTTACATATAGTAAAACAAATAATTTTATTGACAGTCTTGCATAGTTTATTCCACCAGTCTTACAATACCTGTCAGCTCTTCCTGGTGGAGCGGAGGAAGGGAGACCATCGTGCACACAGTTACACTCCTCTGGATGAGAGTTACAGCACTTCTTTAATTATGGGACGAGGAAATGATAAATACAGTGGACGGGAAATGATAGTCTTCCACGACTGGTTACGGGAATCATGCTTAGTGTATTCGACAGTATTGTCAATCCCTGAATTAAATAAAGAAAACATCTTGAACCAGTTTGATTGTTTTTGCTCTTTTTGTCACAATTAATTATTAATTTATCATTCAATTAATATTTGAACAAATATGTCATGGCTGGCCATTTACGACAGTTGAAGATAATTTAGAAAGCAGATTACATGGTCAGACTTTGTCAGATTTCGATTGTCTCTCGCCTCATGGTTTATTTTTTATTCACAATAATGTTTTTACATTTTTATCACTTAAATCCGTTTGTCTATAAAATCTCAGGAAATAGTGAAAAGGGCACAACACATTTATCCAGTTTTAAAAAATCTAAAGATTTACAACTACATGATATAAAACCGGCAAAAAATCTTCCCGATTTTATATCTTTTACATTTTTTTCTTGCTAAATTAAATCGATTAGTTGATCGAATGTGATTTAAAAACCTACACGCACTTTCAACATGTTTGAAGATGTTTAAGAATATGTAGTTGTGATCCCTGTTTCTGTTTGTTTTGATTGTGGCATATTTGGTGTTAACTGGCGTTAATATTCTGTGATTATTTCACATCCAGATGCATAATCCACAACAGACTGTACAATATACATACAAAGAGTACAAAGGCAGTTTAAACAGTTGAAGATGTCCACCAGTGGGATTAAGTGAGCTTGCCAATAACCATTAATAAATCAGGTCAGGCACCCAAGTTAATATATCTCTCTCCGTCTTAAATGGCGACGACCTGTATCGGCAGCTTGAAGGCAGATTTATAGGTTTCACATCGCCCATTTTAATACATTTTACAGCAAGCAAAGGTGTAAGTAATCACATTAACTAGGGCCCTGTTGTATTTAGTCACAGCCGTTGCAGAGCCAGCATGCACAGTACCATGGCCTCACTCAATGTGAATGATCACACACCTGTTTCCCCTACAACTAATACATTTAGCCAAAAATATTGATCGATTTTTGTTATTATTGTTGACACCTCAAACAATGAGGAGCAATGTCAACAAAGCAATAATATACATTTTTGACGTCACGTCGACGTGACGGAGAACCACACACGTGTTCGCGCATGCGCACACATCCTTGTATGTGGCCATGTGAAACCACGCCCCTTCGGTTACTCGCGCATCAACATGGCGACGTGCAGGAAGATGGGGCGAAGCAGGAGAAACGTTTGCGCTCTTTCCCTGGTTATTTGCCTCCAAATGTTAACCAGCGGCTGCCTGTCGGCGCCAGTGAACATCACGACGGAAGGTATGTTGTACCTGAAGTACACGAAATGACGTATGTTTAAAAAAAAACAAGAAAGAAACCGACGACAGATAGCTTGCTTGCTAGTACGTGATGCTAGCAGCCATGGTGTCAGGTGACAGCCTGTCTGTCTCGGAAGTCTTAAAATAGTATATTATATTATATATATATATATATATCAGACATGGAGACGTGGTCCCCCCCAGCTTATTAAAGGTAAAACAAACTTTTGAAGTCCACCATCAGGAAGAACTGGGACAGTTCTATGTTTTGGGGGCGGCTGTCATGTTGCAGTATTTGTGTTTTCTGAGGATAAATCAAGTGGCTGACCTGTTTCTGTCTCACTATACGACTGCCACGCCATCGTCCTCGCCACGTTCACTCAAACTGCTCATCTACTTGTATTATTGTGATGAAGAAGCAGCGATGCAACAAACATACGCACAGACAGTTGGGAACAAATAAATGTCCGTGAATGGACAATTTTTTCTAGAAATTGTCACGTGAGTCTTGTGATCCGACATTACGCCAGTATTGACTGCTACATTGATTGACTTCACAATTCATCCTCCTTTGAAGCATTGCAAGTTGCATAAACTTTATTGGCATTGGCTCATGAACTCGGATTGAGACATGTCATTTTAGTGCTGTACTTGTCCCTCAATCTGTCCATGCATCAGAAAAATCCCAAAGTACTTTTATATTAAGACTTTTGTTAAGTGTTACCCAGGTGCTCGGTCTTAAAGGCTGACTTTCCCCCATGTTGTTGGAAGCCTGGAACGGTTGCTGCCACAAAGATCTCCTGTTCCGGGATTATTTATGCTGGCCCTGGCTCCTGTGTATGACTAGTTCCTTTCTTCTCCGGGGGACGTCTTACCCCGGCACTCCGAGTCCAAAGTTTTCTCCTCCCGTCCTTTTTCCAAAGCAACGCCTCTTAGTCACACGGGATGGAATGATGTTGACAAACTTGCTGGTTTGAAGGGCGTCATTGATTCAGGAATGCACGAGTTCTGTTCTCATTTAAAAGCCGCAGTCGGACACTGTCAAGATTCTTACGGATAATATATAATATTATATATATATATATATATATATAATATTATGAACCCAGACATGAGGGCGTTTGATGTTCCGGCGTTTTTGGGATTTCCACAACAAGTATAAAGCAGAACTAGTGGTTATTTCCATGGTGAATGGCGTGAATGAAAACTGTTTGCACGCAATCTATAAATCTATAAACTGTTTGCACAACATTTATGACATGTTGCTCAGTTTGTCTGCTTGACATTCACATTTTGCTGCAATAAAAATGATTGAAGTGAGATGAACAGACTGAAAACTTTATCTTATTAGGTCAAATATGTTGACAGTTTTCATTTGGGGACAATTTGCAGTTGGAAAAAAGGGAATAAATTGCAATACTCAACATATCGCAGTATCGTGATAGTATCGAATCGTGACTCAAGTATCGTGATAGTATCGAATCGTGGGACCTCTGGTGATTCCCACCCCTAGTGGTTAGTAGAGAACATACATTCTGTTCACATGCAAATGTTTCATCAACCTAATAATACATACTGTCTTGCATTGTTGTTCCCTCTCACCTGACAGCACCCGTCCCAACCAGTCAAGAGGTGATTGCGCCTCTTACTTTGACCACTGCGAACAAGAAATTAGGTGACACAAAGCCATCGCCATCTCCGCAGAGTTCAACGACTTTAACGGAGCCCAAGAAACCTGCGACATCGGCTGGCAACAACATCACAGCAACGGTCGAAAAGGCCCCTCTAGACAACGCCACAAGCGCCGTGGAACCCAAAACGACTAAGGGAAAGGACGCGGATCCAGTCACTGTCATCGACGCCTCTGAAACTGCACTGCCACAAGGACCCATTGGCACAGGGGCCGCGACGGCAGATGTCGCAATGCCAGATGACGCGTCCCGAAATGGGGTGGACTCCGCCTCCCCAGACGACGACGTGGCAACAGAAGGTCCCGCTGTTTCGGAAGCCCCTTCAGCTTCGAGTCCAGAGGTTCCCGTCACCGATGTCAACGTTCCCGAAACTTCCGGACCCGTAACGAAGGAGCTCGAGGCGCCTGTCTCCGAGTCCAAACCCTCCACCGCTCTGAACCTGTCCCCGGTGCAGGATGTTGATCCAGACCTGCTGCAGACCACCGACGGGGGACCCGTCGCACCTCACATTGATCTGGATGGTTATCAGGACAACGACGATGACGACGACACGTCCTACGTGGACAACAACAACATCTATGACAACAACAACAACAACATCGACGACGAGGACAACGACGTCAAAGACCAGAGCGTGAGCCGGCTGCAGCCGGACGGGGCGGAGGAGGTCCGTTTCAAGGGAGCGGACAGCTACAACACGGAGGACGAGGACTCCCACTTCTTCTTCCATCTGGTCATCCTGGCCTTCCTGGTGGCCATCGTCTACATCACCTACCACAACAAGAGGAAGGTAAGTGTCGGCCTGAGATAAAACGGCAAAAGAGGCTTGTTGGGATGGGCCTGATATTAGTTCAGTCAACAGATTTGATAATAGCTCCTCAAGTCTGAGATTTTCTGGTCGTCTTTATTTATTATATATTGTTATAAATTCAAATAGTTTAGAATATGAATTAAGCATTTTTATATTCAGAGTCTGAGATCTCACCTTTTCGTCCATGCACTGGATGTTTTTGGTATATTAGTGAAAAGAATCAGTAAGTTAATAGATGATACAAAATAAAATAACGCCGACAATTATTTTATCATGCGTTAACTGCATGTTTTGTTTTGCATTGGGAGGAGCTTAACGTTTCACAGCATTGATGCAGCCACGAGCGTCCTTAGAATCGCAACGGATGTCGGCGCGTATGAGCCTCCAGACGCACCGTCGTCAGGAGAATACACAAGTTTTATGAAACGGAGCGCACTACAAAAGTGACGGCGTTACAACGTGCACCAACTGTTGCTCTCACTGAGACTACTGGACATCGCTGTAACCACAGTTATCTCAGAGTTACAGTTTGTAGCGTACCCCTCCGACAGATGGTCTTTAAAGACTGTAGCTTTAAGCGTTAAACAGAGACTTCCGTTTCAACTCCATTTGTCACCTTCAAAATAAAAGCACCTTATCTCAGAACAGGAAACCACATACATTTTGCTTACGACAGACAAAAAACATGCAACAAAAACAACAAAATTGATTGATTCTAACAGGGACCCTTACTACTGAACAGACTGTTTATGCTGTTCCCTGATAAAATACAATGTTTCTTCTGGTACCTGTTAGAAGAAACAAGAAAACTGATTTATATACTGTTGTTAACTTGCTGTTGCTCCGAGAGTGCCTGTTATTTTGTTCTGATAACATTACTTTAAAATAAAAGTGT